>NW_016107406.1:6171834-6228088 GCF_001604975.1 Cebus imitator
GAAGGAAGGAAGGAAGGAAGGAAGGAAGGAAGGAAAAGAAAGAAAAGAAAAAAAATTGGACCCTTACTTTATACCATTCACAAAAAAACAAATTAAAATAAAGACACATAAGAAATGAAACTGTAAATTTCCTGTAAGAGATATTTTTAAAGTTCTCTTTCTTGGTCCCCACTTTAGACCACAAATCAACACCTTTGGGAACGTGGCTTTTATTTTCTATTTTTTAATCCCTCAGTAAACTCTAATGTGCAGCCAAATTTAGGAAACACCCTTTCTCAATTCCATATAATCCTGCTCATTTGGTGTGGTTCAGCTGAGACTGATCCCATCTTCACCCCTGACCTGGTTGAGTATTGGCACCTGATTTTTATCTGGCAAATTAGAATCTCTCCCCGAAGGCACAATAATTAGTTAAAGGTTATGGAGTGACCCAAGCCAGCTTGATAGCATTTCTTTTTGAGAATTTTGATAGAACAAACTGGAAAGATATATATTCATCTGCAGAGAAAATGCATTGTAAGGATAATTTAGTCTTTCCCATCCCAGTGGCAACCTGCTCCCATGTGGAGAGAACACATCTGATAAGTCAAATATAACTGAAAGATAGAGGTAATCCTGTTTAATAAATCTCTGAATCTTATCCTGAGACTTCCCAGTTAGGTAATCTTAGAAACTCTTTCTTTTGATTGTGCTAGGTTTAGTTAGGTTTCTGTTGCCTGCAACTGAGAGAGTTCATCTGTTAGGGCATGTGATAACACTTCTTTCCTCCTCCGTCATGGTGAGAACAGATTTTCTCTCACGATAATTCTCTCCTTATCCTGTATTTTACTCTCTCCCTCTCTACTGGCTTATTTCTTGTTATCCTTATACTTAAACATATATCTTTCCAGACACAGAGACAGAAATCTCCCAAATGACCTGGTGTTCTCTCCTAGCTATTCTTTGTCTCATTTTCTTCAAGGTCAATCCCCTTAAAGTAGTGATTTACAAGCAATGCATCCCTCTCTTCAACTTCATAAATTTCACCCTACCCTTCAAAAGGTGAATACAGGCCACCTACAAGGATAACGGACTTCCCCCTACCCGAGTTCACGCTCCATGATCTTCTGCCCATACTTGACCTTGTTCAGTCTTTAACTCTTCCATTAGCTTCTATCATGCCATTGTATTCTGGTTGACTCTTAACTAAGCCTCCCTTAACACACTGTTAGCTCTTTCTCAGCCTTTTCTTTCATATCAAGAAGGGAGATTGAGCATCTTTTTTACAGAAATAGAAAAATAATGCTAATTCAAATGAAACTACAAAAGACTCAGAATAGCCAAAGTGATCTTAAAAACGAACAAAGCCAGAAGCATCAAATTTCCTGATTTTAAAATATATTGAAAAGCTACAGTAATTAAAGCAGTATGGAACTGGCATAATGACTTTCATTGACTTCTCTTCATATTATCTCAACCTACAAATATTGGAGCCCTCTTTCATTCTTCTCTCAATCCCTGTTCCATGGGTGTTCTCATTCACCTCCTTGGTTTTACTCACTTCTCTTTATATGTTATGAATTCCAAATCACTATTTCTAGCCTTTCATGTGTCTTTTCTTAGACTCTTGCCCTCCAACCACCTCCCATGACTCTACTAACTCCTACTCATCCCTCAGTATTCACTTCAGGCATCACCTCTTCCAGGAAGCCTTTCCTAATTTCCCTGTTTGGTGCTTCTCTGTGTTGCAGTATATTATAATCACCTCAATCAAAGCAGTTATCACACTGTATAGAAACTATCTGTTTATATAGCTCTCTCTCTCAAGACTGCAAAAGCTTTGAAGTGGTAATTATGCTATGATTATCTTTGTGACTGGCATATAAAAGTTATTCAATAAAGTTTTCCTAAACTAATGAAAGAATGGTGGCTGCTGACCATTTCAGACTCTCTGTACACTGGACTATTTGGTGAGGTAACACAGCAGTACACCATTCTAGAATTTCTTTCTCATAAATGTATAGGCTGTGACGGCATTTGGAGCCTCATTTTTAATAAATATCTGTTCCTGCAATAATGCATACCTCGATTACATTTATTATTCAATTCAAATTATAATTACTTTATTATTGATACATATATGTCTTTATATTTTGTTGTAGAATAATAAGAATATATTTGTGTCAACTATTTTTTTGAGAGAGGGTCTTGCTCTGTCACCCAGGATGGAGTCCAGTGGCATGATCATGGCTCACTGCAGCCTTGACCTCCCAGGCTCAAGTAATCCTCCCTCCTCAACCTCCTGAGTAGCTGGGACTGCAGATGCACACCACCACATCCAGCACCACTAATTGTTGATAGAGATGGGGTCTCACCATGTTTCCAGGCTTGTATTTTTGTCTTAAGATAATGTGCACTTCCCCAGATACTTCTTGTGAACCTCCTGTGAGGTGCATCAGAAGGGAAAGGTTAGGAGAAAAGAAGTGAGGAAGTGGGGAGTTGTATTTATTAGCTTGTTATATTATATATTGAAGGTATATAGGGTATGAACCTATACTGAGACCCCCAAGAACTATCAATAGTAGGGAGTGAATGCCTGCTGAAGCAAGAGGAGGAAATGGTGCAACAGGCAACAGAAGCATGAGTGAGAGTTGAAGCCCCTGTTCCACAGAAACCATGGTCATGAAAAGATGTAGCTGCTATCTGAACTGCAATAAGGCAGGAAGAATACCTTCTCCAGCCTTCCCACTTTCTTCCCTTCAGACATTCATAGGCCAGAACAGGGCAGGGAGAACAGAAAATGGGAAGCCAAATGGGTGATACCAAGCCCACTCTTTGACTCTGGCTGGGTCTGTCATGGAGTAGAGATCGGAAGAAGCAGTCCCCTGAAGGAGTTGACTATGGCTTCTCTTTCTTTCCCAATTTACTTCAATAAAGTAAAAACCTTCTTAAATAATCAACTCTCGACTAAGCCTCCCTTAACACAACATCCTGACATAGCCAGTGACCTCTCTTTAGTAGACCCACTCAGTTTCAGTTCTGCTCTCCCGGTTGAGTTGGCGACATTCCAAAAATCATATTTTCTTCCAAACTTTCTCATGCCAGTCATTCTTGCTATTGTTTTATGCTACCTAGTCATTAAGTCAACTATAAAGTACAAGTGCAAAAGAAAGTAAGTCCTTAAACTTCCTCTCCTCTTAAACTGTATTCACTCCGTAGGTAATCCCAACCAGTCTCATGACTTTAATCACTTTTACATATTTACAATTCTTAAAGATACATCTCCCATCTAGATCACTCCTTGACATCCTCCCTTGAACGTCTAATATGTGTCACTATCTTACTGGGCTTCCAAGTGAGCTCCTGACCTGCGCCATTTCCACCACCATCCTATACCTGCTCCACCTGTGGTCTCACCTGTCTCAGGCAATGGTAACTCTATCCTGCTACTTTCTCAGGCAAAAAGCCTTGGATTTATCTTTGATTTCTTCCTTTCTTTCACACCTCACACCCAATCTGTCAGAAAATCTATTATTTTTACCTTCAAAATATTTTCAAAATTTGACCACTTTGAATCACCTCACAGTTATTATTTTGGTCTGAGCCACCATCACCTCTTACCTAAATTACTGCTACAGTTTCCTACATGGTCCTCCGTATGCTGACACACTCTGTTATCAGCCTTGTAGTGTGATCATCATGAGGGATCATGTCTCTTCTGCTTAAATGCATTGGCTCCCCATTTCTCTCAGAGTAAAATCCAAAGTCCTTATAACGGACCTCAAACCCCTAGCCGTGTCTTGGCTCTATGGGTCCCTCCCTAAATTCATTTCCTGTATCCCTCACCCGCACTGGCCCTCTGGCTGTTCCCTGAACATCCCAGACATAGGCCCAAGCCAGCACCTTGGATCTGGCTGCTCCTTACACCTCAAATACTTCTCCTCCAGACCCCTTCAACTTCTACTCCCACTCCTTTGGGTCTTTGCTCAAGGCTCAGCATCTCACACCACACGTTCTCAGTCATAGGCGGGTTTTGAACAATGAGAACATGTGGGCTCAGGGAGAGGAGCATCACACACTGGGGGCAGCTGGGGGGGTGGAGGAGGGACAGCGGTGGGTGGGAAGGGTGGGGAGGGATAACATTGGGAGAAATGCCGGATACAGTATGCACCTATGCAACAACCCTGCATGACCTGCACACGTACCCCAGAACCTAAAGTAACATTTAAAAAAAAATCAAATTCTGTACTTCGTACCATACTTCTTCTTTAGAAAATAGCTTGATGAACAATTCTAAATAAAATAATGGTTCCATTTAATTATTATATTTAAAAAAAAAAAAAGAACGACAACACGACGTAAAATTGCAGACTTCTCCCAACACTCCTCAGACCTTCTCCAACACTTCTCATCTTATTCCGTTTTTCCCAAAGGATTTAGCCCCTTCTAACATTCATCATCATGGGAACATGTATTTGCTTATTGTTAGCTGTCTACTCCTAATAGAATGCAAGCTCCCCCTCGGCACATAATTGTAGCTGTAGCTGTTTTCTTCATCCAAGACGCTAAGAACAGTGACAGGCACACGGTAGAGCCTAAAGTATTTGTCGAAATAATTGAAGAAAAATGTTTTAAGAAAGGCCACATTTTGAAAGTGCTGTTTTTGCTCATGTAGATTTGCTCTTGATTTGTGTTTCTAAATTATCACATTATTACTTTTATGACTACTAGTATTATTATTTTACCTATGTGCCTCTTACAAAAATCGAAAAAGAAAAAGAAAGTGTTGTGAAATTTCTAGAAGGCAGATGTTTTACTGACTCAAAATATAACTGTGCTTAGAACTACTAAATGGGATCCAAATATTGAGTTTGCTCATCAGAACATAAAAATAAAATAGGAGCCATCTTTTTTATGTAGGTGAGTCCTTATAACTCTTTTTTAATACTCTATAAAATTATCATCCTTTCAGTTCCAGGTCTAGGAGATTTTTTCCTTTTAAAATTCTTCTGCAAAAAAAAGTCACAAATCTCATAGGACAGGAACTCTTAAAACCACAGATATGATTAAGGCTCAGTTCCCTAATAAATGTGCAACGAAACACTTGTCAGCCCTTGAAATAATGAGCTGTGATCTATGATAAATGTGCCAAGAATGCATTTTCCAGGGCAGCATATTTCAGATGGGTAGGAAATAGTTGAATCACAGCAGGATCTTATTTTTACACAAATTACTTCTAAACTCCAAACACATCTAAAATTAATTTCTTTCATCACATTAACGCTGGGCTGTTAATCACCGAAATGTGTGCTGGTATTTGACAGACATAAAAACTGATTTACATTTGGAAGAGGAGGAGGACACACATAAAAGAAGCATGTTCCTCATGTGAAATAAAGTTTTGCATATCCTGGTTCATAAAATATATTGCTTGTTTACTAGTCACAGATGATTATGAAGGTGAGTGCAGTAATGGCTTATGAACTTCAAATTAAAAGATCTGACCTTTCTTCAACAGCGTACATGAATTAAGAACAATGTATAACGCAATATGCCTAACAGAAAGAGGGAAATTACAAAATGCTTAAGCTTCTCTGGTTAATTTCCGGGAATTAATTTATTCACTCATTCAGTTATGTATACACACAAAAAAATATTGAATTTCTGTGATTCCCTACTCATAGGAAGCTCTAATTCTAAGGTAGAAAATAATTCAAGGTACACAATGCAATAATTAGTATGACAAAGGAATGTATAGGATGCTATAGGTATCTAGGGGAAGGGCAGCCTGCCTCATCTGCAAGACAGGAAGTAGTGATAGTTCCTATCCCACAGAATTAATGGGAAGATTAAATGAGTGAGTGTGTGTGGAAGAGCTTGAAGGGACCTGGCCCATGATGAACACTCAGTGCACGTTGGCCTTTATTACAAGGTCACAGGTGTTCAAGCCACACATGATTAAATATTCATGTCAGGCATGGAACTAGGCAGGGAGAATGCCCACTCACCTCATGGCACTTACAGTCGAGTGGGGAAGACTGTGTAATGTAACAAGTGTTCCAGGAGATGATGCAAAAGTCCCTATGGAAAGGGAGAGCCAGGCCCCTAACAAGTCTAATTCAAGAAAGTCCTACAGGGATTGTATTAGAAACAGAACCTGTGAGTGCCCCCTTAGAATTCTCCTGGCCACTAGTTTTATAACAAGGGTTAAGCCATAGCATAACCCAGCTGTGGATAAAGAAGGAAAGGACTACATCCCAAAGGACTCTTAAGACTAGACCAGCATGCACTAGGTGGAGAAGTACCTTGGGGGCTGAATACTGAGAACGTTTGATTAAAGGAGGCAAAACATAAAACTGGATAAGGAAGAGATTGTTAACTCTGTTGAGGGCACCATCCCATGAGATAGGATTAACACTCTGACCCCAGGCAAGGGAGCTAACTAACTCATTGCTGACGTGGGTCCTAGAGGCATCAAGAAAGCAATAGCTCATGCTGAAGAGATAGAATTGAGGTGGCAGAATGGTGGACAAGGAATGGATATACTGCTACTGCGTACAGCCAGAAGACTTCCAGATTAGGTTCCACCTAATCTGGGGGTCCAGGTGACACAACACACACCAAGGCTATTGGAATGTGCTGGTAAGCAGGCATCAGCATCACTAAGGAGGTGAGTGGTGGTTGTCCCCTGCAGGCCTGGGCTGACAGTGTGAGAAGCTGTTATGGAATCTGATTCATCAACAGCAATCAGATGATAGGCTAGGACACCTGAACAACAGAGGTCAGGCAGTGAGACTTAACCATTGGAAGCCTGAGGTCTCAATGACTATCAGAGTTGGAGTGACAGCTTATGGGGACCCACCTGCACAAGTTATGGAGATGGTTCAGAGAATGTAGTAGCTCTGGGGGCAAAATAGATGGACAATTGACAAGGATATTACTCAGTTAATACCAGTGGAAGATATCAAGAATGGATGGCCAGGAGGCTGAGGGAAGTCACCTCTTTCCCAGATTCCAGACCTGAGCCAGTTTTCAGACCCAGAGCCCACTGGCTGACGAGGTGGCCAGCTCTCTAGGAGAAAGGATCCTGTACCATCATGCCAATCACATGGTGACGATTTCTTAGTTCTTCCACAAAGGAACCTATAGCCATTTGCATGAGTAACTGAACACTGGAGAAAATGGACCAGATACCTCAATAATGAATGGGGACACAGGATGGGATTGACATTAATACTGTAACTCCTGAAGCATCATCAGGCCTCTCTTCATATTAGAAAGGGGGCATATAGAACCTATTGTAATTAATGTAATCCTAAACATATTTGCATACAGTGAGGTCACACTGGATCCCCAGACCCACTGAGTGTTGTTTGTCCAGTCTCAAAATATATAATTGAGATCAATATGCTTTGCAGTTGATGCTTTATTTTGAAGGTTAAGAATTATCAGAGTAGAGAAGGCAACATAGAAGTCTCTGACCCTTTCTGGCTGAGATAATAAATCAAAAGCAATATTGCATCCCTGGGGGATGGCAGACATAAGTGATCTCCTTATGAATCTAAAGGATACAAAGGCCTAGACAGCCCCTGTCATACCTTCATTAAATTCACCAGTCTGGCCCCTGGAAACTGAAGGATGAATTCTGGAGGATGCCGGGCGTGCAAGCTCAACCCGGATTGCAGTCACCATGCTTACTGTGGTATCCTAGTCTCAGACACATGGTGTGTGGCCATTGATTTGGCGAAGGTGAGAAAATGCAATAAAAAATGGTTTGCATTAGTATGGAATAAAGAATAGGAAACATTTGAAAGTTTGCCCCAGGGCTACATTAATTCTTCTACCCTTTAATAGAAAAATGTTAGAGAGATCTGAACCATCTGAACATCCCACAAAACAGTACATTGATCTGTTACATCAATGGTATTATGCTGATGGGGATGGATGAGCTAGAGTTGGCTTGCATGCTGTGGGCCACACATGTGCTACAGAGGATGGGAAATGAAACTCACAGAAATTCAGAACCTGCCACATCTGTAAATGTCTAGAAATTAGGTGGTTAGGACATCCATTCCAAAGCAAAAGCAGCTCATTGCATGGTGACCCATTATAACAAAGAAGACACAGAGAGGAAGGGCTTCTTTAGGTTCTGAAGGTAGCATATTCTACACCTGGGATTACTGCTTTAGCCATATACTAGGACATATGAAGAGCTTGGATTGTTGAGTGGGGCCTGGAGCAGGAAGGGGCTCTGAAGCAGGCCTAAGGCAGTGCAAGCGGCCTGCCACTGGGGAAAACAAACCGGCAAATGCAATGGTTCTGGAACTATTTGTAGAGAGAAAAGATGCTTTGTGCAGTCTGGAACACCCCAGTAGGAGAATCCCAACATAGGCCCTTTGGAGACTGGAGCATGCCATGTCTTCTGCAGCAGAGAACTATGCACCTTTTGAAAGATAATCCTGTCATGTTGTTTGGCCCTAGTAGAGCTGAGATGACAAATGATCATTTGGCTAGAACTACTAGTCCCCTCAAGCCAAAACAGAGGCCCATCAGCAATTCATTATAAGATGAAAATGGTGCATCAAAGATTGTGCCTGAGCAGAACCAGAAGGGACAGCATGTTCCATGAGCTCATAGCCCAGACCCTCATGGCCTCCAGTTATGTCCCACCAGCACCCTTCCTCGGTTCACCGCTCTTACCATATAGAGGCTCCTGCACTCAAACTGGAGGTGAAAATCAGAGTTTGATTTCCAACGGTAGATCTGTTTTGTGAGTACACGATGAAAATGTAGTTTTTCTTGGGGTAGCCTTCAAAGATAAAGGTGGGCCAGGCACAGTGGCTCATGCCTGTAATCTCAGCAATTTGAGAAGTTGAGGCAGTCGGATTACCTGAGGTCAGGAGTTTGAGACCAGCCTGGCCAACATGGTGAAGCCTCATCTCTACTAAGAACAAAAAAAATTAGCCAGGTGTGGTAGCACATGCCTGTAATTCCAGCTACTTGGCGGGCTAAGGCACAAGAATTGTTTGAACCTGGGAAGTGGAGGTTACAGGGAGCCGAGATCATGCCACTGCACTCCAGCCTGGGGCAACAGAGAGAGATTCTGTCTCAAAAAAGAAAAAAAAGACAAAGGTGGGGGAAAATCCTCCTTATAGGCAAAGGTTTAGGTATGATACTTGGTCATCCACTTTGTGGGGAAAGAGAAAGAGCCTTACTGATAGGCAGTGGTAAATAGCCTGGTGTGTTGGAGGGAGACCTGAAGTTCCAAGACTGAGAATTCAGAGCCAAAGAGGGAAGCGTGGGCCTGGACATATGGGAATGGGCAGGGAGTATGAAGACCTTGGTATTACATTACTGTGCCCACCAAAACCAATTAGGAAAGTTGAGTCTTATCTTTAATCTTTACTTTTACTATACCTTATTTAGCTGTAAGTTTATACAATTTAATTTTTAATAATGAGTCCTTAACAACTGGCATGCATACAACAATAAATAAAATGCATAGAAATACATCTAACCAAGGAGGTGAAAGATCTCTAGTAGGAAAACCACAAAACATTGCCAAAAAAAATCATAGATGACACAAAGAAATGGGAAAACATTCCATACTCATACACATCAAAATGTAGTGTTTCCAAAAATCTATAGTGGTGCAGTCTTGGCTAGCAATTGTGGTCATAAAGTCGAATGGTCGTAAGTTGCATAGGTCGTAAGTCAATCAATACCTGTACCAACATTCATCTCAGAATTAGAGAAAACTGTTCTAAAATTTACATGGGAGAACAAAAGAGCCTGAAGAGCCAAAGCAATCCCAAGCAAAAAGAATAAAGCCTGAGGCATCACATTACCCAACTTCAAACTATACTATAAGGCTACAGTACCTAAAACAGCATGGCACTGGTACAGGAACAGATACATAGATCAATGGTGCAGAATAGAGAACTCAAAAACAAAACCACATACCTACAAGCATCTGATCTGCATCAAAGTTGACAAAAATAAACAATGAGGAAAGACTTCCTTATTCAATAAATTGTACTGGAGTAACTGTCTAGCCATATGCAGAAGAGTGAAACTGGATCTCTACTTTTCACCATATATAAAAAATTAAGTCAAGATGAATTAAAGATTAAAGTATAAGACTTTAAGCCATAAAAATCCTGGAAGAATATCGAGGAAATACCCTTCTCAGCACTAGCCTTGGCAAATAATTGATGCCTAAGTCCTCAAAAGCAATGGCACGAAAAACAAAAATTGACAAATGGGGCTAAAGATCTTCTGCATAGCAAAAGATACTAACAGAGTAAACAGACAACCTACAGAATAGAAGAAAATATTCACAAACTATGCATCCAACAAAGACCTGATATCCAGAATCTGTAGGGAACTTAAACAAATCAACAAGCAAAAACAAATAACTCCATTATAACATGAGTAAAGGACATGAATAGACCATTCTCAAAAGACACGCAAGTGTCCAAGAAACTTATGAAAAATGTTCATCATCACTAATCGTCAGAGAAATGCAAATCAAAACCACAGTGAGATACTATCTCACACCAGACAGAACAGCTTATCATTATGAAGTCAAAAGATGGCAGGGCATGGTGGTTCATGCCTGTAATCCCAGCACTTTGGGAGGCCAACGTGGGTGGATCACCTGAGGTCAGGAGTTCGAGACCATCCTGGCCAACATGATGAAAACTTGTCTTTACTAAAAATACAAAAAAAATTAGCTGGGTATGATGGTGAGTGCCTGGAATCCCAGCTACTTGGGAGACTGAGGCAGGAGAATCACTTGAACCTGGGAGACAGAGGTTGCAGTGAGCCGAGATTGTGTCATTGCACTCCAGCCTGCATGACAAGAGTANAAAAAAAAAAAAAAAATCAGTATCAAAAAGATAAATTTTTAAATCTCCAGATATTTGGAAGTTTATAAAACTTTTCTAAATAATTCATGAGTCAAAAAAGTCATAAAGGTAATTTAAATATTTTTAGAACTAATAAAAATATAGACAGAAAAACTTGTGGAATGTAGAGAAACAGGTTATTAAAAACTTAAAATAGTAAAGAAGATAGTCTGAAAATTAATTGGCTAAGTGTCAAAATGAAGATGTTGTAAAAGAACATAAAAAGAAACCTAAAGAAAGCATAAGAAATATACTATAGATAAAATCCATAATTAATAAAATAGAAAACACATACATAAGGTGGAGGATCAACAAAGTTCAAAGTAGTATCTGAAGGCATACAGGTAAAATATGTTTCTGGTGCAATTGATCAAGGCAAAAAAAAAGGAGTCACAAGTAAACAGAAATGAAAAGGAAGATATGCCTACCCACAGAAGAGATAAAAAAGAAACAAGGCCAGGAACGGTGGCTCACACCTGTAATCCCAGTACTTTGGGAGACTGAGGCGGGTGGATCACTTGAGATCAGGGGTTCGAGACCAGCCTGGCCAACCTCCTCTCTACTGAAAATACAAGAATTAGCTGGGAATGGTGGCAAGCGCCTGTAATCCCAGCTACTCAGGAGGCTGAAGCAGGAGAATCACTTGAACCTGGGAGGCAGAGGTTATAGTGAACCGAGATCATACAACTGCTCTCCGGCCTAGATGGCAGAGTGAGACTCTATCTATTAAAAAAAAAAAAAAAAAAAAAAAAAAAAAAAAAAAAAAAAAAAAAAAAAAAAAAAAGTCAAAGGTAAAAGATGCTGGCATGGCTATGAAGACAAGAGAATGCTTTTATACTGTTGATGGAAATGTAAATTAGTTCAGACACTCTGGAAAGCAGTGTGGAAATTTATCAAAGAACTTAATATGCCTAGCATTCCATTATTGGAACACTGAGCATGTGGGAGTTTTTTATCTCCTACTGGAGGTCTAATTGCTAAATCTAAGGTCTAATTGCAAAAATTCAAAAAATTGCAACCTCAGGCTTAAATAGATTAAAACAGAACTACTATTTGACTCATAAATCTCATTCCTGGGTATATATCCAAAGGAAAAACAAATCATTCTACCAAAAAGACACAATGAACTCATGTTTATTGCAACAGTATTCATAATAGCAAAGATAGGGAATGAACCTAGACGCCCATAAACAGTGGATGGGATAAAGAAAATGTGGTACGTATACATCATAGAACACTATGCAGCCATATAAAAGATAAAATTGTGTCTTTTGCATCAACATGGATGAAGCTGGAGTCCATTATCCTAAACAAATTAATACAGAAACAGAACACTGAATACTGCATGTTCTTACCTATAAGTGGGAGCTAAACATTGAGCATACATCGACATAAAGATGGGACAATAGGTACTGGAGACCACTAGAGGGAGAAGAAGGGAGGGAGGACAAGGGCTGAAAAACTCTTATTGGTTACTGTGCTCACTGCCTGGGCGATGGGTTCATCCATACCTCAAACCTCAGCATCACACAATATTTCCACGTAATGAACTTGCACATGTACCTCCTGAATCTAAAAGAAAAGTTGAAAAAATTC
This sequence comes from Cebus imitator, assembly GCF_001604975.1. Lineage (NCBI taxonomy): Eukaryota > Metazoa > Chordata > Mammalia > Primates > Cebidae > Cebus > Cebus imitator. The sequence goes on from NW_016107406.1 coordinate 6,184,320, forward strand.
TTAAAAACCTCTTACTATGAAAGGCAATCTAATGACAGAGAAAATCTTACTGCAAAATAGAAAAAATAAATTTTGGAAAGAAAACCATATAGAGTACGTGAAAAAATAGAGAAAAAAATACACAATGAAACATTAACTATAGTTGTCTCTGAGTGGTGGAGATGTGAATAATTTTGTTCTCTCTAAAACTTTTCTACATTTTCCAAGTTTCTCTGAGAATGATACGTTACTGTACAAAATAATAATGATAACTGGCATGAAAATTCTCTGAAAATGTAACAATTAGCTCTTGCATGATGACACAAGCGGGGTCCAGTGCAGCACTAGGCCTGGAAATAACTCGGTTAAGTTTTCTGCTAAGAGGCTGAAATAAGAATCAAGATATGTATTACACAATAAGAAAATAAGATTGTGAATTATTTGAACCTCTGAGTGGCTTTTGCAAGTTACACTTGCTATATTTCTTTATTGAAGTGTTTCAAAATAAAATAAAAATTGTTGGCTTAAAGCTCAAAGCTTGGTAAGATATGCTCTTGTCAATTTAATACAATACAAGCAACCAATAATTCCACCAGAAAAAAAAAATCTTGTGTATTAATGTATTGTTTTCTGGTGTGATGAAATGCCTGCTATTATTAGAATTATTAGACAGTATTCATTTATCTGCCCATTCTCTGCTCACCAGGAGCAGAGTCTACAATTTACAGCATCAGTGGCTTAGTTCATAATCTTGATTGAGCTCATTTAATTTGAATTAAATCAAGCAAAATAAATAAATGCAAGAAGCTACTGAGCATGCACATTACAACTGTGGCTACAAAAATACCACCCGGTAAGAATAGACTGAATTAATTCTGAAAATTTTACTTGTCTTCAAAGGCTTTCAAAATGTCAGAGGAATATATAGTATTATGAGATGTAAATAGTTCCTTTGAAGATCTATAGAGTACATATCTAGTAGCCAAGCTAAATTGCTAAAGAAATGGGGGTTCCATTCAAACTTTATGAGGAAGATAATAAAATAATAGCAGTTTCTTTTGAAAGCACATTTTTGACCTACTTGATAAATTCCTATACTATTTTACTCCTGGGCCACACTAGAGGGCGAACTTTCTCTTCTCTAGAAATCTTCGTACCCTGCGTCCTTTCAAAAGGAAGAATTTTTCAAAGGAAGGTTGTTAATCTCCAGGAAACCTTAAAAATAATAAGGTAGGCTCAATTAAAACAATCAAAATCAGAGGATTCTGAGGAGACAGCTTATTAACAAAGCAGAGGCCAGTTTAAAAATCAGAGAGAGCTTATTTACGAAGCAGAGGCCAGTTTAAAAATCAGAGAGAGCTTATTTACGAAGCAGAGGCCAGTTTAAAACAAAACAAAGGGAAAACGAAAAACAAAAACCCCTGTCCTCTATCAATTACTAACACGCTTTATATCTTGTACTTTGTAAAGTGTGTTATAAATATTGTCCCTCCACATTCTCACAGAGACCCTATGTAATATTTTAGTCCATTTTCAAGCTGAGAAGCTGAGAAAATTGAAGCTCAGTGGTTTCAAGAGACTCGCTCAAGGTCAAACAGGTTTAAGGCAAGCAACTGAATCTAGTTATGATTTGAACTAATTTCCACCTTAAAGCTTGGCTCATTGCAGACCCAAGCTCTGTGTCATATGCAATGAGCCAGACGTGAAGAACTGTAAGCCTTTCATGAAAGAACTTAGGACATCCCAGGGCAACAGCCCAGCACGACATGCTCAGATGAACAAACTAGACTCTGGCTATCCCCACTTTGTAAGAGCTAATAAGCAGAAATTTTCCATGACATCTGTATCTCTCCTAAGGCTATGATTAAATCATTGACTTAAAATATAATTACAAGTATGATACATTTTGATTATTTTGCCCCTGGGAAAAATATTATAGGATATGCACTAATTTATTTACTTACTTTAAGTGAAGATTTATAAAGAAGCTCATTCAGTTACAATCCAAATTAAGAGAAAATATAAATTAAAATGTGATTACTTAAGTAACAGGAGATCCCTTGCTTTCAAAAGGATTCGCTGCAGGGTTCCTTTGAACTGAGAGCTGCCCAGCTGTATGTTAAATGAACCCATTTACAGTACAAGGGTTCAATTTACATAGAAATGCCCAGAAACAGAGCTGTCACATAAAGTGAGAGGCATCTGCACTGTACTTTGTGTTAGCAGGAAGATTTAAACATATGGAAAATACCAGGCTGGAGAACATCTATAGTTGAGCAGGAATCCACCTCCAGCCCTCTGCTAGTCTACAAATCAAGAGGCGGAAATTCTTCTCCAGGTACATCTGATTCCTTTCCTGGCCCACAGTTGCAGGGGTATTGATGCTGCTATTAAAGTGGTCGGAAATTTCCACAGCTTCCCCACTCTCCTCATCAACATGTTCCGCATTTGACCCAAAGTGTAGCAGGTGCCTGAAGTTGATTAAAGAAAAGACACAGTCTCCCCCATCATGGACTTCACATTCCCCTATAGAAAAAGGAATGCACGTGTGCCTTCTCAAGCCACCAATACCAGCTAAGAAACGACGGTGAGCGTGATGATTTAGTAACATGTTCCTCAGTTTCTCTTCTGTAAATATTCAGGGGCGTATTAGGTATTGTGTTTTATTTCCCCTCTTTGCAGAGGGTTTGTGAACCGGTACGTGGGAGAGGAAGTGAGGAAAAATAAACAGAACAGACAGGTGGCCCAGTACAAGGGCTTACTCCTGCAATCCCAGCACTTTGGGAGACTGAGGTGGGAGGATCACTCAAGCCCAGGAGTTTGAGAACAGCCTGGGCAACATAATGAGACCCTGTCTCTAGAAAACATTAAAAAATTAGCCGGGAGTGGTGGCATACCTGTGGTCCCAGCTACGCAGGAGGCTGAGGTGGGAGGATTCCTTGAGCCCAGGAGTTTGAGGCTACAGAGAGCCATGATTGTGTCACTCACTCTAGCCTGGGTGACAGAGTGAGACATTGTCTCAAAAAAATAAAAAGTAAAGGTAAAAGAAAAGCAGAGGTTTCTGAGAACAGGTTAGAAATGTATTTACTTTCTAGTTATTTATATATTTACTCATTTGATCATGCATTTGTGTATGTATTTATTTATTGCCTCATTCCAAAAAGAAATTTGAAAAAGCAAATGATATTAGCATCATGTCAATCTAAAAATAGAAAATCAGAGGGAAAAATATAAAAATAAGATAAGGGAAAGGGTGGTGTTTCAATAACATGCAATAATGCCTTATACATTTTGGTAGAGTTCTGCCAAAATATTTCTACAGGCAGGTTTTAAAAACCCAGAATGGGTTTGGTTCTCAGAAATCCATTAAAAAGGGGAAAACAAAGTATGTTACACAATTTACATCAGATTACAAAGCAGATCAGCTAGCTCTTTAAGAGAGACCTTTTTTTCTCAGCTAGCCTCTGAGAAATTTTTTCCCTCCATTCTCAACTGTGGGCAACACCACCCCTAACAATAAATTCAACAGCCGATTTGTGGTCAGTGGCTTATAAATTCTCTCAGAATAAACAGATTGCAACGGCAAAGCCCAGCCTAAGTCAGGAGGTGTGTTAGGGATAAAAGCAATGCAGAGGCTAAACAATGCTGTGCAGGTAGAGGGGGTGCAAACAGAGGAAGAGACAGGACATGAGTGCAGTAGGTGTCCAGGGCAGAATGACATCTTCCAGATGCTTGAGGAGAAGGAAGAAGCCCAGAGAGCCCATAACCTTGCTGCCATTCTCTCCCTCAGGCCTGTCCTAACACTCCTGAGTCCTGGTCTTGTTGCAGGCAAAAAATACTGTAATAAAAGGTCAAGAGGCCGGGCACGGTGGCTCACACCTATAATCACAACACTTGGGAGGCCAAGGCAGGAGGATTCCTTGACTCCAGGAGTTCGAGACTAGTCTGGACAACATAAGGAGACATCCTCTCTACAAGGGAAAATAAAAGTTAGGCAGGCGTGGTGGTGCACACCTGTGGTCCCAGCTACTTGGGAGGCTGAGATGGAAGGATCTCTTGGGTCCAGGATGTTAGGGCTGAAGTGAGCCATGATCGTGCCACTGCACTCTAGTCTAGGCAATAGAGCCAGACCCTGTCTCTAACCAACTAACTAAATAAATAAATTAAATGGTCAAGAAAACAGGAAGATACTTGGAATTTACATGAAAACCCAGGAGGAAGGGTATAAGTGAATATCCAGTCGTTAAATAACCTTGGTGTCCAAGAAGAACTGTGCTGATACACAGGGCTTCCTTACATTTTTCTGACATACATCGTTCGGTGCCTTGCACAAAACACACAGCACTCACAGCCAGACCAGCTAGGAGGCCTCAGCCGCTATGGGCCCCACCTGGCTGCTCCCTGGAGACCAGTGCTGTGACACCATCATTATGTGGTGCCGTAGGAAGTCTTGCTACTGAAAAGACTCCCCCTGACTGAAACTGCCCTTGCAGAGGTTATGACAGTGAGAAAAGTCTGGCCTAGACTCACTCTATCTTGCTTCTAGTCTCACAGCCTGGCTGCCCTCACTTATGCTTGGGCATAGGCCAGGCTACCCAGGGGAGGAATTTGTAGTTGAACTTTAAAGCAAGGATGATAATAGTCTCGCCCTGAAGCTAACTCCTCCTTGTTGAGCAGCTGAAAGCATGTTTATAAGACCAATGAAGAGTCACAAGATTAGGATTCTGGCAGGGGCCTGAATTCTGCTAAATTGTGGGCATAATTTCTATCATCCCTTACTGCACAGGAGTCACCTGGCCAGAGGTCACAAGATTTGTGACTTTCTCAGTTGCTCATATAAATGACATCGCTATTACAGAACATAAGATTGGTCTTTTCAGATGTTTTTCAGACCCCACCCAGACTTGTGACTCACGACTCAGGCGGTTCTGTGCTCCCCCACTCCCCACCCAGAGGTAGACTCAGTGTATAAAGACCATTTCCCACACATCTGTGATTCCCAACCAGTCAGCAGCACCCATTACCTAGTCCCCTGCCCACCAAACTATCATTGAAAAACCCTAATCTCTGAGTCTTCAGGAGACTGATTTAAATACAACCCTGTCTTCCACATGGGCGGCCTCGCATGAATTCAATTCTTGCTTTACTGCAAGATCGCAGTCTCAGTGAACGGGTTTTGTCTGGGCAGCACACAGGAATAACCCATCACCTGATTACACAAGCACTGAACAAGAAGACCTGAGTTTAAGCCCACCTTTGGTCAGCCATTTTCCCTAAGAAAGAACACAGTGAAAGTACAGAACACTGTGGAACACAGAGAAAGAGAAAAATAATGGAGCCCTTTGGGAGATAGTATTTATATTGAACCTTCAAAAAATAAAACATATGTCATTTTTTACTAAGCAAGCGACGCTGCTCCTCAAGGAAAGAGAGCTTTATCTATCCTCATAATGTCTGTGCTCACTTCTCCGCTGGCCTAGCACAGAATAGATGCTCAGTGCTATGATTTAACAAATGTTCACTGAATGCTAATCAGGCTTTACCTGATTTAAATGGTGACCCAGATGATGTCCTGTGGCAGATTCTGGAGATGCTGCAGGCAAAGTTAGAGTCATGGGTGACATCTGCAGTTGCTCAGGCCCCCCGGCTTAGAAAGCCCTGCACTTTGTTTACTGACCCACTGCCACCATCTTGAAATTTTTGTTAATTTGTGAACAAGAGGCCTGCATTTTCATTTTGCACTGACCCCACTAATTATGCAGGCATCCCTGGCTGCAGCTTTTCTGTTTGCCGCTAGACACTTTCAGTTCCTTTGAAAGTACTGACAGGGTGTTTCCGAGTTTTTGACAAGTAGCCATTTTCCAAATAGAAGAGGCCTCCTATAAGTTGCCTGTATAATGAAAGACAGGCTGAAATAAAAATGTGTTGCTTAGATTAGACAAAGTCTTCTTGCAACAGTCCTACAACCCTGCGCAGAATCTTTAGATGATGAATCTTTACAATTTTCCCACCACGAATTTTTTCCCATGATGTACCCTTGTCTTCCACCCAAGCCTAAGGAGAATTCCCCAAATTGTCACCCTCCTTATTGTTTTAAAAGGATAGATAATCTTTCTACACCCATAATTGATTGCAAGCTCCCTGAGAAAAGAGCTGCATTTTCTATCCTTTTACATCCCACACTGCCAAGGGTCATATTATACGCACAGAGATCAATTAGTAACACCAAGATATTACAATTACATCCCTTTGCATGTTAAAAACATGTTTATATAACTTGTCTCATATGATGATTGCAGTAATCCCATGGGTTTTTCATGGCGGGTATTTATTCTGTTATCCAGATTAGCAAACCAAAGATGAGAGCAACGTTAGTAACTGCCTCTACCTACACTCATGACTTCTAGATCCAGATTTGTAATTCTGAAATGGGAAAAGAAAATCCCTTACTTTCTATGTATTTATGTATTCATTTATTTGTTCATGTATTTATTAAACCCTTGACCTATATATCCACCCCTTTCTGGAAGCTCCACTTGAATGGCTAAATGGCAGGCTCCACTCAACACCCGCCAAACCAAACGTATCATTTTCCGCCCTCTCTCTGATCCACCTTGCTTAAACCTGCTCCTCTGAGAGTCTGTTTGATAATATCATCATCTTCCTCCTAATTGCCTAAGCCAGATACCTAGCCATCATCCTCCACCCCACCTTTGCTCCAGTTTCCCAGTTCGGATGGAGGTCCAAATTCTGCCGACTGTTTCCTGTCTATCTGTTAGGAAGCCAGAGCCTGGCACAGGATCTGGCACATGGTAGTGTCTTCATATGTTTCGGTTAAACTAAATTAAGTCCTCTTGGGCAGCACTGGTAGCCAAGGTGACTTCTCAGGCCATTGCTCTGGCTTCTTTCCTGGCTGGAGAAGAATTGGTGCTCCTGGATCTTAGCTGTCACCCACCTCTTTCACAGGTGGAGGCCAGGTGAGACAGCCTGAGAAAGGAAAACTGTCTCCCCCAGTACATGTAGCTTCGGAGGAGAAAGAAATCATCTCACACAAATGTCTCTGCCTTGCACTGCCAGGCCCTTTCACTTTTGCTTTCCAACTCTTTGGCTGTTCTTTCTTTAGTTGTTGTTGCTGTTGTTTTATATCGACAAATTTTCTCTTCACACCAGCTTCACTACAGCAAAGCGATGGAGAAGTCTGGCCATCCTACAGTCCCAAGATGCCCCCATGTCTAGGAGTTTGCAGACAAGGCAGAACAGACATTTTAAAAAGGGGAGAAATCCCAAGTGATGGCCACAGAAATAATAAAAGTAAAAATAAAGTAGTAAAAGAAAGCAAAAATATTCTATCCTGGGACGTCCAAAAAGTTTGAGGCCCCAGGATAGAATGTTTGCTTTCTTTTACATTTTTTTATTGATTCTTTTCTAGTCTGTTTATATTTTTCTATTTAATATCTCTCTTACACACACACACACACACACACAGAGAGAGAGAGAGAGAGAGAGAGAGAGTCACTTACAGAACCTGCTGAAGCAACGAAACTAAAAATCAACAAAACAAACTTGCCTATAACCTATAGGTAGTAACTTACCTACTTTCTTCCAGGGCATAAGTTGTGTGAGAACTTTAGTGTTTAGTTTTGGGCCACTCTCTGGCCCCTGTGTGTCACCTAGGCCCTCCTCTCCCTGGACGTTCAGAAGGCAATCTAACAGTAAGCAGAAGCAGGGCAGGGATGGTGGCAGATCCCTCTAATGCAAAGACAGGAACCCACAAAATGTCCCCATAGTGAAGAAAAGATTATCCTAAGCTCTTGGCACTGAGAATGAGACATTAAATTACACGAAGTATAGGGGTCTGCACATGAAGTTGGGGAAAGGGCTTGAAGCCTTCAAGCATTAGCAGATATAGAAGAGAAAATACATGTGGAAGGGACTTGGCCAAAGTGAGACAGTGGAAGAGAAACACAAGACAGATTCTAGTGCCACACCCAACACTCGGAAGATACCCAAGGTCGCCAAAAAATGAGCAGTCAGCCTCAGAGCTCAGAGTTTAAAATCAGCACAAAGTGCATGGCATTTGCTTTCTTAGAATGCCAGAATGCACTGCATTGGGCTTCTGTAACTTCTCTCTAGGGAACATCGGGAAACACACACAAACTACAATTTTCATGCAGCGAAGTTCACGGTGAAACCCAAGCGAGGCAACAACTAAAATCCTTAAACCACAATTTAATTTGGAGGTTATGGAGGAGCACGTGCGGCATTACAGAGACTGTAGTACAAGGAGGCAGCATTTTGACAGCCCTGAACCTAGGGCCTGGTACGTCGTAAGCCCTCAATGCATGCCAGCTCTCTGCCTCTCCTTCATTGTAGGGAACCTGACTTTCTCAGCAAGCATCCAGTCTATCACGTGAAGCAACTGCCTGTTCTGGCTAAGAGGGTTTACAACACCTTTTTGTCTTTGCAAGCGGAGTGGAGAGCAGCCATTTGTGGGCTGTTTTGAGAGTGGAACAGCTGGGGTAATTTTTCGGCATGCATTGAAGGAGACGCACACCTTTTGGCATTTCAGTGTTGCTATGACCTACACAGCAGCCAATGGGAAAAGAACAGTGCTGAAATCTGTACCTTATATAGTGAACTCTGAGTAATATCAAGAGGCTAAATTATCTGCTTGAATTAGGCTGCATCAGAGCGTGACACCAAAGTGGATTAAAATTAGGCAAGCAGAAGAAAATAATCTGAATATACACAGAACAGGGACACACTCACCTTTTACCTCCTCCAGGCTTAAAGGTTCATCAGTACTTTATGAAGAGTGAACACCAGTATTATCCCTGTTTTGCAGAATGCATTGTATCATGTGTCATATACAAATAGCAAATAAATATATGGTAAATATTTATATTATACAGTTTATACTTAAAATATATATTTGAAGGATATCTGAATATAGCATATATAAATTATGTTGGCACAAATTATGAATGGAAATTCATTCCATGGAGGGGTTTCTATTTGGCCTAACTAATCTCTCTCTACAGAACACCGTGAGGTATTACTAAGGAGTGGTACCTGAGGCCCACTTGAGGACAGAACTCAAGATGTGGATCCTCAGAGAAAATAAACAAGGAACACACAGTCCAGAAGGATTACCTGGGCCCTGCCTGTCTTACACCCACATATAATGCTGGGTGTGACAAAGCATTATGAAACCAAAGGCTTCAGGAAAGCAACACCTGTGCAGAGTCACCTGGCAGCAAGAAATAATGACACCTGCTCTTCTTCCAATGAGCCTAAAGTTCTTTGAACAACATTATCTCATTAATACTCCATGGGTAGGGTGGGGGCTACTGGCAGGGTCAGGGAGGAAGGCCAAAAAGTATCTATTCTTAGATTTTGAGTTGAATGCAAGAAAGAGGCCCAATGAGGGTAGTTTTCATTCTTTTTCTTGTTTTGTTTGTTTGTTTTTTGTTTTTGAGACAGAGTCTTGCTCTGTCGCCCAGGCTGGAGTGCACTGGCGCAATCTCAGCTCATTGCAACCTCTGCCTCCCAAATCCAAGCAATTCTCCTGCCTCTGCCTCCAGAGAAGCTGGGATTACAGGCACCTGCAATCATGCCTGTATAATTTTTTATATTTTTGTAGAGACGGGGTTTCACCGTGATGGCCAGGCTGGCCTCGAACTCCTGACCTCAGGTGATCTGCCCACTTTGGCTTCCCAAAGTGCTGGGATTACAGGCTTGAGCTACTGCACCTGGCCTATTCTCTTTCTAAGAGCTAATGATTACTAGTGATAATGATAACCAAAATGCATAGGACATTGTGAGATGGAAGAGTTAAGTGACTTGTGAGACAAAGTATGTAAGTGTAGTAAACCAGGAGCCTAGTTCACAGTACCTACCTCACGGTGCCATGGAGTCATTTATACCTTGATAAGAAAGCCTATCTTTTTCCAGAATGGGTCTGGAGCAAAGTTCCATTGCAGCAGCTGACCAACTTACTGTCTTACTAACTCACAGGTTTTCTCACTACACAAATTAGCAGCCCAAGAAGCTATCCATTTGGGTCCCCTTCAGAAACCATGATTAGAGCCATCTCCACAAAGCCCTGAGGCCATGGCACCATGACCACCCTCCAGCCTTGCTGCCTGTTGTAGTACTGATGTCCGAGTTGCCTCTGACCCCCACAACCCCAGAATCCCATCATTGCTAATGCCGCTGGGAGCCCAGGTCAGTGGTAGCACCTCTCACTGTCAGCCCTGCTCTACAGAGGACAACAGCTTTCTGAGCTTCTCAGTATATCAATGCCCCTCACCCTTTGTGAAGGAAATGTCCTCTGTGCCCTCCTGGGTTCTCAAACTCACATGATTAAACCATCTCAATATTCTCTCTTCCCTGAGCCCTCTGATCCCTTCCTCAATACCACACCGTAACAGTTCTGGCAGCTCTAGCTAACTCATTGAAGGCCATCATTTCTATCAAACTTGAAGGAGCTGTCCCAGCAGTGTTCTACAACGACCCAGCACTTCTGCTACAATGTTGAACTTTCAAAGGAAAGTGTTCCCACATTAAAAAGTATTTTCCTCTACAGCTTGATATTTCACTTTACCATCCCATTTCATCACTCAGCCACCCTGCCAGATGGCCTGATATTCTGAAAAACCACACATGTTCCCCTACTTCCTACCAATGCATATTAGCAACTCATTCAGCGTGCAACAGACACAGATGATCTGCAGCCCAATTGGACTGTGTTCAGACACAACCCAGATTGGCCTGGAGGGAATGAGAGTAACAGGGCCTTATCATTAAGAAAGCCAAGTGTAACCTTCTGGAAATAAAAGAAAAACTGGCTTGAAGAAGCGTATATTGGATTGCAAACAAGAGGAAAGGACAGTAGGAGTGAACGGAGATAGAGGGAAGAAAATACAATGACATATTTGTTTGGCTGCCATTATGGGTGATGGGTGTTCAGTCCCCCTGAGACCTTCTCAGAAGACTTACAAGATGCATCTCAGAACTGTTTGCGAGGGAAGAAGAGTGTGAAGCATTAACCCAGGCTCCCCTCTGGTTAAGGTGGCCCTGACCACAGTAAATTTCCTACTCCGGCAGGCTGTATCTGTGCACGTGCAGAGCAAGTCCCCAAGGAAAACTCATCAGGGCAGAAGACAGAGGCACACAAGATGCACCAGAGGCAAAGCACCATCCCATTGCATGTGGGAGATGATGGTCAAAGCTGGAGTGGGCATGGATGGGAGAGAGAGGATTCCAAACTGGTGCACAGGGGTACCCAGTATCATCGCCATTACCGCCTCTTGCATCATCCAATGGTGCACGCTCATCCTCAGCTTACTCCTCCTCTCCTGAAAGTCTGACACTCACATCTTTGAAACCCTTCTGCACTTGGTTTCCAAGTACTGCTCTTTTCTGATGTTTTACTCGCCTTCCATATCTTCCTTCTCACCTTCCTTGACTGGTTCTTTCTCTTCCCAGCCTCTACTGTTGAAGTGCTGTAGGTCTCTATCCTGAGAACTTTAGATTTTTATCAAGACTCATTTCCCAGTGTTATGGGATCAAATACAATCCATAAACTACAGAATCTCAGTTTTATATCTCCATCCCACACCCCCCCGAACTTCAGATTCAACCATGTGTCTATGCAACACCTCAAACTTGACACATCTACAACAAAACTATTGAGTTTCCTGTCAACACACACACACACACACACACACACACACACACACACACACACAAATCTACTTTCTTCTTCAGTCTCCTCCAGCTGTAAATTACACCACAGTTCATAAGGTTTCACAAGTCAAAGCCTCAAGATTGTCTGAGAAGCCTCTCTTTCCCACCCGCTCCCCATAATCTTCCGAAATATATCTTGAATCTGACCTCTGCGTATTACCTCCACTACCACCCAGTCCAAGCAGCCATCCTCTCTCAGGGAGCACAGCAGGAGCCTCCTCACGGCTGGCTCCCAGCTGTCAATTCTCTATACAGCAGCCATGGGATCTGGGGAGATATGAATTGGTTCAGATCATTATCCTGCTCTAAATTCCCTGGCAGCTTCCATCACACTCAGAATAAAACCCACACCCCTTTCCATGGCCAGCCAAGTCATTCACGACTTGCCGTGGCCAGTCTTTCCCCAGCATCTTATCTCTCTAATGCTCACTCCACTCCTGGCCTCCTTGCTGTTTCTGCCTCAGGATATTGGCACTTGCTCTTTCTTCAGTCTGAAATGATTTTTCTTTCATTCTACCTTTTGCTTTTGAGACACCCCTTTCTCTTTCTTCATAGCATTTAGCATTACCTATGTATATATGTAATGTTTCCTATAGGTAATGTGTAATTTATTTATTTTTCATAAGATCCATGGGAAGAGGAGGAACACTTTTTATACCACTGTATTCCCAGCACATAAAATAGTAATTGTCACACAGGAAGCACTCAGTTGCAAAGAGACCACAGAATCTATAAATGCTTGAAATGAGATGAGAATAGAAACTATATGATCACGAGGAGGAGCAGCAAAAGTTTTAAACAATGTAAAAGATAAAGATTTATTATCAGAGACAATAAAAAGGTAAAAGGAAACTGGCATAAGTCAGAAATAAAACACTAGAGGAAAAAATGCAAAGAAAGAAAGAGTTCATTTGAAAATACAGAGATCTAAGAATTGGAAAGCTTTTAACATCAGAAAGGAGTAGTAAAATATTCCACATTTCAGCTCAACGTCTAGGAGTGTTTCAAAGGTGTTTGTGACTAAGCACTCTGGGTCTTTGAATAATACATTGCAGTTGTGGCACGTTACGGTTGAAAAATGCTTCCATGTGCATTATTTCATTTGACCCTCCAAATGACCTTATTGGATTCATCAAACATGTCTCCCATCCTCATTACATGCTTATGAAAACAGAGGTTTCTGCAAGTTGATAACCTAGGCCAAGAAGTCTGGCAGCAGCTGTTAGAAGGTAAAGATGGGATTTGCCAACAAGCTTTTTGACTCCGAAGTCTTAGGCACTTACACCGTGCTTTGCCATTTCAAACAACTGTGATGATTTTTGAAAAGTAAGCACACTTAAATTTACTGCCAGAGAAAAATGATTCTTGCTCAATGAAACATCTATCTTTACACAGAACTTTTTTTTTTTTTTTTTTTTTTTTTGAGACGGAGTTTCGCTCTTGTTACCCAGGCTGGAGTGCAATGGCACGATCTCGGCTCACGGCAACCTCCGCCTCCTGGGTTCAGGCAATTCTCCTGCCTCAGCTTCCTGAGTAGCTGGGACTACAGACACGCGCCACCATGCCCAGCTAATTTTTTGTAGTTTTAGTAGAGACGGGGTTTCATCATGTTGACCAGGATGGTCTCGATCTCTTGACCTCGTGATCCACCCGCCTCAGCTTCCCAAAGTGCTGGGATTACAGGCTTTAGCCACCGCGCCCGGCCTACACAGAACTTTTTAAGATGATCTTTTCTGTCAGTATCTACGTTTGCCACAAGAGGGCTGACTATGGCTTAATTTTGCCCCTGTCAAAAAGAAGCTATTTTCACAGCTTACACTTTAAAGTTCTCATTTCAATTTGAAAATTTGCCACTCTCGACGTTCTATATCCCTGGCTAAGTCAGTAATTAATTCATAAAGCTTATGTTTTAGTCATTCTATTAAACGGACTTACCATGATTTGGTCTTTTCCTTATGAATATTTTTTATCTTCTGGTTCCATATTTCAAGCTGAGCAGCTACAAATATATATTTGCATGATATTAGCAGAATACATTTTATCCCTTAATAATATGTAAACATATTATTAAATGATTCATTTTCTATCTTTTAGCAATTATTTGTACAAAGAGAGAATTATTGAATTTCTGAGAAAAAGACCGAGGTGTTATCAAGAAGATGCACAGCTGGCTAGGTGTGGTGGCTCATGCCTGTAATCCCAGCACTTTGGGAGGCCAAGGGGGTGGATCACCTGAGGTCAGAGGTTCAAGACAAGGCTGGCCAACATGGTGAAGCTTTGTCTCTACTGAAAATACAAAAATTAGCTGGGTGTGGAAGCAGAACCCAAGACACAGAGGTTGCAATGAGCCAAGTTCACACCATTGTACTCCAGACTGGGTGACAGAGCTAGATTCCATCTCAAAAAAAAAACAACGAACCCACAAAATTAGCCAGGTGTGGTGTTGTGCACCTGTAATCCTAGCTATTAGGGAGGCTGAGGTGTAAGAATTGCTTGAACCTGGGAGTTGGAGGTTGCAGTGAGCCGAGATCATGCTGCTGTACTCCTGCAGATGGAGTGAGAATCCATCTTAAAAAACCAAAAACATGCATGGCCATTCCGAGTATAAACTATACTCTCACCTTGCTCTTCACTTGAATTTATAACAAAAAGTATTTTCTTCACTTTAAGGAGAAAACTTGATTAAAATAATCTTGCATATAGCAAATAGCTATGCAGAGAAAGGTTTTGTATGCTTTCATTCAGATGGTAACTTTTTAAAAACAACATTCCCAGCCAGTCGTGTTGACTCACATCTGTAATCCCAGTACTTTGGGAGGCCCAGGAGAGCAGATCATGAAGTCAGGAGATCAAGACCATCCTGGCTAACATGGTGGAACCCCTTCTCTACTGAAAATACAAAAATTAGCCAGGTGTGATGGTACGCACCTGTAGTTCCAGCTACTCGGGAGGTTGAGGAAGGAGAATCGCTTGAACCTAAGAGGGGAAAGTTGCAGTGAGCCAAGATCGCACCACTGCACTCCAGCCTGGGGGACAGAGTGAGACTCCATCTCAAAAAATAATAATAATAATAATAACATTCCCCTGGTTAGTTTGAAAGATGGATATCCAAACTAAACTCTTACTATATGTACACTGCCAATTGATGTGGGCCTGATGGGTCTAGATTCTGATAAGCTCTTAAATGACATATTGGAGAACATTGCTGTTTCTTAATGATCATGGTTTTCAGATTTCCAGATCCAACCAAGGGCTGAATCACAAGCAGCACAAGCTTTCCTTTCTATTGCTGGCCAAGGCCACCCATCAATGGACTTGGGTCTTGTTTTCAATGATTGCCTGTTACCCACCTGATATTGCTGGCTCTCCTTTGTGACTTTTCTGATAGCTGCAAAGAACAAGTAAATTAGATGGAGCATCTCTGCTTCTCACTGTCGCCAAGGTAAGTCATGCCTTCAATGTAGGGCGGATTAAGTAGAGGTTGACGCACTTTTAGGAAGAGATAACTATGATTGTGGAAGATTGAGGAATTGTCACCAAATAACTAAATAGAATGTTGAAAGTCAGATGAGTGAGGGAAGAGCTGTGGCCTAAGTCTGATGGAAGAATATACATAAAAGGACAAAAACAGAAAATCATATAGATGTATACATGTAGGCATTTCTGTATGCATCCACACATGCATCACTAAATTATATAATTATATAATTTTCCCAGGGGCTTTGAAATATTTTCTTCTTCACGTAATATTCTCTCAGATACAAGAACTGCTGAGTTTGTGCTTCTCTACCCAGGATACTATACAATGGCAATTAAATCATCACCAAACACAATTTTTACTCATGTTTAGTATGGTCGCATTTTAGAGCTCTACAGTTTTGAAGTACTGAAGTTATTCAAAAGTAATGTCTAAATATTTTAAAGATCTGGCATTTTCAAAGGAAAATAAATTTCATGTGATTTAATAACATGAACAATAACGACCACACTTATCAATTTTAGGATAAGCTTTTTTTTCACATTTTAATTCATCAGAAATTTGTGATTATCTTACCAAAAATGGCATTTTACAATTAACATTGGCAATATTTTTGCTCTTTCTCAGCACTCTCAATGCTGAAAAAGAAATAATGATGTCTCAGAATTTACGCCTTCTTAAATGTGATGAAATACAGTATTAGAAAAGGCACCAAAAATGTTAGTGATGAGATGAGCTCTTGAAACAGCAGCCTGCACCCAGGAGAAGGTAGACTTTTGGTAGATGATATTTGCGTGCAGTTGAGTAGGGTCTAACTGAACGTTTCAACTGATCTCTTATTCTGTGACTTACTACCAAGTGACCATAGTAACTTGATACCACCGCTCCAGTGATCCACTCAGTTGTACCAAGTATGTACAAGTCTGCTTCAACAACAATATTCCAGTTTTTGTGTTTTAAGGTCTTCCACTTTCCTCACTCTTACCCCAGTACTTGGTAAGCACTTAAAATACTTTACCTATTCGATGACCTTTGTCTCCTAACCCTCAAGCTTAGTATTAGCTAATGTTTACTAATCTCTGTGCCCAAGGCACTGCTATGAGCACCATGAGAGGACTGCAAATGAAGGAACCAAGTTTTAGAGAGATTAGGAGATTAGAAAAGTTGTTCTGTCAACTGAAACGCCAATCTATCTACAGTTGGGCTTCTAAACTTGGTTGATAATATCAGCTCTCAATAAACACTAGCTAATTCGTAACTAATGAGTGGTTCCTTGTCAGATACTATTACCTGTATTTTTTCTCATTTAGTTCTAAAAACAACTTTTTTAACTCTCATATTACTATTACTATTTTATATGTGTAATTACTATTTTATTTCCATTTTAGGAAGAAGAAAATGAGTTTAGAAAAGTTAATGAACAAGTGGAAGGTTGAAGTAGATTTTCACCCAGCAGCCAACTCCTCACTTTTAACTCCCCTTCACCATGAAAAACAAACATCTCTTAAGGCTAGTTTTTCTGTTAGTCAAGCGTATATATTCGGGCCAGGCACAGTGGCTCACATCTGTAATCCCAGCACTTTGGGAGGCTGAGGAGGGTCTATTGAGAGGTCAGGAGTTCAAGAACAGCCTGGCCAACATGGTGAAACCCCATCTCTACTAAAAACATAAAAAATTAGCCAGGCGTGGTGGTGCACACCTGTAGTCCCAGCTACTCTGGAGACTGAGGCAGGAGAATCACTTGAATCTGGGAGGCAGAGGTTGCAGTGAGCTGAGATTGTGCTACTGCACTCCAGCCTAGGCCACAGAGTGAGACTCCATCTCTCTCTCTCTCTCTCTCTCTCTCTATATATATATATATATATATATATATATATATATGTGTGTGTGTGTGTGTGTGTGTGTGTGTCCGTGTATATATATGTATATGTATATTTACATACAGACATATATATGTAATCGTATTCAAGTTTTCCAAAAAATCTACACTTTCTATAATATCAAATTTTGTGATGTCATGATGATGATAGCACTTTAGAAGCAGAGGAGATGGATGAGGACACCCGTCAGATTATTTGTTTCTCTTGGTTGAAGGCTTCTGAGCACCAGCCCCTCAGAGAAAATGCTCAGGTTGGTGTTTCCCTAACAGGGATTGGGGTGGATCCAGGGAGGCCTGCTGTATGGTGGAATTAAGTTTCTTTCCCTGACCCAGTTTGCCCACCCTGGCTGCACTTGTGACATGAACAATGCAGGGGCCTCCATCAGGAAAGTATTCTTGGCATACTCTCAGATAGCTGACAACCAAACAAGTGATCTGGTTTTCAGTAAGGTAATTACCAAGCAAACCCAAATGGTCTGGAGACCTACGCAGCATGTTACAACACATTGAACAAATGGCACACCTGAGCAGGCTTATTATCAGTTTAAAAAAAAAAAAAACTGTTCACTGTAATCACAAGAATATGTCAAAGTTATTCTTTTATTTGTGTACAGGCTTAAACCTCCTACGCTAAACACATTTTAAATATTTGCTCACTCATTTTTAGAGCACTGTGGATCTTGAAAGTAGTTTTTGTTGTTGTTGTTGTTTCTGGTGAAAAGATATAGACATATTTAGAATTAGCCAGCAGGACTCAGTTTAGATGATTCCAATTTTGTTGGCAACATCCTAAGCATCGTAATCAGGAGCCAGGCGAACATATGTCTTCTTCTCTCCATGAGACCTAATCAGGAGATTGACCTTGGCCACATCAGTGTCCTAGAGCTTCTTCACAGCCTGTTTGATCTGGTGCTTGTTGGCTTTAACATCCACAATGAACACAAGTGTGTTGTGTCTTCTGTCTTCCCCATGGCAGATTCAGTGGTCAGTGGACACATGAGGAGAACACAGTGGTCAGGTGTGTTTCTCCTGAGGCCTCTCTTCCAAGGATATTCGGGCTGCCTCCGGAGTCACAGTGTCTTGGGCCACCAGAAGACGGTGATGTAAGTTCTTTTTTTGTGGCTGTGGACACCTTTCAACACTGCCTTCTTGGCCTTCAAAGCCTTCGCTATGGCTTTGGCTTTATGGGGGGCAGGAGGTTTCTTCTTTGCCTTCAGTGCCATTTTGTGAAAAGGGTGTTCTGTTTTTGCTTTCGTTTTTATACCTATATGTGTAGTTCAGGAACATTCTCACAACCGTGTGATCCAGATTTACAGCTTCCCATCTGGAAATCACCTCTTGCCCAACAAGACCCAAGGCTGGAAATCTTTTGCGCCATCATCAAGCATTCCTATTTGGAGGCATTGGGCCTAAATGTCCTACCCATGTTTTTATCACAGAGCATTCTTCCAGCTTTTTTACGTGGACATAATAAGAAAGAAAAAATAGAGTTATTTCAGCAACTGATGGAGAATGGTTGTCCTTTTTTCATCAGTGATCACAAACCCCATGACACTGAAGAGTTCATTGATTAGTCAGTAATCATACTTGGGAAATTTTCAGAACTCTTTGCTAAAGTCAATCAACTTAGAAAATGGTATCTAATTCTAGAACCATTGTGCCAGTGTATAGAAATGTATTATTCATATATGTGAGCTTCCCAGAAGTAAATTTTAAAGTAATTCTATAATGTAAAATCCTATCAAAATTCAAGGTGCCAATTTATTTTTTTAGAAAAAGCAATTCTCTCTCTCTCTCAGACAATGCTTTTCAATTCATTTAGTCATTTCATGCCTCATTTCCTCCCACTCATTAGTTAACTATATATTCATTGAGTCTCCTATGTGCCAGACATTGTAGCCTAGATCTAGACTCTGTGATAGGACATAAAAAAAAAAGATGGAAATTTTTTTTCAAGTGGAAAAAAGTATACAACAAACAAATGCATAAGTTAAACATATATGGTATATCAGATAGTGATAAATGCTATGAAAAATAAAACAGGAAAGAAAATAGAGAATACCTGGATCCATGGGACATGAAAGGTGCTCTTGTATATGGTATGTTTATTTCCACCAAAACTCCTGTTGAAATTTGATCCCCAATGTGGTGGTGTTGGGAGGTGGGACGCATTGGGAGGTATTTGGTTCATGGGGGAGGATCCCTCATGAATGGCTTGGTGCCCTGCTAGAAGTAGTGAATGTGTTCTTGCTCCAGCAAGGCTGGATTCGGTCTTGCAGAAATACATGATTTCAGTTTTTCCTGGAACAGATTCATTCACACGAGACTGGGTTATTATAAAGCAGGATTCCTCTTCCTTTTTGATCTCTGTGTACACATGAAGAAAAGGGAGGCCCTTTCTTCATCGTGTTTTGATCCTGCACATGGCCTTTATCAGAAGCCAAGCAGATGCTGATACCACGCCTCTTGTGCTTTACAGCGTTCAGCATACAGAACGCTGAGGCAAATAAACCTTTTTTAAAATGAATTACCCAGCCTCAGGTTTTCTGTGACAGCAACACAAAATGGACTAAAACAGAAGGGGCTGCAATGTTAAAGAGGGTCATCAGAGATTTTTCCTACCAAGAAGATGTTCAGGAAAAGTAATAATACAGTGAGGGAATGAGCAATGTGAATATCTGAGGAAATGCATTCCAGGCAGAGAGGAAAGGAAATGGAAAGTCCCTGTGGTGCAAGGATGTCTGGAACATTCCAGGAAAAGCCACGTGGCCAGTAGAGCTAGAACAGAGTGAGCAAAGGGGAGGACTAGGAAGCCAGATCACATTAGGCCTTTTGGGTTATTATGAGAACATTAGCTGCAAGCATGAGACTTCTCACATTTGTTGTCAGCAGAGCGACATGATCTCACTTGCATTTTAAAAGGATTGTGCTCACTTCTGTGTGGAAATTAGGCTAAAGGAGAGCATAAGCCCAAAGTTTACTTATCAAAGAACATCAAGTAGGAGACTATTACAATTATCCAGGCAAAAAAAATCCTACAGCTTGCATTCTAATATGACTGATCAATGCTGCTGGATTCCAGATACATTCCTGAGATAGAGTAAACAGAATTTTATTGAAATTAATATGAGATATGAAAGAAGCCAAAAATGACTTCACAATTTTGTCTTAAAAAACTAGAGGATGGAGTTGGCCTTTGCTAAGTACGGAGGACAGTGGGAGAAGCAGGTTTGCTATGCAAAGGTATTGGGGAGACACTGTGACAACTAGGAGTTCAGATCAGGACATGCTGAGTGTGAGCTAGATACCAAAGTGGAGATGTTGAGTACGGACTTGGTTATATAAATCTGGAGTGCAGTGCATACATCTGCTGGGAAATAGAACGCTGGGACCCTGAGTGTCATCAGCATAGAGATGATCTTTTAGCCCTCGACAAGGGATGAGATCATCAAGGGGCGAGTCTCCAAAATTCAACGCCAAAACAATGATGAGGAGCCAGAGAGAGACTGAGGAAGAGTGGCCAGTGGCCTGGGAACATGAGAGGTAGTGGATGACTCTGTGAAACACCACTGAGGAAGTCCTGTGAGATGAAGACATGCAGTTGACCACTGGAGCCACAAGATTGAGGCCACTGATGACACTGATAAGAGTCTTCTAAAGAGAATCAGGGGAAAGGAATTGAAACTAAGGGTACAGAGAATCTTTTGGAAGCTTCACTCTAAAGGGCAGCAAGGGAGATTTTCTTATTATTATTATTATACTTCAAGTTCTGGGATACATGTGCAGAATGAGCAGGTTTGATGCATAGGTATACACTTGCTACAGTGGTTCGCTGCACCTATCAGCCTGTCATTTACATTAGGCATTTCTCCTAATGCTATCACTCCCCTGGGCTCCTAACCCCTGACAGGACCCAGTGTGTGATGTTCCCCTCCCTGTGTCCATGTGTTCTCACTGTTCAACTCCCACTTATGAGTAAGAACATATGGTGTTTGGTTTTCTGTTCTTGTGTTTGCTGAGAATGATGGTTTCCAGCTTCATCCATGTACCTGCAAATGACATGAACTCATCCTTTTTTATGGCTGCATAGTATTACATGTTGTATATGTGCCACATTTTCTTTATCCAAGGGGAGACTTTCTTTAAATCACATTTTTTGAAGTTTAAGTCACATACAATAAAATTCACCAATTCTGGCTATAGTGTTGACAAATATATGTACCTGTTTAAGCACCACCACAATCAAAATATTGAACATTTTCTTCATTTTGTTTTGTTTTATTGAGACAGGGTTTCATTCTGTCACCCAGACTAGGGTGCAGTGGCACGATCATGGCTCACTGCAGCTTCGACCTCCCGGGCTCAAGCCATCCTCCTACCTCAGCCTCCTGAGTAGCTGAGCCCACAGATGTGCATGCCATGCCTGGCTAATTTTGGGATGTTTTTGTTTTCTAGAGACGGGTTTCACCATGTTGCCCAGGCTGGTGTTGAACTCCTAGGCTCAAATGATCCTCCCACCTCAGCCTCCCAAAATGTTGTGATTACAGGCATGAGCCACCATGCCTGACCTAGAACATTTTCATCCCCTCAAAAAGTCTTTTATGCTCTTTCCAGTTTATCAGCTTCTCCACCCCAGCCCCAGATCCAGGCAACTACTGGTCTGCTTTCTGTCACTATAGGGTCAGATGTGATTTTTAGAGCTTCACTTACATTTAGAGCCAGCTCCCAGAGATCAAGGACTGCTCTTCTCTTCCTCAGTATATCTGGCCCATCTATTCCTAGCAGATTAGAAGAAATAGGGTTTCATACACACACACACACACAAAAACACACACACAGACACACACACACACACACACACAGACAGACACACAAACACACACAGACACACAAATCCACAGAGACACAGACACACATACACACACAAATACACACACAGACACACACATACAGATACACACAGACACACACAGACACACACAAAAAGAGAGAGAGAGACATACATATATAGATAGACACACAAATAGTCAAAGTTTGGGGAGCACAGGGAAACTCACATTTTCATGCTGATATCTTACTGTCAGTAAACACACTTAATTTTGTCGTTATGAAGTACAATACATCCCATGATACTTCATTAATCTCACTCAGATATGGCTAATTACATTTTTCAAAGGGAGAAATGGTGGCATAGAAAGTTAGAAAAGTTATTACAGATTATGCAAAAGGCAAATCAGGCTGTTAGAAGCAACACATGCTAAGCTTCTCCAGTCACAAGCTGGCAGTTGGTTACTAAAGTCAGGAGGATACTGGCTTTACAAGTAATGCGCCCAGAAGCAGAGTGGTTGCAGCCGATAATCAGATTGGTGATACTCTTCAGGGTTAGAAATACATCACGAGCATGCCTGGCTTTTCTTTAGCATTGATATATTCATTCTTTAGCATGATATAGCTCATATCATCATTATACATAAACATTTTCTTGAGCCAACTTATAGTTGCAACCAGTTTTGATCTCTCTGTACAAAGACTCCCTTCAGTTCACTGTTCAGCCTGTGAAGGAGTATACCCTCGTCCAATTTATTTCCACTTTTGTTTTCTTCACTAGACTACATGCCACTTGAAAGCAAGGACAGTAGTCTCATGATATTTCACTAGAGTGGAATATTAAATGACTACAGCTGAACGATGCTTGCTTATTTGTCAAGGAGGTAGGTATATCAGCACGGGACCAAGATATCAAGATAAATTCAGAATCTCATCACCACAGCAATCGTCATTGTAACTCCCAAATTCCTTTGATCTTAAACAAAAATTCTCCATTGAATAAAAGCAAATATTCACAAAGGATAGGACTTAAACACAAATGTTTATAGCAGCTTTATTCATAAATGCTTAAATCCGAAAACAATTCAAAAGTTCATCAGCGGGTACCTGGATTAACTAGCTATGGTGTCTCCATCCAATGGAACACTACTCAGCAATACAAAGGAAGTACCGATTAATAAATACATTAATGCAGATAATGCTCAGAAACATTACACTGAGTGAAATAAACCAGACACAAAAGATTATATTCTGCTACAAAAGATAATATATTTGTGCCAGAAATTTCAGTAAGAAAAAGAGAGGCAGGGCTTAAGCTGCTACATCTCTCAGAAGTGTTTACACTTTGCAAACTACTCTTGGAGCTTACGAAACCTTCATGAGTCAAGAAACTGGTTCCTCACTGGCATCATGTCCCCAAGAAGGGCTGGGGTGGAGGTGGTCATGTTGGGACGGAGCCGACCAACAGAGCTCCTCTACTGATTCCTCTCTGGCAATCCCTGCTTTCCCAGTCCTGGCCAATTACACTACCCTGCCCAGGCTCTGAGTCAGCCAGCCCTAACCAGGGCAGAGATTAACACCATATGTGGAGTCTGGAATTCATCTTCCAGTTGTAGGCCTGGTATCTGATGAGCCCTGAGTACTAGGCTACAGCCCTGTTCTCTAACCAGACTTCAGCCTTAATTTCCTACTTAATACTCCAGCCCACTGCTGGGTCTGGAGCTTTGCCTAAAACCATCAAATCCCATTTGGCAGGGATTCCACCCCTTGCCATGTCCTTGCCCTCATCCATCCCCTGGGAGGTGGTAGCTTGTTCCCCATATTTCCATCTGCTGGCAGAGGTACCAATTTGCATATATCCTCCAGATACATGATGTGGCTGACCTTTCTGACACTGCACATTGCACCACTGGGTCTGGAATGGGCCTTTTGGCTGAAAAAGCCCCTTAGCCTATTCCCATCTGGTACTAGGTTTCTTTAACACTTCCTCTTGGCCAGTGCCAGAATCCCTGACAGTTTAGCCCACCCAAGTTATAACGACCCCACTCACTAGACACAATTTATTTATGTGCAACTGGACACCTTCCTTGGCCATCACCCAATAGAGAAAGCTGCTGCAAGAACTAGCCCACTGAGTCTTCAAGGCTTCCAGACATCATCCCAGATTTAGGAAAGCAACAGGAAATAGGAGGAGGTTGCCTCCAGCACATCAACGATCCCAGAGCAAGAACCACAGCCATTATTCTATGAGCCTAAATCACTTTCTAAAAGCAAATAAATGCAACTTCAGAAACTCTCATGACATAAAAATACATAAGAACCTAATCAATACTTAAACACTGGGTAGTTACTAGATGTTTAACCACCTCATAATAAGCACTCAATAAATGTTTGTTCAACTAATAAATAGGTTTGACAAGGGAGCGCTGAGATGCAGTTTCTGCTGCTACTGCTCACAGCGACACAGTTAGATACCTTAGGGGTGGAACTGGAGCGAAACTCTCTTGGCTCCAATCCAGTATTATTTGTACTAAAGCAAAACTCTTTGTGAAGTAAATATTGATCAATTTAAAACAGCACAAGCTTCTCAATCGATTTTTTTTTTACTGGGCTTTTATCTCTAAAATTATTGAAGTTTTACGAGTTTTGGGAAGTTAATGCTGGCTGCTTAAGCGCTTGGTCGAGAAATATGCCACACATGTACCTAAATTCTGCGGTAAAATTGGGACAGGAACTTAGCCAATACCAAGAATGTATAAACATTTTTATCATGTAAAAGAATATTTAAATATTGACATCACACAACTTGAAACTTTTTCATGTCCTTGAGCCACGCGGTAGAAAACGAGTATGCAAAAAAATGAGCCAAGTAGGAGAAGACAGAAAGGGTCACGGACAGTAGATTGAAAGCAAAAGAAACACCTTTGCAATTCTCCAGAAATCAACTCTGTCCCTCCCACCTCATCACTTCAGAAAAGGAGGCTTGAAAGGAAGCCCCTGGCTCACTCCACTGCTCTTCTTGAAATCCCCATTGGCTGCTAGAAAAAAATACGATTCCCATTAACGTGCAAACGCCAGCTGTGTTGGGCCTAACACTCTTTTACACTTCATTAAAAGGAAGCCCTCTAATCAAATGATTTGATTGCCTTGCTACTTAAAGTGTGGGCCAGGAAGGACTGTAGCACATCAACAGCACCTGGAAGTTTATGAGAAATGCAGTCTCTCCCGCACACCCCAGAATCTGCGGTTTATCAGGATCCTCAGGTGATTCACATGCACAGTGATGATCAATCAGGTGACACTGCTCTCAGCTGCTGTAAAGAGGCAGCTTTGACTGGTACCGGCAAGAGATCATTCTGGTTTCTAGAGGTCGTTAAAGAAGGTGTGGGCAGGGAGCCCTTCAGAGCATGGGAGAAGGTGCCAAACACCAATTTTCTCCTTAGCCTGTTTCCTAAGGACCCAGGGGCCTGCAAAACTCTGCCTCCACCAGAATCACCCGAATAGGCAATGGACTGCTAAGGCTTGTGAGGTTCATGTGACTGTGCTGAAATACAGATGATGTACACACAGAATATGTACAAGAATTAACGTAACTCAAGCCCCTGTGACTGACTGGTCAACTCAAGTATTTAGCAAGAGAGATTACACAGCTCTCCAAGGCACCCAAATTACAGCCAAGGGGCACCCAGGCATAAGGAGAACCTGCTACTTGTATTCCCGTGAGCGTATGTCAGAAGCTCTGATGAGTGTGCTGACACCCTCCACACCACGTAAAAATGCAGAATTGTGCGATTAACTGAGGATGAGGATTGAAAGATGCCCCTACTTTGAACAATTGAGTAAACTATTTAGTGTTCCTTAATCCAATAATTGCCTACGCAGTATCTTTTTCAACATAATTATCTATGTTTAAGGTTCAAATAAAAACATTTACTCCAGCCTTTACAATACGTCCTTCTCCTTCTGCCTCCTCCTCTTCCTTTTCTTTCTTCTTCCTCCTCCTTCTCCTTCAATCTATTTGCTTGTAAGCCTGACAAATTTTCTGATAGCTTAATGTATGTTTTTCCTGGGATGGAGTCCGGACCTCAAGGGTTAACTGCAGTAACATCTTTAGCCAGTTGGAGGCAATGAAGGGCAGCAGAACTGAATTAGGCTTTGGGCAACCAACCTCCCGCTGGGCAATTTAACCAGAGTCACAATTAGAGCCCAAGAGATCCGTTGTTGGGTCTGGTGGGGAGGGAACAGGGCTCTAATTGAGCTGGGAGCGGCTCAGAAGGAGCAGAAATAGGCAATGATTTCAGAAGAGGGGAGCTCCGGCAGGCAGCCAGGAGGGAGGGACGGGAACTCTGATTGCATCCTGGAGCGAGCAATTCTTAGAAAACCCCAAACCCAGCCTCCAAGTCTTTGCCCCAAGGAGCTTCCTAAAACAGAACCAGAATTCACTTCATTTAAAAGAATAGCACAGCATGTAGCCACTAACTCCATCTCGCAGAGGAAGCCCTTGTTTCTCCCTCAGGAATGCAATGAAGGTTGAGCTTCTATCTTGCCAGTTACCCTACAGTAGCTGAAAGCACAGTGAAGGGGGTGCGTGTGTTAGTATAAACGTGTATGCACGTATGTTTTGGGAAAAGAAAATCACTCCTCGCCCAAACAGAAAGCTTGAAAGGATGGTGTCCATAATTTGTTCATTATCACCAACCCACTCCTTTGTAGGACAACATGCTCTGAGTTTAGAAGTAAATCTAGATCCAGCCCTTTGCATAGGTACCTTTGTAAAGATAACGTGAAGCCAGGTAATTTAAATTGAATTCTGGTTTCCCAAGTAATGTTTAGAAATGAAGAATTCCTTTTCCATTTAATTTCCTTCAACAACAGTCTGTGCCTACAGCGCAAACTCTGTTTTAAATATTCAGTCCTGCAGAACTTGCATTTATTTGTTTTTATTGTTTTGTTTTGCTTTTATTTGGGGGGGGGAGGGGACAAGGGTGTCACTGTGCTGCCCAAGCTGGTCTCAAACTCCTGGCCTCAAACGATCCTTCCACCTCAGCCTCCAAGAAGCTGAGGCTACAGGCATGAGCCACCACAGTCAGCTAGACCCACATTTAAAAAAAAATATTTATTTTGCTCATCCTTAAAACAACGATTTTTTAAAAATTTTTTTATGTGTGTGTGGATACATTTTTTACGTTCTGGGATATGTGTGCAGAACATGCAGATTTGTTACATAGGTATACATGTGTCGTTGTGGTTTTCTACACCCATCAACTCTTCATCTAGGTTTTAAGCCCCACATACATTAGGCGTTTGCCCTAATGCTCTCTCTCCCCTTGTCCCCCACCCCCCAACAGGTCCTGGTGTGTGATGTTCCCCTCCCTGTGTCCATGTATTCTCAGTGTTCAACCCCCACTTATGAAGAACATGTGGTGTCTGGTTTTCTGTTCCTGTGTTAATTTGCTGAGACCACGTATGTTTATTGCAGCACTATTTGCAGTAGCAAAGACTTGGAACCAACCCAAATGCTCATCAATTATAGACTGGACAAAAAAAAAATGTGACACATATACACCATGAAATACTATGCAACCATAAAAAAAGAATGGTTCGTGTCTTTTGCAGGAACATGGATGAAGTTAGAGCCACATTTATCAGATAATTGTAAAGGCAGCCAAAGAATCTGGTCCCCATAAACATGCTTTCTCTTCTAGAGATCTCCAATACTTCATGAGTTACAGAATATACATGATTTCTAATTACATACGAAGCCAGAAAAATATTGAAATGTGATGATATGCTTTTGGAGAGGCACTTACCAAAATCTTATGAACTCCTAATTAACAAAGGAAAAATGACCCATACTTAAATTTCACTTTCCTAGTCTTTTTTCTAGTCTTTTCCATGTTTTCTATTTTTTTCAAGATTTTTGATTAAGACATTTCAGTCTTTGTAATAAAAACATCAACAGTATCTCAATCCAAATTTGTAACATAGTTACAAACACAGTCTAGAGAAACAGCAATAATCATAATTGCTACAATTTCTTGATTGCTGGTTCTCTGTTGGAACCTTACTAGGTTCACTGTATAGTCTATTGCTAATTCTTAATCACTACCCTGTTTGGTAGATGCTATCATCCTCATATTAGAGACTAAGATAAAATTAAACAAGAACTAGAGCTCTTTCCCTAAGCAGGAGACAAGGCATTAACCATGCCTTTTTGGTTAATTCCACAAGTAAATAATACTAAATATTCAGTGTCAACATCTCTACAAATGTATTGCCTTCCTTCTGTGGACCAACCACTTTTCTAGATATTCATAAACATTTGCTTATTTAATCCTTGCAAAAGCCTCATGAGATGCCTCTAATTCTCACCAGGATGCAGGTGAGAAACCCGAAATTTAGCCACATGCTCAGAAGTGGCAAAGTTAAGAACTTAACACAGATTTTCTGATTCCAATTTCAATGCCTTTCCACTAAAATCCAGTTGTATCCCAGGCAAACAAGAAACAGAAAGTCATACTCATTTTTGTAATGTGGCAAAAGCAGTCTATTTACTGCTATGCCTTCACTATCAAAAGCACGCCTGAGCTTTTCCCAGCAGGCAGCTGAAAGTGTAGTGGAATTATCACAGGTGTGCCATTAGCAAGAACTCTGTTCAAATCTACTGCTGTGACGTCATAGCTACATGAACTTAAGGGAGTAGGTTGTTAATCCCTTAACACCTGTTTCTCCATCAAGCAAACAGGCATTCTTACCCGTCTCCTTATCATCATCTTTGGTAATTAAACTCCATGAGGGCAGGGATTTTGTTTACCTTAGGCACACCTCTTTTCTCAAATGTTTAAAACACAGTATACACTTAAAATATTTTCGTAGGGAAGAAGAACATGATTCACAGGTTTGTTGTAAAGATCAGATGAGTTCATATGTGTGAGTGTTCCCAGTTTATTCTTTCTTCCTCCCATTTGAGGGATTAACCCTCAAATTAGGTTAGCTTAGTCTTATAAACTAGGTCTGTCTACACATCTAAATATGGATTCTCCTTGACTTCTAAAAAGCCTTATCTTTTAAGTACAGTTGGAGAATGCCTAAAGCTTTGAGATTCCTAAGATTCAGCGAGTGAAAAACAATTGCCAAAATATTTTGATTTGCTTTCTAGCCACTTCACCCATATCACGTGGAATCAGGCATTTAACTCTCTGAGGTTCTGAGAGTGGGGATGTTATTACACTCATAAGGTTATAGCAAATATTAGCTTAAAAGCATAAAGAATAGTTTTTCCTAAATGAAAAACACTTGTCAAAGCATGCTTGTTGATCAAAACAGCTGTCGGTCTGGATTACAAATTCAGATCATTTGTCTTAGTGATTTGGCTGGAAGTTCTTAAATTTAATAATTGCCTTGACAATAATGATGAGAGCTAATACTCACTGAGAACTTCTAAGGGCTGAGTGCTCACTCCAGCACTTTACATGTATCCACTCATTTAAATTTCACATATCTCCTGTGAGATGGGTGTCATAGATGGGTAAACTGAGGTACAAACAGGCTAAGTGAAAGATACAACCAGAAAGTAGGGTTTGAAGACAAGCAACTGGATCCAGAGACTGAGCTCTTAACTACTAAATTGTGTGTGTTTCAACTTCATGATTGAGCCATCCCTTTAGATCAGGGGTTTTTGTTGTTGTTTGTTTGTTTGTTTGTTTGTTTTTACCTTTTTGCACATGGACTCCTTCATCAGTCTAAAAAAAATCTATAGACTCTCTGTCAGAGTAATGCTCATCAATGCATTAAATAAAATACATAGGATTATGAAGAGACTAGATTACAGTGAAAAGTTATTTAAATGTTTTTAAAACTAAATGTACAAGATGACATATTTGCCTCTTTATTACCTGTTAAATAACAAGAACTGGTGTCAGAGTCTAATCATTGCTATGATTTAGTGGATGAATAACAAGTGTAATGACATGAAAATGTCTCATTTGTTTTGGTGTTGAAGTCTCAGGTATTGCTAACACTACTGCGGCTTGCAGCTGACATTCTTGATTGAAGGAAGTGCTAAGTTTCAGATTTAGGGTAGTGAAAATAAAGATGTAAATTTTTTTCCATCCAAGTATCTGAACCACTGGATTCTGTCTTACTCCTCTTGAACAGACCCTCAGTTCAGTAGTCTAACTTTAGAATGTGTTTATTGTTTACAAGTAACAGAAAGCTCTCACTAGCATGACATTTTGAAATAGATGTAGGTTTTCCTTTTTAAATATCATGGTAGTTTTAACTTGGACTTTGTTGAAACATGACAAATTAAAACATGTTAAAGGGCTTATTTTCTCTATGCAATTTATTTTCTATAGAGAGCACAACTCTTTCATGTTTAGGCTTCATTACCAAAACTATTTAAAACTGTTGCCATGTCACTCGAGGTTTATTACCTACTGAATAAATGGAGATATAAACTCAAGCCAGCCTAATCGAAGAACTGTAATTTAGCCTGCTTGTACATTTCTGAGACATTACAGTACAGGTCTCAATTTGCTAAAATGATCCGTCTTTATTCTATACAACCACTAGATGGCACTAATTGTTTGCTAGTCCTCTTTCTGTCTATCATTCCACCCGCCACTTCCCACCCCAAGATTCAGAAAGGTTTATCTAGCAACTTTATCCACAAAAACTAAGAGTTGACATCTCTCTCTGAAATAAATTAAAGCATTATTTTTCATTCTGTTTTTATTTTATCTTTTAAAGACCATTACATCATTTTTTTCTTTCTTTGATTCTCCAGGGGCTTTTTCAACTCCATTAGAACTTCAGCAATTCAAGATGTTTCACACCAATTAGGACTAGCTTCTTCAAAACACTGTGTGCTTTTCCGGAAACTGCATGATCCATGGGAAGCCTTGCTTCCTATCAGGGATGCCGCCAACAGAAGCATTTTTTAGAGTAGCAAAATGATTGTGTTAAATGTCTCCTTGTCATAGGAGCTAGATACTTGTCCTCCATTGCTTCAGAGAAATCACATTTATAGGCTGATGCACCAGTCCTGGGTCATAAATAGGACAAGGGCTGCACTCAATAAAATATTGGACCAATGCATTTCTCAGTGATATGGGATTGGTGAGAAGCATTTTTAAGGGTGTAGTAAAATGTAACTACATTTTAAAACTGTCTCTTGAAATAAGCACATTTATTATATTAGCAACTGAAGTATTGTACTGGCAAGAAGCATAGGAAAGATATTTTCCAGGAGTGCTGAAGTCCTACTGTTGTATTTCTTGGTGTAAAACATGCCACTGTGTTAATTTTCATAAGTTTGCATATTGCATGTATTGTTACATAAAATGAACCAATGAGTGCAAGCTATTCCATTAGTCAGTCATTTGGATCCAGACAATGGGATCTGATTGAATGGTTGTCATTGAGGAGGCGGTAAGTATCCTCATTCTCTCTGCCTCTAATAGAAAACACCATTGGAGCTATGACTGACAACCCTACTTCTGAGCGTGTAAAATCTGATTGTTTATTGTAAATATTTACACCTCCATTTACCCTCCAAAGCCAAACATGTTTAGCTTCCCCCATTCTAAAATTTCATCCCAGAATCTATCAACCTTCAAAAGGTTTATTATACCTCCTAAAGTTATGATTGTCAAGAATACAAGACTCCTAATGACATGGATTTTTTTTCCAACAAGAACAGGAAAAAAAAAAAAAAAAAAAAAAAAAAAAAAAAAAAAAAAAAAAAAAAAAAAAAAAAAAAAAAAAAAAAAAAAAAAAAAAAAAAAAGGAGTAAATTCTCAAAGCTCAAGGGGCTATTCTTAATGTTTGTACCACTCTATTGAGTTGGGGCAGAAATGCATGGATCCATGCAGGGGAGGGCAGCCAGAGGAAAAGAGTGGGCTGGCAACAGCCAAAAACCAAATTAAATGAGTGAAATGAGGCTAGATCACAAAAAAAGTCTGTCTCATCTCCTGGTTTTCCTGTGGCTGTGTTCATCTGCTTTCTGTTGGAGGAATATCTATTTCCACATGGCATTTGAAAAGCATTGGCTTTTGTGTCTAATATTTCCAGCCAGTGTGTCAGATCTCAGAGCACCGAAGTTCATGCAGTTCACCATTGGTTGCTCCATCATGGCTCTGTGGGCTAAGAGAGAGACTCTTTCTCCAGGCAGGGGAGGGGATGGGGGTATCAATCCCAGAATGCACTTGGCGCTTAGTCACTAGGGTTCTTTGAAACATTCTAAGAGCGGTTTTCCACAGAGTGAAAAGAAAGAAGCCATCTCGTTCCCTGGAAATGGAGTGTCAGGGAAGCAGTCATGCCTTCCTGTTCTAACATCTGTCTTCCTAAAACCTTCTTTTTTGTACTTTTTTCCAAAAAAAAAAAAAAAAAAAAAAAAAAAAAAAAAAACACTTTAGATCTGGATACAGGAAAAATATTTTCAAAGATACATTTGGTTAAGTGCTTTTTAAGCATTTGTTTTGAATTAAGCCTGACATTCTCTTTTTCTCAGATTGCCCTACGAATTAGCACAGAATTACTGGCTTTTGCCCAGAGAAAAAGAAGTGGAAAAGAAGAATAATGGTATAAAAATATGGACCAGAACTCTGATTCTTGAAAGGGTTTGTTTATTTTCCAAGAGGAGGGGTAGGATGTGTGCAATAGATATGGTGTGTGTGCACGTACGTGTGTGTGTGTGTGTGTGTGTTTTATACATGTCATGTAAGAATTATTTCATATTTCAAAAATATTGTTTCTTTGAAAAATCAACTTTGTTGGCAGTAGACTCACCTTTTTCAAACACTTTTGAACACCCCCACAAGTCTTTTCTTTTTCTGGGCTTTTTCACCTGGCCTGCTTGTATAATTAGACTACAAATCAATCAGAATAGCTCTTGATTCTCTGCCATCTTTAGCTTAAGGCTCCAGGATGATATAATGATCTCACGACATTCTGCTTAAGCCAGACAATTGGATCTGCCATTTACCTTCATGTGCCAGGAGGTGAACATGTACGTACTACGTTTCAGGAAAAACAGACTGATTTGTTCAGGTGTGAGCAGTGGTTTCTTAACTGCCAAAGCATTCCGGTTTAACAAGATGTTCCAGGAAAATACAATTTTGGAACCAGTTGGTTCAGTTCTAGGTAGGAGAGGCTGCTTAATTACTGTCAGGTGGTCACCAGTAAGAACAGTGTCTCAGCCTCACGGCAACCAAAGCCAGCCTGCAGATAGGCAGGTCCAGCCCAGTAAACCTTTAAGAATGAGAGATGGAAAGTAAGGGAAGGAACTGGGCCAGGTCTACTTCACGACAGAAGTTACTGGAAAGTGCCAGAACTAAATCACCAGCAGAAAGGGAAGGAGGCACTGGGTGGAGAGCGTGGGAAAACTGAATCTGATTTGTCTCAGATTCCCCGAGATCTTATCGGAGTCACTGCGCTGTTTCACTGTCTGGATTCCTACCTTTCTCCTGCCACTTCCCATTACTTTATCTCCCACTTGAAAAGGTTTTGTTGTTTCATAAGCTGAAGCATTTCTATGTATGAATCCAGTCCAGTTTTTTGAGCTGCGGGTCAGGTATGTCCCGAAACCGCTTCCTCTCTCATTCCACTTCACGTAACTTTAAATGCAAAGGACTGCAGGAGAGAGACACCACGGGGAAAGGGATCACGTGGCAAATTCTCTTTGCTTAGCTGTTTTCCAGAAACCTAAATTCCAAAGTTGTCACTGAGCTACATTCTATTAAAAAGCAGTTCCTTCCCAGCTGTGTAACTGAAGTACATTCTACTCTGGAAAAGGATCAAGAACTTTTTTTTTTTTTGAGATGGAATTTCACTTTGTTGCCCAGGCTGGAGTGCGGTGGTGAGATCTCGGCTCACTACAACCTCCACTTCCCGGGTCCAAGTGATTCTCCTGCCTCAGCCTCCTGAGTAACTGGGACTACAGGCACATATCACCATGTCCAGCTAATTTTTTGTATTTTTAGTAGAGATGGGGTTTCACCATGATGGGCAAGCTGGTTTCGAACTCCTGACTTCAAGTGATCCACCCACCTCAGCCTTCCAAAGTGCTAGGATTACAGGCGTGAGCCACTGCAGCTAGCCAGGATCAAAGACTATGACTGACTAAAGAAGACAATTTCAGTACTTTGACTTAACAGACAAGAGACCATCTTCCTGTAGGGCACAGAAAGAAACCTAGTTTATGTAGGTTTATGTGTTCATAGTAAGGCAAAAGAGAGAAACCATCTGAATTTACAAGCTAATGCAACTTAACATAGAGATCATGAAAAAATGTAAAAAAACACAGTTTGGGAAAGGATGGGGAAGAAGTTTAAAATCTATGAGCAGAAAAAAAATGAGTTATAGTTAATGGCCAGGGTTTTTCATCAAGCTAAATCAAAACTCAACATTAATAGGGGTCAGAGCTATAGATCCAAATATTAAATATATTACTAATGATAATCAGTGATATATTAACAATGTATCATTAATATATCAATGATAATCCTTAATGATAATCCAAATATTAAATATATCACTAGTGATAATCAGTCCATCTACATGCACAAACTAATTTGACTCTTTGACGTATATGAAAATCATTTTAGTTCTAAGAACAGATTAACTTCGTAAGCTCTTTTTCCTCCTCTACATCTAGTCAAATCACTTGCTTGACTGACTTTGTTTTAACCACTGCATATTATACTGCACACATCTATGCATGTTCCTTTTACCCACTTACTGTTATTTCATAAACATTTCCGGTATTTTTAAATTTTCATCACAAACATAAGTGATCAGGGTGGCGTAATATTCCATCCTATGGAGAAGCCATAAATTGTTATGCTTTATCTCACCTAATTTTCAAAATATTTATAAAATATATATTGCTTTCCCCTTTGTGTTTTGAATATATATTATCTATATTAAAAATTAACATTAAATTAAAAATTAATGTATATTAAAATTAATAAAATAAATTATTAATATATATATTAAAACACAAAGGGGAAAGCAATAATGCCTGAAAAATGTGAATGATCAAAGCCAGAGACAGCTGAGGCATCATTGCTCTAAGAATATAGTGAAAGCCAGTGAAAAAATGAGACCAATGTTATTTGCTATAAGCTAGCAATTTGTCTGAGTCATAGCACCAAGTGCTGTTCTTGTTATTTTCCTCATCTCTAAAACTGATGAACAGTTCTCGTTTACCTCACAAAAGCATTTCAAAGAATAAAGCACCATACTGAACCCTAGAGTGAAAGGAGCCTTACAAGATTTTATTATTACTATTATTTTCATATCAAGATTATTTTTACTTAGCTTAGGTTTATATGCCATTCTTCATCTAATGTGCAACACCTTTAAAAAGAGGGGATAGAGGCCGGGTGTGGTGGCTCACACCTGTAATCCCAGCACTTTGGGAGGTTGAGGCATGCGAATTATCTGAGGTCAGGAGTTCAAAGCCAGCTTGACTAACATGGCAAAACTCCCTTTCTACTAAAAATACAAAAAATAGCTGGGTGTAGAGATGGACACCTGTAATCCCAGGTACTCAGGAGGCTGAGGGAGGAGAATCATTTGAACCAGGGAGGTGGAGGTTGCAGTGAGCCGAGATCGTGCCATTCCACTCCAGCCTGGGTGATAAAGCAAGACTCTGTCTCAAAAAAAAAAAAGAAAAAAAAAAAAAAAAAAAAAAAAAAAAAAAAAAAAGAGGGGGTACATTTAGTCCGCTGAAAAAAGAAAAGGTAACATAGCGAACTCTGTGACTAGTGAGGAAATTCAAATTAGATTTTCAAGCAATGTAAATGTTTTACCAATTTAGAAAATAATAAAATCCAGTTTTAACAAGAGTCCAGTGAAACTGATATCGAACACTATTGATTAGGGGCATTGTAATGAACTTCAGTCATTTGAGAAAACCATTTGAAAATATATATCCAATCATCTTTCAAGTTTCTAATAACCTAAATTGTAAAAATTTTTAAGTGCAAAGACGTTCAAGAAAGAACATTTTACAGTAAGAGAAAAATTGGCAGTGATTCAAATATCTTCTGATAGCTCAGCAAATTATAGAACAAATATAGAATCCTGATTATACAGTAAAAATTGCGTTTATTTTCTAAGAGGCAGTGGAGAAAAATGCTTCTAATATAATGAGATCTTAAAAGCAGAATGAAGAAAAAGAAAAATTAATTTTGAAAAAGCAGAAGGCAATTTGAAGAATACAAAATGACATATACAGTATTACTTTCACAATCTTAAAATATTAATATGAATAAAGACAAAATGGAATATACAATAATAGTAATCGTTGTTAGATAGATAACAGCATTAAATATTTTTTCTTTTTTCCAATATTGTCAATTTACTTCACATTTTTAAAAGATTAATTTCCAAATCAAAGAACAAAGGAACCAAGAAGATTGTGCAAATCGGGGATGGAAGTCACTGCCTTATCAGAAAAATGCCAAAATCAAAACAATGTATCTTCGTGGAAGGCCCAGCTGCAAAAACACAAATCTAACCTCAAGACTATCAGCTTATCCAGGTAAAGTCACTGATCAATTTGGGCTGAAGTATCAGGCACTGGTTTTAGTTACCCAACTTGAAAACCATCCCCAGGTTATAGGGAAATGAGAAAAGGGACGTTCAGGCTTCTGAAGAAAGACTTGAAAAGTTAAATATGTTTCGTCTGGAAAAAAAAAATACTGAGGGGTGATCTCATTTCAGTGTTTGGATACCTGCAGCAGATAATCCAGGCCCAAGGATGTGACCTGTCCTACTCACTCAAAAGCAATAGGAAATTGCAGAAGGAAAGGGTTACATTAGAAAGATTTCCCCTCAAAGATAATTACATGTTTATTCCAGTTTTAGTCTAAGTGACAGGATTACAGTTCCCTCCCCATCTGTAATCCAGGGAGAATAATGCTTGCCACGCAAGTTTTAATGGATATAACATCTGTAAAATACTTTGAGCTCTTCAGATGAAAGAGGCTATGTGAATGCAAATAATTATTGTCATTATTTTTGTCTCCTGCCTTCCCTATTGGTGTAAGTTTCTTTGTGACATTTATAGGAGCCCTCCAGCCAGCTGCTCTGTAACATGTCATCTCAGTGATATTTTAAATCCTTCACGTGGTTCTGATTGTGCCCAGAACAAGAACAGCTTAACTGTTAATTGTTTGTCTTGAGGATGTAGAAATAGTCATAGCACCCGTTCAGGGTTAGAGGGTCAAGGTTTTTCCTGACATCCACTTCAGGGCTTATGTGCTGACCTCATAGTGGTGGAACGATTAATGGGTCTAGTCTGTTTATTTCCTTTGAACAACTGTCTGATGACAGAACCTTGGACATATATCCCTCCTCCTCAATTTCTTTTTTTTTTTTTTTTGAGACGGAGTCTCACTCTGTCACCAGGCGCCAGGCTGGAGTGCAGGGGCGCGACCTCGGCTCACTGCAACCTCCGCCTCCCGGGTTCAAGCAATTCTCCTGCCTCAGCCTCCCGAGTAGCTGGGACTACAGGCGTTTGCCACCACGCCCAGTTAATTTTTTTGTATTTTTAGTAGAGACGGGGTTTCACCATGTTGGCCAGGATGGTCTCGATCTCTTGACCTCATGATCCGCCCACCTCAGCCTCCCAAAGTGCTGGGATTACAGGCGTGAGCCACCGCAATTTCTTTTTTTTTAAGAGTCTGCATTCAGATTCAGCTAATATCTAGGGAGTGCCTATTCAGTGTGTGACTGGCACTGTTTGCAGGCCTTTGACACGCACCATCTTATTGTTTTTAAAAAAAAAATTACTGTTTTCAGCCAGGTGCAGTCACTCGTGCCTGTAATGCCAGCACTTTGGAAGGATGAGGCAGAAGGATCACATAAGCCCAGGAGTTCGAGACCAACCTGGGCAACATAGCGACATCCTGTCACCACGCACACATACACACACACAAAATGAAATAATTTTTTCCCTACTAAGTTGCAACATGTGCATATTATTTTAAAAATTTGGAAAAGGCAGGAAACTTTAAAGAAGTAAAAAAAATAAATAAATAAACCTGTATTCCAATAATCAGAAACAATCACCATAGACATTTTGTTGTATATCTTCTTGATTTCCTTTCTGTGTGTACACATCTATGCATGTTCGTTTGGGAACTCACTTACTGTTATTTCATAAACATTCTTCCATATTTTTAAATTATCTTCACAAATGTAAGTGATCAGGGTGGCACAATATTCTATCCTGTGAAGAGGCCATAAATTGTTATGCTTTATCTCACCTAATTTTCAAAATATTTATAATTCAAATGAATAATCAATAGATTCTTTGTATAAGACATTTTATTTTTAATCTTTCACCAAATATTTGGTCCTGAAAATAACCCTGTAAGATAGAAAACAGATAGATTTATCATTTTACAAATAAAGAAGTAGACCCAGAGGGATAAAGTCCCAGTAAGGGTTAGTGTGAGGGTTAGGGTGAGGGTGAGGGTGACGGTGAGAGTTAGGGTTAGCATTAGAGTTAGGTTTGTTCCTGGTTCAAACAACCAGAAAACTAAAGAACACAATCTAGGCCTGATGACCAACCCAAGCCTTCCCTGGTGTATCACATCAGTAAACAACATGAAACACTGGACTCCTAGATTGTTTCATAGGTTTCCACATAGATCGTTCTTCTCAAATTGTGGAAGTCAAAAAATAGCTCTTTAGTAAGTAAAGGTGGGTAATTTGCAGGGTTTTCTAAAAAGATGGCGTCTTTGTCATTTCCTAAATGCCTACATTCATGTAATATGTTTACTCCCCTTCACATTTACCAAGCACTTTCATAGGCTCCTCTTTTATTATCTGATATTTATATTTTCCTTATAAGTCAAGCAGAAAGTATTGTCCCTATTTTACTTAATGATAAAACTGAGACCCATAGATAGCCAGTGACTTGCTGATTTATTTCTCACTTTCCAGCACTTCGATGACTATCTGTTTTGTTAATCTTTTCTTTTCCCTTGCAATAATTTTCTGGCTTTTCTATCTAGAAGTATCCTCATCTCATTTTCTCCTCCAAATTCTTCTGAATTTCCTAGTTATAGTGCTGAACAGAAAAGTAATTTTTCTTACTGTAAACTCCGTAGATATTTGTGAAAAGGG
Organism: Cebus imitator; assembly: GCF_001604975.1. Taxonomy (NCBI): domain Eukaryota; kingdom Metazoa; phylum Chordata; class Mammalia; order Primates; family Cebidae; genus Cebus; species Cebus imitator. The sequence goes on from NW_016107406.1 coordinate 6,223,379, forward strand.
ACATCAGCAACCAGCCACATTGAGCCCCTTCTACATGCCAGGCACTATGGCAAGGCTTGGTACATATTATCTCATTTAATTCCCCTAACAGCTCTCAGAGGTAGATTCTGTTATTTTACATTTTGTTTTACAAATGAAACTGATGAAGCTTAAAAGGACAATTGACTTGCTTAGGAAACAGGAATTGGGAACTCAAACAGGCGCCATGTAACCCTTACCTGTCAGCTCTCAAGTTCTGCTCCTCCATAAGATCTTGCTCCTAAAACACATTTTGCCAAATGTACTTAGCCTCATGAAAGAAGATCTTCCCCATTTTCAAAAGAATCTAAAGCAGGCCTGAATGTATAACAAAGAGGCTTCATTAATTGCTGAATGTTTGGGTATCCCAAAAGTTCATAGTTGAAACTGAATCCCTAGTTCGATGGTATTAGGCGGTGTAGCCCTTGGGAGGTGATTAGGTCATAACGGTGAAGCCCTTATGAATTGGATTTGTGTTGTTAAAAAGGGCTACAGAGACCAGAGTTCATCCCTTCTGCCATATGCAGACAAAGCAAAAAGGTGCCATCTATGAACCAGAAAGTGGGCCCTCACCAGACAGTCAATCCACCAGCATCTTGAGCTTGGACTTCCCGGCCTCCAGAACTGTGAGAAACAAATTTCTGTTGTTTACAAACCACTCAGTTTACAGTCCTTCATTACAGCAGTCCAAATGGACTAAGACACCCATTGAATCATGTGCCTTTATTACAAGTACACACATTTAATAATAATTTTCTTTTTGCAAGTCAAAGGTCTATGTAATAAAATTGTATCACCCAGAAGAAATTTGATGGAGGAGCAGTTAAATAATGGATGAATCCAGATTATTGTATATTGGCAAGCTCTGTTATAGCATGTGCTATAACAATTCTTTCTACCTCACCTCACTCCAGCCTCCCAGTTTCAGTCTGGCTATATCTATAATATTAGCGATAGATAGATAGATAATATTGATAGCTACGCTTTCTCATAGTTTGTTTTAGACCAATTTAGAAATAAGCAATGAAATACAGAAGTGGCTGGGATATGTTTAAACATGGATAGCTAAGAAATACAAGAATATGAGCGGGTGCAGCGGCTCACACCTGTAATCCCAGCATTTTGGGAGGCCAAAGGTGGGTGGATCTCCTTACCTTAAGGATCTCCTTACCTTGAACTCCTTACCTTGCCTTGAACTCCTTACCTTGAGGCCAGGAGTTCAAGACCAGCCTGGCCAATATGGAGAAACCCTGTCTCTACCAAAAATACGAAAAGTTATCTGGGTATGGTGGCGCGCACCTGACGGTAGTCCCAGCTACTTGACCTGGGGGGCTAAGTCATGAGAATTGCTCCACACGGGAGGCGGAGGTTGCAGTGAGCTGAGATCATGCCATTGTGCTCCAGTCTGGATGACAGTGAGACTCTGTCTCAAAGAAAAAGAAAGAAATACAAGAATGTAAGTTGAATTCTACAATCAAAAATATTCTTAACAGCTCTGCTTAATTTGTAAATAAATGTTCTCTAGTTCCTGGCTCCTGATGTAACAACTGGTATGAAACTTTAGTCAAAGTTCTTATTTTAGTTAAAGAGATCCATATAAACAAACAACTGGAAGAATTAGAAGAATAACTGAGTAATTAAACTAACAATCACATAAGGTAATTGTAACCCAATTTGAATTCCATCTTCACAAGAAGAAATAACTCTCATATCTCTTTCCTTTTCCTTCTCAGTGCTGACACACACTGATTTAATTTCTTAACCCCATGTGCCTGCATGATTTGAAACCACCTTCCACCTATTTCTCTGACTCAGACCTTGCTTTACTCCAAATCATTCTGAGCATCAGCATGTTTTCAACCATTCTAAAGCTCAATTAAATACTTATTTCCTCGTTCCTAACCTTTCGCCTGCCAATTCATACTTCTAAATGTCCATAGAATGATCTTCCCCAAACACAAAGCTGATCCTGTCACTCTCCAGGTTTAAAGTGTTCAATGCTTTTCCATTTTATATATCCTGGCAGCCAAATGTCACTTCAGCAATGAAGTACTGAAGTGGCTACGATATGTTTAAACATGGATAGATAAGAAATACAAGAATATGGCTAGCCATGGTGGCTCACGCCTGTATTCCCAGCTCTTCTGGATGTCAAGGGGGGTGGATCACTTGAGGCCAGGAGTTTGAGACCAGCCTGGCCAATATGAAGAAACCCCATATCTACTAAAAATAGAGTAGTATTTCTCTAGACTATTCTCAAGCCCCCTTTCCTCTGCATCTCCCAGTGTACATGAATTCTACTCTCCAGTCTACAAAACTTACAAGGAGAAAGGGGAGATGGGAAACAAGAACACCGACATTTACTGAGCCTCTCTCACACACTGGAGGCCCCACTGACCATTAAGGGTCTCATCCTGCATGATGGGCTCTGAGGCAGGAGGGTTGAAACAGACATGCTACCTGTAGAGGCTGCAGATGAGAAGCAGCTCAGCACAGTGACAGCCAGTGATCATGGGAAGGACTGACAGGCTAGGAAGCAGAAGCAGCAGTGCGCGTTGCAGGCAGCAATGCAAGAGCTCATAGCAGGGACTGATGACTGGGAGCAGCATGGAACACACGGCACTGCTCCCTTCCTGGTGCCCACTCCTTATACACCCAGGCCTCGGAATCACTGTCCTCATGCTGCTTGCTCCCCAGTCACCTGTAACCCATTACTCTTCCACTCTTCCACAAAATCCTTTCTTCACTGCAGTTTTTTCTATCTTTCTGTTCCATCCTCTGCACCTTCCTCTTGGAAGCCATAATGAATCTCCCCTTGAGAACTTTGGAACCTGAGTCTAATTCAGTCTTCTGTCTCCATCCTGCTGTCATCACGGATGACCTCAACACCCACCTTGACAACCTGTTTGACATACTCTGCTCAAAACCTCCATCTTTGCAGCAATCTTTGACCACTCATCAGCCACCCACTCCCCTGGCCATTCTCAAGACACTGTCATCATCCAGTACAGCCTCACCCTGGGCATTTTAAACTCCAGTATACCCATCCTTGACCCCTCCTGACTGCATGGCTTTCAGTGAGCATTCCAGTTCTGTCACTCCCTGACATCTCATTTCTTCATGCTTCCATAGGGACATACTTTCCTATCCAACCCAGACCCCATGGATTCTCATTTTCACCACTTTCCTTTCCACCCATTCACTCTTCCTTTTCAGCAGGTGTTCATGTCTCCAACTGCAGAGAGGAAAAGAGATGAGTCTTTTGGACACTCGCTCCCTTAACTCCTAACCTCTACCTAAAGATCCACGTTTACGTAACCCACCACTTCCCTTTTCCTAGGCTGAATGGGGAGGAATTCCTACTCGCAAGCAAGTCTGATTCCTTCACCCTTGTTCTGAATGCAACCTCCATGCCCTTTTCCATTGGTCGTTCTTTCTTGGTCTTCTATTTTTAATCTCTCCTTTTCCTCTGATTCCTTCCTTACAAGACTGTCAATAGAATCAAGCGTCTCACTTTTAAAACCAAAAATTCACTTTTGCTTCTCCCTATCTTCTAAACCTCTCTCCTTCCATTTTCAGGTAGTTTCTTAGAAAAAATAATCTATACTCTAACTCAGTGCTTCTCAAACTTTGTGCATGAATCTGAGGATCATGTTCAATGAGATTTGATTGTTATCATAATTAATGAGATTATGATTCCATAGATTTAGGATGAAGCATGAGACTCTGAACTTCCAACATGCTCCCAGGTGAGGCCAATGCAAAGTGCTTTTTAGGCAATCTACTTCTTCAACTCATATTTATTCTTCAACCCACTACAATCTCCTTTCTGCCTCATGACCTCGATACCCTTCCAAGTTTGCCAATGACTTCCTATTTGTCCTATCTAATGGATATGTGTCAAACATTATAACATTTTGGGAGCGTATCCAGTTTACTCTTCCTTTTGTGAAACTCTTACCTTGACTTCCATGACACTATTCGATCTGGGTATTTTCCCTCCCTCTCTGATCATTCATTCTTAGGCTACATAGTTGGGTCCTCTTCTGTCTTAGTCAACTAGGGCTGTCATAGCAAAATACCATACACTGGGTAACTTAAATAATAAAAATTTCTGAAAGTCCAGCAAGATCAGTTTCTGGTAAGAGCTCTCTTCCTAGTTTTCAGGCAGTCGCCTTCTTACTATGTCCTCATATGGCCCTTCCTTGATGCATACCCATGAAAAGTGGGAGATCTCTCTCTCTCTCCCCCTCACTGACCTTCTTATACAGCCACCAATCCTATAAGATTAAAACCTTACCTCTATTATCTCATTGAATATTTTTTACTTTTTAGAAGCCCTGTCCCCAAATAAAGCTACATTGGGGATTAGGCCTTCAACATATGAACTTGGGGGGAATGCAATTCAGTCCATAACACATTGCTTTGCTCTAGCTTCGAAAGTTTACATCCTCTAGGGTTCTGTCCTACTCCTTCCCTTCTCATTCCTTGTGCCTTTTCTGTCTAATCTTATTCACATTCCTGGCTTTAGCTGCCAACTGCGTGTTAGTGAGAGTTAAACCTCTATCACAAGCCCATTTGTGTATATCAAGTACATTCAGTTTCACTGTGCAGAAAGAAGGGGAAACAAAGAAGGAAAGAAAGGAAGAAAAGAAGAAAGAAAGAAGAAAGAAAGAGAGAAAGAAAGAAAGA
>NW_016107406.1:6228333-6229872 GCF_001604975.1 Cebus imitator
GAGAAAGAAAAAGAAAGAAAGAAAGAAGGAAGGAAGGAAGGAAGGAAGGAAGGAAGGAAGGAAAGAAAGAAAGAAAGAAAGAAAGAAAGAAAGAAAGAAAGAAAGAAAGAAAGAAAAAAGAAAGAAAGAAAGAAAGAAAGAAAGAAAGAAAGAAAGAAAGAAAGAAAGAAAGAAAGAAAGAAAGAAAGAAAGAAAGAAAGAAAGAAAGAAAAAAAGAAAGAAAAAAGAAAGAAAGAAAGAAAGAAAGAAAGAAAGAAAAAAAGAAAGAAAGAAAGAAAGAAAAGGGAAGGGAAGGAGGGGAGGGGAGGGAAAGGCCCCACTGCATATTTCTATCTGAATGAACCTGAAAAATCTCAAAGTCAATAAAACCTGCTCGTCGTCATCTTTCTTCATCTCTATAATCCGTCAATCACAGCAGACAGAAGCTGGAGCCCATCACAGCAAGCCCAGTGCTCCTGTTCTCTCCCACTCCCTCTGCACTCAAGTCGTTCAAGTTCCTTCGTTCCTTTGTATCACTCTGTTTTTAGAACTCAGGGGCTTCCAATCAAGAAAGCAGAGTGATTAAGGATGTAGACTACCTGGGTTTGAATTCCAGTTCTACTCCACCACTTGTCAGTGATGTGATCTAAGGTAGAATACTCATTGTACCTTAGCTTTTTCATCAGCAAGATGAAGGTTGTAAGTATGCTGCCTGCATCATTGTCTTGTTATGAGGAGTAAATTAAATAATTCATGTAAAGCTCTTAGCTGGGCACATAATAAAAACTTTATTAACATCAGCCAATATTGCAGTTGTTTGCTCACTCCTTTTCCCTTTTTTAAGAATACCTTTTTCCTCTCATGTCTCTCTAGAAAACCTACTCATCTTTCAAAATTCAGCTCAAGGAAAATGTTCCTAAACTGATATATGGTAAGGTTTATAGAACTTGGCAAATTTACTAAAAAATATTTGGATCGTACACTTGAAATAGATGAATTATATCATTATAAACTGTGCCTTAAATAAGTTATATTTTAAAATTAGTTCAAGCATCACTGCCAACACAAACTATTTTTGGCTAGTATCCATAAATTATCACTTTTTCATTCATTATACCCAGTACCTACTTCCATCAAAGTTCTTATATTACTTCCTGGACATCNAAAAAAAAAGAAAAAGAATAAAGGAAAGGAAGAAAGAGGAAGAGGAAGAGGGAGAGAGAACAGGGGTGTTGCTTTATTGCCCGGGCTAGGATGCAGTCTAAAACTGGGTATGCCTATAATTGTGTTTAATAATAAAGACATAAAAAAAAATGAGGGAAGAAAATAATTAACAAGCAGCCAACCAATATTTCACTTAAACCTGTAAATACGTGTGATGTAGTACTGATAAGAGTGTATATTTTGTGTATTTAAAGTGGAGAGTTCTATGAATGTTAATTAAGTCTACTTGTTCCAGATCTGAGTTCAAGTCCTGGATATCGATGTTAATATTCTGTCTCATTGATCTACCTAATATTGATGTTGAAGTCTCCCGCTATTATTGTGTGGGGGTCCAAG
>NW_016107406.1:6231760-6243658 GCF_001604975.1 Cebus imitator
TTTTTTTTGAGACAGTCTTGCTCTGTCCCCCAGTCTGGAATGCAGTTGCACAATCTCAGCTCACTGCAACCTCTGCCTCCCAGTTCAAGTGATTCTCCTGCCTCAGCCTCCCCAGTAGCTGGGACTACAGGTACGTACCACCATGCCTGGCTAACTTTTTCTATTTTTAGTGGAGATGGGGTTTCACCGTGTTAGCCAGGATGGTCTCCAACTTCTGACCTCGTGATCTGCCTGCCTTGGCCTCCCAAAGTGCTGGGATTACAAGCCTGAGACACCATGCCTGGCTAATGTTGACATTCTTTAGAGTAGGAACTATGTATTACGACTTTGTATAATATCTCTATGTCTCAGCACAGTTAAATAAATCAGTGAATGAATGAATGCCAATTTCTACAGAAAGAAATATTTGTTAGCCATCCAGAAACTCTCCTATATAGTAACAAAGTATTTGGGAGGAGCTTGTGATATTAGCAATTCTTCTCTTGGAGACTCAAAGACAATGATATTTTGGGACTCCTATGAAGCACTCATTTATTTACTCATTCATTCATTCAATAAAATCATATGTCAGATCTTGGTACATATTAGGAAATTAAATCAAATATGGTTCCTCTCTTATGAGCTTACAGTATACCAAAAACATCTTTTAAATATCTTTAAGATTTTGGGAGACAATATACATCTCCAATATACTGTGAAATCCTTAAGGAACAAGACTGAGTCGTATATTTATCCTTTTCATTATTATTTCATCTATCCCAATATCTGGTTTTTTTTGAGATAGAAAGGACAAGTTTTTTTTTTTTTAATAAAATCTTTGGCCTGTAATATTTAACCTTTAAATGCTTCAGTATTATCTCCCATCAATAAAGGTATTTTTGTTTTATTATAAGCACAAAAGCATTATTACACTCCCCAAAATAAATTATTTTTAACAGCATCTAATACTCGGTTGTTAACTTTTCTCCATTAAAAAATGTTTATTTAGTTTATTTGTTGAAATAGTGGTCCAAATAAGGTTCATACATTTTATTTGATTGATGTTAATCTCTTAATTCTCCTTAATATATAACAATTCCTCACTATTTTCCTCCATGTTATTTATTTGTTGAAGAAACAGCATATGTCTCCTGTAGAATTTCTCACATTCTGTGTTTGGCTGATTATATCCTTGGTAGTGTTGTTTAACCTGCTCTCTTTCCCTTGAATTTTTTATAAACTCATGATTACATCTAGATGATGTCTAGAGCTATGAAGGGATTGAGTTTTTATCCTACTTGCAAGCCAAAAGTCAACCTGCCTCTGCTTTATGGATGCTGGCAGAAGACACAAGACTCCTGGGTCAGAGACAAAGGACAGTTATGACTCACAGCAATAGCAGTAGCCAGATTATCAGCATTTGTGCTGGCTTTTCAGCCCCAATTCCCAAAGGGTGACACAAAAAGGAAATTTTACAAACCCCTCAGGTGATTCTAATAGGCAGCCAGGTTTAAGAATCACTGACTTAGAAGCTTGATTGGAGTCAGTAGTGTCTAGATTCCCCTTTATTCTTATACTCTCAATATCTAATAGTGGGTTCTCCTGGCACCAAGTGGGTTCTCAATAAATACTGATAGCTAAATTTACTGAGTATCTATTACATATTCAAAACATCACTTAATCCTCCCAACCGTCCTTCAAGTTAGGTACTTAGTGTCATTGTTCTCATTTTATATTTAAGGTGATGAGGCACAGACTGGCTAACTTACCCAAAATCAAGAAAGTGGCAAAACCAGAACTAAAATTCAAGCTCCAGTGCACATGATCTTATTCACTACACTATAAGGCTATGCAGGACTGTAAAATGAATGAATGAATGAATGAATTTCCTTGTTTCCTAGAGCAATACTTTGTTGTATTAAATATGCCCACAAATAAGAGATATGATACCTGTTTCTCTTCCTGAATTGTTAGACCTGAAGAGATCTTAGTCTATTCCAACCTTTTTTTTTTTTTTTTTTTTTTTTTTTTTTTTTTTTTTTTTTTTTTTTTTTTTTTTTTTTTTTTTTTTTTTTTTTTTTTGAGATGGAGTTTCACTCTGTTGCCCAGGCTGGAGCGCAGAGGCACAATCTCAGCTCACTGCAACCTTTGCCTTCCAGGTTCAAGAGATTCTCCTGCCTCGGCCTCCTGAGTAGCTGGGGCTACAGTCACCTGCCTGGCTAATTTTTTGTATTTTTAGTACAGACCGGGTTTCACCGTGTTAGCCAGGATGATCTCGATCTCCTGACTTTGTGATCCCCTCACCTCGACCTCCCAAAGTTCTGGGATTATAGGCATGAGCGACTGCACCTGGCCCTATTCCAATCTTTTTATATTTTGTACAAATAAAGAAGTTAAAGCCAAAAGTGACATGAAACAAAATGACATGCCCAAGTTACACAGCTAATTAGTGGCAGAGAGAGAACAAGAACACAATTAGCAAAGTGCTACACACAGATGAGAACTTGGTAAATACTTTGATGTTGATGATGAAGTGCTGGGAAACAAATATGGCTTTTCTATTTCCTCTCGAAAAAAAAGCATTTCAATTTAGCTGAAAAACACAGGCGGGAGTTCTGAGAAAGGAAATGTTTTCAGTGCAAATGACTCCTGACTCAATGCACTTTTCCCTCTTCTCCTCAGAGGCCAGCATGTGAAGGAAAGGCCTTGGGCATCAGTCTTGAAGAAGACCACACCACAGTCGTCTGACAGTTGGTCAATCTCTCTGGTCTGAAAAGGGAGGAAATAACTAGAACTCAAGGAGACAGCATTTAGTCACCACCACTCACCCTCTGAGTGTCCACAGTGGGAAGCCAGATGTCTTCTCTTCCACGTATCCGCGTATAAAATATGTCTGCTTTATATTTACAGGCAGTGTTCAAGAGAATCACAGGGCATAGCCCATTGTTGGAGACAATATTTTTTAAAAACACCTATGTTGACCTTGCATTTTGGCCATCTTCTATTTTCTTTGTCACTTGCCCCACCTCTGTTACCTATAATTACCTGTTGCACATGAGGCAGATTTCATTTCCTAAAGGAATGTGACTTAAACTCTCAATTTGACTCATTGAATCACTGAAATCTTTTGTTTTGAGCACCTTAATATACCAAGCCCTACATCAGATAGACGATATCCCAAGAATGAACCACGTTATGGTACCTCTCTTCATGAGGTTACAGCTGGGAAGACATTGTCAAATACACACACAAATCTATAACTGTAAGTCGTATTAAGTTCTGTGAAAGCACAAAAGGGCAAAACGGCCTAGCTTCATTGAGAAACTATAATGTACATTGAAGTCAAAGAAAAGATCTCTCTGACACTTGTCGCAACACCAACATTGGTGATCTGAGCCAGAGTTGCTTCAATACAATGGTGAGGACAGAAGTATTTAGAGCCTTCTGTGTGCAAAGTATTGAATTCGGTTGCCCATGAATAACAAGCAATCACAGAAATTAGGAGATAATTGAAAAATAATAATAAAGTGAGAGTAAGGTGAAAATGGAGCATGACATTCCATTCCTATGACATTGGATTCTTTAGGGTAAAGCAGCTAGACATTAGGTTTGGCCTGGGGCAATCATTCAACCTGTATACATTGTGTCAAGCTCTCTGAGTCGTATTCAAGAATAGACTTAAAGGGCCAAATGGCCTGGGTCATCTACGCAGGCCGCATGAAGGTCTTTTCAAGTCAACAGCTATGCTAAGAAGACTACATTATATGACTGGCCCAGACTAATTCTGGGGAAACTGGTAGAAACTAATGTGGATGCCAATTCTGTGTAAAATCTAGTGGCACCGTGTAATTTCATCATATCATTCACCACAGGAAAATAATAACAAAACAGTTCCCTATGAAGTGCTGATTTGCAATACTAGGAAAGCATGTAACCTGAAATATTAAATTGCAATTATTAAATAACTAAGTTCATTCAGCCACAGACATTAATTAATGTCACTACTCCAAAGCATACAACATGATTAAATTGGCCATGGCTGGCTAATGTCCTATTTTCAAATGCCTTCACAACGGACTTTGTAGAGGCAGATCAGGCAGTTACTGTCTCGGACTTTTAATGATTAGTCTATCTAAGACTTTTACTCTTTTCTGCAAACAGCACCCATCTTATTATGGGAACTCTTTCTCCCCACTCCCTTATTCCTCATTTCCAATGATTAGGTTCCAAGGGTTTCTGCCGTCTTCTTTCATGAATCCCCTCCCTGGCCACAGTGACTGTCTCTAAGATGGGTCTATGACCCAAGCAGGACCACATCGAGTTCTTCACTGTCCTGATCATGGTCATTTGTCCAAGAATGGGTACGTAATCTAAAATAAGGCCACCTGACGGTCCTTAGATTTTTCAGCCACCACTGAGAGAAAAATCTCTTTCTTGGCAATGCTGATAAGATATGACTCCAGGAGCTGCTGGCAGCAGCCACAGTCCTAGCTTTATGGAGAAAGCTGGTTTACAGAGAGAAGTGAAGGTGGGACATGGGGTTCTGAAAGCATCCAGGTCCAAGTTCCAGTATTTGATTCCCTGGAGCGTTCCTGGTCCCTATATGCCTGAGGTTTGTGGTTCAGCTGTTCCTCCAATTCCGCAAGTCTTCCACCCAGCCAATATTCACCCACAAATTCCTCCGTTTTACTTGACATGGAGTTGAATTTCTGCCTCTGAGAACCAATGAAGGTTTGAAAAAAAGTGTGATCCACTATGGGTTAAGATGATTGAGATCACCTTATCCAAGATGCTATGCTCTTTTCTACTCATGTAAACATAAATAACTTAGCACACCACTCATGCCCTTCCCAGCTATACAACAGAAGTGAAATAGAGAACTCTCCTTCTCTGAATCACTGGGAAATCTTTGAGAGATTTCTTTAAGGGAAAAACGCAACAAAACAGAACACTTTAAACACAATAGATAACAAGTAAAATTGCTCCAAGGGATAAAATGTGTCTCATGATGTCAGAGAAGGTGTCCATTAATTTGCCTCATAAAGGATAAGTAAAAGTTTGGTCCAGGCAGCTAGCAATCTAGACGGAGGAAAACAAACTTGTAAAATCTTAAAAGTATGTTTATGGAATTGCAAGAAAGTACATGTGATTTACTTATTTTTACAAACTATTTGCCTTCTTGGGGTAGAGAAGTCAGAATTTTTTTTTTAATTGATGAGACAGCCTGTAGTATAATAAGCATCAGAAATAGCAACAGTTATTTGCTGGGTTCCTTGATTTTCCAAAGCTATCTTACATAAAAACAACATAATGAATTTGATTCAGTTCAAACCAGAAAGGATTTGTCTCAAAGCACTATGTTCTTACTTAAGTTGATAAAATGTAAATCAGATCCAATCTTTAGAGCTCAAAAGAAAACAGTAAAGTGGGTGCAAAAATAGAGCCACCCCAAACAGGAAGCCATCCCATCATTAAGCACATGGTAGAGAAGAGAACTTTTTTTTTTTGAGATGGAGTCTCAATTTGTTGCCCAGGCTGGAGTGCTGGACAGCAGTGGTGCAACCTCAGCTCACTGCAACCTCCACTTCCCAGATTCAAGCAATTCTTCTGCCTCAGCCCCCAGAGAAACTGGGACTACAGGCGCACGCCACCATGCCCAGCTAATTTTTTGTATTTTCAGTAAAGACAGGGTTTTACCATGTTAGCCAGGGTGGTCTCAATCTCATGACCTCGTGATCCATCGGCCTTGGCCTCCCAAAGTGCTGGGAGCCGAGGCGCCAGGCCGAGAGCCATCGTGCCCGGCCAAGAAGATAAAATTTAAAGTGATTTATTAGTCCCTTTTCACTCTGCTGATAAAGACATATCCGAGATGGGGCAATTTACAAAAGAAAGAGATTTAATGGACTCAAGAGTTCCACATGGCTGGGGAGGCCTCACAATCATGGCAGTGAAAGGCAAGTCTCATCTGGCTGCAGGCAAGAGAAGAGAACTTGTGCAGGGAAACTCCCCTTTATGAAACTATCAGATCTCGTGACACTTATTCACTATCATGAGAACAGCATGGGAAAGACCTACCCCCCCATGATTCAATTATCTCCCACTGGGTTCCTCCCAGAACACGTGGGAATTATGGAAGCTACAATTCAAAATGAGATTTGGGTGAGGATAAGCCAAATCATATCAGGTTCTACTTGAAATGCTGGTAAGATTTCCTTAAGCAAAGATAAATTAGAACAGAAGCTCTCAATCTGTGGTCTGGGGACCTATGCGGGTCCCTGGGACCCTTTCTGTGGAAACATGAGTTCAAATTATTTTCAAATAAGTATGCAGAATTATGAGCTTTTCTTTCCCTTCATTGTCTTCATTATATAGCTGGAAAATCTGCATAAATCAGGGAACCAATATTTTTGAAATTACCATTGCATGATGTCACAAACTTATACATGGGTAAAGAAATCCTTCAAATTGCAAGAGATACCAATGGATTTTGATACAACAAAGGGTAAAAGGCATAGCAACATGATTTCAGATTTCACAGAGCAACAGCTTAAAAAACTACCACTTATGAAGTTTTGGTGTAGTATCAAAGAAAATTATTTACAATTATCTGAAAAGGCTCTTAAGAAAATCATCCCTTTTGCAACTGTATTTATATGAGAGATTGAATTTTCTCCATATGCTTCAACCAAAACAATATCCCAATGAACTGGGAAGCTGGATTCACCACCCTCTATGAAATCAGAAGTTAAAAATATTTATAAAAATGTAAAACAATGGTCATCTTCCCACTAATTTTTTCATTTTAGAAAATATAATTATTTTCACAAAAGTATGTTATTTGTATTAACACAACATGTTATGTGTTGAATCATGCTCCCCCAAAAAGATGTTGAAGTAGTAAGCACCAGTACCTGTAAAGATGACCTTATTTGAAAGTAGGCTCTTTACAGATGATTAAGTGAAGATGAAGTCATTAGCATGGGTCCTAATTCGATATGATTGCTGTCCTTGTAAAAAGGAGACATTTGGACACAGACACAGACACACGGGGAGTGCCATCCATAAGCCAAGGAACAACTGAGGCTGCCAGAAGCTGCGAGAGAAAACTGGAACAGATTCTCTCTCACAGCCCGCGGGAGGAGCAACCTTGCTGGCACCTTGAATTCGAACCCGTCGCCTTCAGAACGGGGAGACAATAAATGTCTTGTTTAAGCCAGCCAGTGTGTAATACTTTGCTATGGCAGCCCCAGAAAACGAATAAGACATGTAATTATTATTTTTAATCAATTTATTAAAATATTTTTAATTTACCCATTTTAATTACTAGTATGACAAATACTAACAGCTTTAAGGCACATAAAGAAAAGCTCTTTGGGTCCTTAATAACTGTTAAGCATAAAAAAGGGTCCTGAAACCCAAGAGTTTAAGGATCACAGGATTAGCATATTCCTAGTAAAGGGATAAGAAGTACCGAGGCAGTGGTTCCCAAATCCATCCCCTAACATTGACATCAGACTCCAGAGCTGCTCCATACCCATTGAATCAGAACTGCCAGAGTTTTGTTCCAGGAAATTATATTTCTAAAAAGCTCTCCAGCTAATTCCTATTTGCAACCTAATGATTGGAGGCAGAAGCACCCACAATGAGTTGACAAGTATTTCTGTCAACTCCTTTGGTTTGCAGGAATAACTATATACTCAAGTAAGCTCCAGTAATAGGGGAGTCGATTGCAAAGATATACTTGGCACCACTGGGAGGATCAGTTATCCCACAAAACAGGTGTTGTAATAGATCCCCACCTCAGAAAGAAGTGGGAGGTCACAGCAGGAGTTTGTGGTTCTTCACTCTGTGTTCTGCCATCAGTATGAGTAAGCTTTATGACTATAGGACTCTGTAGACTCCCTCGTAGCTTTTCTCTGTCCCTCCTCCAAATAGCTGCTTCTCCATACTTGTGACTGCACATGGCTTTGGCTTATGATGCTTCAAATTCACCTCCAAGAAATTTTCAGTTTCTGCTTTATTGCCAACTATCAGCTTCCTCCTTCTTAATTTCAGTCCTAAAGATGGAAAATCTGATTGGTCCAGTTTGTCTCCTAGAGCCAGGTCATGCTCAAATTTGCTGGACAGTCTATGGCTTTGCTGTCTTGGAGTCAGATGCCCATATCTGGTTTATAATCTGTGAGCATGGGGCCTAGATAAACAAGGCATATGACATGAGAGCCAATGCAACAGGCACAGCAGACAGGGCATGTTTCCTTTAGGCAGGACTGTGGGCAAAACAGGCACTGCAATTTGAATCTTCAGAACAATTTTTGGTTTTACTCGTGATTCCAAAAAATTTTTTTGATTTCACTTTTTATTAGGATATCTGATCTGACCAGCTCAAAACTGATTTTTGACATAAGCATGATCATAGCTAAACTGATGAATTAGATGATGATTAAAATGATGTGGGCGATGGGACTTAAAGATCTCAGAAATATAACCTATGTATTTCCCTCTGACCCTCTACTTTTTCCATATTCATCTGCTAAGTAACATAATTCTAGTTTCTTTTTTCTTTTTTTTTTTTGCTCTTTCATTTTCATTTCTTAATATCCAGCCCTCTGTCTTCTTCCTCCTCCTACCTCCTCCTTAGTTCTACCTGCCTTGTAGTTTTAGATTACAAAGAAAAAAAAAATGAACCTCAAAGCATTTTCTAATTCCATAGCTTTACATTATAGTTCAATCTGATTCTCGAACAATTCTATGTAATGGCCTCGTCCTTTGCAATTTTGAAAAAGGAAAAACATGCAAATATTAAATTTTTTATCATATATTTAACAACGACTGGGTATTTCAATTATTTGAGTTGCCACTTTACGGCCAGCTATAATTGTTGAGACAGAACAAATACCCTTTCTTTGGGTCTTGATACCCATGGATTTCAGCATGAGACAGTATAGTTTTGTGTTTGAGTAAATTATATGTGTGCGTGTGTACATTATTGTCTAATTTTTTTCAGTGTGTTTGTGTATATATATTTGTAGTTTTCTTGGTGTGTGTGTGTGTGTGTTTCAATGGAATAGAATTGCATTGTTGTCTTCTGTTGTACTGTATATTCTTCATTTGTTACTCTGAATTAAAAGAAGACAGTTTCTATTTTGACTACATTGTTGGATTGCTCAAAAGAAAAGCAGAAACGTCTCCAACATTTTGTCGACTCTAATTAGTTATATGCAATTTATAGTACATCTGATTCTTATTATATGCTTTTGTGTTTTCTCCAGTAAATCAGTTGAAACTAAGTGGCTGTGACATTTGACCTACATAATAGTGAAGGTGTACATTTAAATTTGCGTGTTGTATTGTTCTGTATCCTTGACATGTTAACGTTCCTCTCTGGACACTTATAAAAAAATAATGTGCATTTTTGTATGTATGATGCCATACAACAGTGTAGCACATCAGCTCCTCTTTGGGGAACAATGTTGATTTAAATTCATCTTAACTCATATTTCCAACACAACTGATTCATTTATTTGTAACAGAAAATATTGGCTCACAAAACGCAAAGTTGAGGAAAGTGGAAAACTTCAGGAGTGGTTTGATCAAGACCTCAGCCCCCTTTTTCTGCAGTTGTCAAGGCTCTGTCTCCTTCATTTGCTGGCTCTGTCCTCAGGTCATCTTTCTTCATTGTAGCAAAATGGTCATTATACATCCAGCCTCAGGTTCTTATATCACATCACCCAGGAGTGAGAATTTAGGTCTTCCCACCATTGAACAAAAGTAATCAGCTTCTCCCTTGATGGACAGATTCTAATCGTGTGCCCATTTATGAAGTAGTCCCTGTGGCCAGGAAATTACATGCTTTGATTATCTTAGTCCTAGTTGGGTTAGATTGAAACTGGTTTCCTCCTTCATGGTAGCAAAATGACCATAGCAATTCTGGCCTCACATTCATATATCACATTATTTAGAAGAGATAGCACTTCTAATTTGGCAATGATTCTACAAAAGACCCATGCTTCCCTCTGTTGGTCACTTGCCCACCTATGAACCACTCACCATAGCAGCCAATGGGGCAGAATTACTCTGGGGTCTGGTCTTCAGGGTCCACGTAGGAAGCTATTGCTAGGGATGAATGTTACTCAAACCGAATGCAATTATGGAATGGGGGAGAGAGATGAGTTGGGTGTCAGGGAGGGAGTCAATCAGCAACACCCTCTGCACTGATGGCCACCACAGTTAATTTACAAATCTCAGAAATGGACAACACCTTCTTCCTTCTTCCACCTCTATTCCACATCCATCTCTCCTGAAGATGCATGCTTCCTTGAAGAGCACAGCCTCCCTGGATGTACAGGATTTTTTTTCAATCAAACATACATGACTTTATTCAAGTTGAGTTTACTGTAAAGAAACCTGCTTAGAGAAACATCAGTACAAACCCATTTACTCTACTTTTTTCCTAAGTCTAATACATTTTTACAAGTCCTAAGACACAATTTCTCACACATCTTGAAGTTTTCTTCCTGTTTTTCAAATATTTGCTTTCTACCTATGTACAGCTGAATTTCAAAATTGTTATTTGTGTCTAAAATGTGGGTCTTGCTAAGCACATCGTAACACCTTAAAAACATTTCACAATCAGGCAGTGCTCCAGCAGCCATATTTTTTAAATCAGGCTTGTGAATTCTCTAAGAAGTCCAAAAACAACTGTGAATGGTTTCCTTGAGTACTTTTGCAGGTGCACAGGAAAGAGTCCTAGCCAGCAGTCTAAGAGGCGCCAGATAGTGGGACACAAATTCAGTCTCCAACTAAACAGACATTCACCTGGAAGATCTGTTATCAGCAATGGCCTGGATAAAGGCTTCTTCACTTATACAACCAGCAAAGATATTTCTTCAGTGATTTTAGTCTCACCTTTACTTTCCAGGGACTGAAAGGCTTTGCTAGGAACAAAAGAAAAGGGAAACTCTTCCAAACTGATTTATGAGAAAATGCAAAGCTTTTGGAAATGTCTCCCAATTTTCCATATCATCATGACTATTAGAAATGTTAAAACACAGGAAAAACAAATGAAGTTTTTGCAAATACTATGTTTCTATTTCCAGAATGGTTCTAACTTAACAATAAAAGGTTAGACATTTTTAGATCAACTTAAAACCTTATAGAAAAAGTCTCTTCTAGATACCCTCATTAGCTGCCATTCTTCCATAGGGATCAAGAAAAACATCGCAATATTACTAAAGTTAAACATGGAACGGCAAAGTTTTTCAACCATAAAGCCAAATATTCACAACCAAAAGTCAGTGCATATGATAAGTAATTGTGTCAGAGTTTGACAGTAGAACAACCAGCTGGCCATCCAAGCACTCAGTCCCCACTGGGACACTGTCAGTTCTCCTTCCATTTAGTTTTTACATCCACAGCTCCTCACACACCTGGTATAATATCTCTTTATGGGTTTTTTTTTTTTGAAATCTAAAATTTTGTTTTTTTATATGTTGCATTTCCCACACAGCATGTGTGTGGTATGATATGTAATTGAAAGTTTTTTTACTAATCCCTAGTATGACACAGGTGGGTAAAAAGCAGAAAATGATTACTGAAAAACTGCAGCCCAAAGGACATATGTTTATGCACTTAAATATTTCTGAAAATTAAAGTTGGGTCATTATTCCTATTTCCATTTTCGGTGGAGATGATTAAATCATTCCATCCTGATGATTGCTATGTTGCTAAGTAAACTTTCCTAGTGTCATTGTTTTTTTGTCTAAATTAATTCTGAAAGGCTAGTCTAATTTCTGCTTGTAAAGTATATCTGGAAGTTTCTTTAAGTCTCAAAAAAATTCCTGAAACTGGAAAATTTAGGCGTAAAAAATGTTACAGCTCTCCAAACTAAAAGGCATTATCCATTGTCAAGGAGTGAGGCAA
>NW_016107406.1:6243813-6303140 GCF_001604975.1 Cebus imitator
GGGGAGGAGGAAGCAAAGTAGATGGGAGGTTGTAGCTTTACAATTATGGATGAATGCGTTCATATTTCACCTTTGAATTTACCAGGCTCGTCCATGTGTCTGGTTGCTAAAGCTGGGCAAATGCAGAGCACCTGGGCAACTGTAGATCAAATGCACTGTCTCTGCAGATCAGTAGGAAAACAGAGAGAGAGACAGAGAGAGAGAGAGAGCGAGACATACCATGCACATTCTTCCTCCCAAACTAACCCGTCAGTCGTCCCTCATTTTCTGGAGAGGAGTGAAAACAGAGCAGTGAGCAAGGGGAGTCTTCCTTGAACCAATGTCCTCCACATCACGGATCTATGAGGCAGTGAGGAAAGACGCTTCCATCCTAACACCTGCAAACAAGCTCCAGGTCATTAAAAAAAGATTCCCTCTTTCCAAAACCTGAATATAAACAAAATGTCACCAAGTGAGAAATTTCCAAAAAAAACCATAAATTTTGAAGACAGAAAAAAAGAAACCATCAAGGAGCAGTAAAACAAAATTTCAAAGCAACAGAAGAACTCAGAGAATTCCTTGATTTTCTCTAGAAAATGACATAAACTGTCATCTAACCTCCCACCTGGATATTCAACCCATTATCTCGGACAGGAGGGTCATGAAATTGACTCTGGAGAGCAGAGCTGGCCAGAGATGTTGATGCTGGTTCTCCTTCTCACTCTCTGAGGATGTAAATAAACGCAAATGTAGATGTGGAGAAAGTGGTAGACATGGCAACAATCAGGAGGATGTGGGAGGAGTAACAGATTAAAGCAAGGTGCCCTGACATTTCAGGCACAGAAGTCCTTCCCTCTACATGGCTCATTAGACTAGGCCAGCTTTTTGGAAAGGCAAAGCTGAGACTAAGAGAAGAAACATTTGGTTTCAGTAGAACAGACCAACCTTGATGGCAATTAACCCTCAGAGACTAAAATCCCATTTCCTTCCAACAGGAACTTAGTCAGAAGGCCATGTGTCCCCAGTTGGAAAGAAACGGGATAAGTAAATCAGCCCTGTGTCCCACTGAGAGCTAGAGGAATGAGCTATCCAAAAACTACAAGGAGATCAGTATGTGCTGTCCTCTTAAATTTCTATGAGGCTTAAACATGCCAGGAGAGGAAATGGTGAAACAATAGTTTTTTGGTTTTGGTTTCTGATTAAAAAGATGTGATACTGAATTATAGAAACATGAAATATTTGCCAAAATCGACTTTCCTCGTTATATTCTATTTTCTTGGCCTTTAAACCATTTAAAGGAACTATCACTTGAAAAATAATTGTGGCATAAAAATGTGAGGTCACAGAACTATCAGAGCTCAGATGTTCCAGTCAGAGATGAAAACTGAGGTCTTAGGGGTAGTGGTGTTGGAATCCGACTTTCCTAATTTCTTGCAACTCCTTAATACAGAGTCTAGCTGATACACAAGTCTCCTCCCTCCCATAGCAGTGTTCTCTCTGCTGCATGACTTCAGAAGAGCACCCACACACTCATCTGTATGAAGGCACACACCCCTTGAGGCCTTTGGCGTGAAAGCCCAGTTCTTCACAAGCATTGTTTGCAAAGGATATCCAAAATATCCAAGGCAGAAACCACACACTGACCATTGCCACATGCCTCGTGAAGAAAGAGTTGCAAATAAGGACATTGACTTAGTTACTGGCTTTTTAGTCATTTCTTTTCCTGACAAATTTGTTTTGAGCTCTTGAGTTTTCTCTGATGTGGGGTACAAGGCAATGAGACCAATTTATTTCTGGAGGTCACGTGAAAGGCTGCATCAAGACTTCTTTGGTCTGCTTTACATGTACAAAAGGTCTAATGAAAGTCAGAACAGGTGGACTTTATTGCCATTTTCAGAAGCAGCATTTCAGGGACAGCATGGCAAGTATCACAGTTTCACGTCCCATAAATATGCATACATTCATGTTTATGGTTTCCCTGCATGAATCAGGGATTGCACTATTCTGAACCACGTAACATTTCATGTGAATTTCATTTTTTGTGTCTTGAAATATATCATGTATTGATGGTACATTTCTCATCGGATAACTGCAATGGAATTTATTTAGCATTTAACAATGTCATTATGATAGACTCTTTAAGACTATTATATTTCAGATGGACCATAAATCAGAAGATTAGACTTTAGAAGAGCTGTCCAAACAATTGAGCCAGTATTGAATAAGACTATACATTTCCCATCTTTATTAATTTTGATCCTTCTAGCTGGCATGTTAAAAACTTGGAGGAATACTTCAAAGTAAAAAGTGTCCATTGTCTACTTTTAAATAAAAATAAAAATTTCAAACTCTTAATATATCTTCTCAGTTCCTTGTACTATGTGCATAGCAAATGCACAGCATTCAACATTTCCTGTGAACATAACAGAAATATGTCTACAGGAAGCTGAAAAAACTAATCCCTGCGGTTTCTATAAATTGGTGCCATTACTTTTAATGGCAAAAACCACAATTACATTTGGACCAAACTAATAATTGCAAAACAATTAAAGAATTTGGAGAAGTCCTTGATATTCTCTATAAAACAATGCCTCTGAAGAGGGAGTCATCAATTTATAAAATAGCTTACCCCACACTATTATTTCTCAGGATTTTCTTTAAGAAATAAAAGATGAACTTTAAAACATTATGCTAAGTGAAAAAAAAAACAAGCACAGAAAAACTAAACGTAGTAAGATTTCATTTATATGAAACTTATAGAAAGGCACAGTTATAGAGACACGAGGCAGATCCATGGTTATCTGGGACTGGAGGTGTAGGAGAGTCAAATATAAATGGGAACGTGGATACTTTATGGGGTCATAGAAATGTTCTAACACTGGATTGTGATGATGCACACTGTATAAATTTATTAAGTCATTGAACTGTATGCTTACCATGCGTGCATAGCATGTAAAATGTACTTCAATAAAGCTGTTTAAAAACAAAAGAACAGTTCATAGATGTCCATATGTGAGGATGAAGCCAGAAACATGATGGAGAATGTCAACGAGGGCTTGTGTATTATTCTCAAATTAGACCATTCCTCCTACAGACTCGAACGTGTGCATACAACACACACACACACACACACACACACACACACACACACACACTGATATGACTTACCTGATTAAAACAACAAGTATGTATTAGTGCTGATGGCATCAAGACAGAAATGCTGCTCAGGAACAAATATCCAAAAACAATAATGTCACTTTCTGTAAACTAATTATTTGTGTGTGTGAGTGTGTGTGCATGTGTGTGTATATGTGTCTCCTAAAAATGCATTCGTGTGGTCACTATGATATCTGATCTAGATCCCCACAATGGTCTCCCAACCCTTCTTCCTGATGTCAATCTTGCCTCTCACAGAGCAGAGTGATCTTGTAAAAACATAACCCAGATGTTTCAATCTATCTGTGTGTGTGTGTGTCTGTCTGTCTGTCTCTCTCTCTCTCTCTTTCTCTCTCTCTCTCTCTCTCTCAATAAACTGATAAAGCTAGAGGGAGCCACTAAAGACTCACAGCTTAGGCTTAATAGCAATCTGATTTGTTGTGTTTATAATCTGGGTCAGAAATCTGTTCTCAGGGAGTAGCATTTAAGCTAAGATCAAAGTAGTAAGAAGGAGCCAGTTATATCAAGGTCCAGAAGAAAAGCATTCTGAGCTGAAGGAATAGTGAATTCAGAGACACTGAGACAGGAACAAGCTTAGATGTCAGAGGAACAGAAAAGAGACCAAGTCAATGCAACTGAAACTTAAAGGACCAAAGAAACCATGGGAATTGAAATTGAAGAGGGAGGAGGATACTAGACCAAGCTGGGCCTCATAGGCCTTGGTACAGCGTTTGGATTTTATTCCAAATGCAATGAGAAGCTAGTGGAAGGGCGACACGGGATCTGGGCTGTGTTTTTTACAAAACCACTTTGGGCTACTCTATGGGAGGCAAGAGTGACATCAGGGAGAAAGATTGGGAGACCGTTGCAGGAGTCCAGATGAAATATCATGGTGACCCGCACAAACATGTTTTTAGAGTCATCTGATGGTAAAGAGCAAGGATTACGGCATCCAAAAGAATGAAGGTTCACCTTCCACCTCTGCCACTTCGCATCCAAATGGCTTTGAAGAACTCACTATCCCTCCCAGTTTTCTCATTTATCAAAAGGGATGAGGTTACTATTCATTTCATATGGTTATTATGATGACTCATTGAAACAATACATACAAAGCACTTGGCATATAGTAAGTGCCTGACAGTTGATAGTGATTAAGGCACTTTAAATTCATTCTACCAATGGTGCCATTGACCACATAGCAGATGCTGCTGATGCCCTGCCCTGAGCCACCTTGAAGCCCCTGAGTCCACCAGCAGTTGTCAGGGAGAGCTGCTAGCACAGCCAACTTCCCACCATAAGCACCAGCATCTCTGTTCTCTGCCTGAGGATTTCTCTGGCATCATAAGGGCTTGCTCATCCGTGAACAGTAGTTAACTGCTCAGCCAGAGCAACCAGCAACAAAGGGAGGACGGCAGTCGGTGGATAAATTTCCTGGGCTCTCTCTCCATCCTCTAGCAGCACATTTCTCAGATGTGTACCATGCAGCTTCTTGGTTGAGCCTCAGCTGCTCACAGGGCAACCCAAACTCACTGACTTGCCATTCACTGAGTTCCCTCCCTTCCCTGTTACTTTCCCCATTTCCTTATATCTACCTCTTAGGATCATCTCCCAAACAGACCAAGCCCTTGTCTCAAAGTATGCTTTGAGGGAGTCCCAAACTAAGGCAAATTAGCTGTGTGTGCTCAGGCCATCTCACCAGATTCTCTTGTCTGTAAACGGAGGTAATCAGGTAGACAACTTTCGTAATTCTAAAGGCAGGCTACTTATTTTTGTTTACATTTCCACCCAACACATGACAAGTGTAATTTATGCTTTTATAATTCAGTCATTTAACCTCTTAAATCTGGATACGCATTTTCCCTTTGTATCAAGAGTGAATGGATTCTGCACATTTCACAATAGGAAATGATGTGCAGTTTGGTTTTTGTGATAACAGGACGGGATATCATAAACTGGACACCAAAGCTCAGAATGGCTTTGAAAATAAGGATAGATTAAGCTCGCTCAAGAATTAAGAATGTGGCAGATTGTATTTTCTAAAGATGGTCATGACAATACCTGTCATCTCCCACACGTGCTTTAGCACTGGGACCTCGCCATTCCCCCAGCAGTAGGCAGAATCTTGTTCCCTCCCTTGGAGTTGGTGCAGGTCCTGTCACTGCTTTGTCCAGAAGACATGATGGAAGTGATATCGACCCAGTCCTCGGTGAGGCGTTAACCAGCTTGGCAGGGTTCACGTCCTGTCTTTTGGAAGACAGGTAGAGATGGGTGACTTCCTTGAGACTTCCATGCTGTGTGAAGCCCAAGTCCCATGGAGAGGGAGGACGGCATCAGAATGAGTGAAGAAATCGTCCTGAACATGGATCCTGCAGCCCTTGCAGCCCCAGCCATTACCAGGAGGAGCAGAGGGAGACTACCAAGTGAGCCTTCTATGAATTCCTGCCCCACAAAAGCATGAGCAAACTAAGCGGCTGTTTTAAAACTCTAAGTGTTGGTGTTGTTTATGACACAACCATACAGAATGGAAATGAAGAAAGTTAAAGGAGTAACTGAAAATAAAGAATTTGAAAATTCATGCAATGTTGTTTCCTAGGGTAAGACTGACTTCAGGAAAAAAAAAAGTATAGATATGGTTTCAGAAAATGTGATGAAAGTCCTTTTAGGGAAATAGAAACAATGAAAGCAGAATCCTATTTGAAGTCACTTTTTTCATTAGCTGCAGCATAATGAAAAACAGCCACCCTGAATATCCAATTTCCCCCAATACTTTAATTCTTTTCTTAGGCTGGAAGTTTTAACAATCCATCCCTTACTACAAGTTAGAAAAAAATACATAATGATTTTTAAAACTTTTCTTATTTCTGGACAGCAGATTTTGAAGGTGAAGCTTTAATCACATGCTAGTCTTATAATCACTGCTGGTTTTCAACTGAAGTATTACAAATTGGGCTTTAGTTCAATTTAAGCTGCATGGGCCAAATCCTACCCTTGGTTGTTATAAGCAACTCCCATTGAAATCATTAGTAGTTGTACATGGTAACGAGGAGATAATTTGGCCACATGTGCTTTAGTCTCCATGTGTCTCTACACAGAGGCTGGACTACGCAGGGAAAACCTCTTTTGCTGTTTGGAATAAGTTATCTTTTTTGCCTTACTGAGTTCATGTCAACATGATGAAAAGAAAATGCAAATGTAAGGAGAAGCAGCACTTCCTCCCATAGCTTTCCTTGTCCTGGTGGTTCCTGGCAGCGCTGACTCTATAAGCAGTTGCCCCTCCTATTGGTAATAAGGGACAGGACCCTACTCACTCCCTCCTCCAGGCCCTCCCGGGAGACCCTGCTCCATTTACAGCTGGCTGGAGGGGCACTGCCTCCTTGTCAGTTCTTGTTTCCAATTCTTCCAAGGACAACTATCTTCCCTGGCAAAGTGCTCACTTTTGATCAAACAAATGTCCAGTACACATGCAGCCCAAACCACTGGCCAGAGAATCTTTTCACAGGAAGTCACGTTGCTCATTCAACAGTTAATAAACCTTTCTAAGCATCTTAGGCAGTGGTTCTCAGTCTTTAGGCTACTTCAGACTCACAGGCAAAGCTTATTAAAAGACAGAGTGCTGGGCCACAGCCCCAGAGTTTCTGATACAGTAGGATGAGAAAGAGGGCCTGAGAACTTGCATATCTAACAAGTCCCCAAGGGATGCCACTACTGCTGATTCAAAAACCACACTGTGAGCACCTCAGACCTAGAATTCACGTGACACCATAGACACAGTGTCAAGGAAGATAAGGTCGTAAATGTACACAGCTTAGGCTTTAGCAGAGAAGATATAAAGGTAAATCAACAATTGTGAGAGATGGTTGGATGAGTGCAATCACAGAGAAAAATACAGGCTTCCTGATGATCCATGAGTTGATTTAGGTAAAGGAGGAGACAGTGTGTAATATTTAGTGATTAAAGAAACCAACTATAATCGGCATTTGTTGTTTCTGTGTCCCTTTTACCTTTATCAAAAGAATTGCTTTCCTTTTTGGAATTGACTTGACTGTCCCTGGTTCAATGTGGTCTTGTCAGCACCTGTTGTCAGTCACATGGCGGCACTGCTCTGTGACCAGATGAGCATGTGATCCAGGCTGGCCAATTAGAGTTCTTTTCTTGGGATTAACAATAAAATGGGAAAGAGAGTCTTTCACTTTCTGAGATCTCCACCAGTAAGGATGATGTATGCCCAGAGCTTCTGCTGACCATCTTTGCCATCATGTGCATAAAGTCAGGCTGAGAATGAAACAGTGACTAATTGTATTTTGCAAAGGTGTCTGTCATCCCCATGTTCTTCTTTGATATGTCTCCTATAAAGAGGTGGAGCCTATGTTCCCTCCCCTTGAATCTAGGAAATGCAGTAGTGACACTGTGTGATTCTGAGACTAGAATATAAAAGGCAACTCAGGTTTACCTGTTTTTTAGGGGGGATGCTTGCTCACAAAACCCAGCCACCATGCTGCAAGGAAGCCCAAGCAGCCACATGGAGAAGGAACAGCTTCTGTCCAACAGCTTCTGCTGAAGTCCAAGCAAACCACGAGCAGCAACTGTCATTCTTGTGAGTGCATGAGGCTTGAGATTATTCCAGCCCCCAGTCATCACATAGATTTTGAGTTTTTCCAACTGAGGCTTCAGATATTGTGTAGCAAAGAAAAGCTAACCCCATTGTGCCCTCTCTGAGTTCCTGGCTCACAGAATAGCATGAACATAGTAGAAAGTTTATCACGGTTCCTTATGCTAAAACAGTAACTAGACATCAACCCAGAAATAAGCAGAGCTGAGAGAAGGGAAAGAATGACAGTGACCGAGAAAGAGAGAGAGAATGAGAGCCTTGAAGGCTTCATTTGAATCCCCAGTTCAAGCCTTACCTGAAGATGGAGCTATCTCATCTCAGGCATCCCAGTGTGAACTAATAAATTCCTGTTTTGCCTAAATTATTTTGAATATGAATTTCTGTCACTTCTAGCCTAAACAATCAAGGCACAACAAACTTTTAAACATGCAGACAAGGGACATAAAGGAAGAGAAAAGAGACATAAAACAGTGAGACTACCTTGATACATGGAGCCTCTCAGGATGCTGTTAAAGATACTGTAAATGTAATTAAAAATTTCTCAGAAATGAAAATCACTCAAACAGAAGAAAAATACATATGGGAATCAGGAAAACAAGAGGTATGGCTGAACATCTACACCGCCAAATCTAGACATGTGCCTGGCCTCTGTACCAGAATGCCTGGTTTCTTATCTCAGACCCACTTCTCATGGCCAAGTCACGTTACATAGAGTATTTGTACCTCAGTCAAACTGTTGAATAATCAATAACACAGAAGATAGGGGTGCTGAGAAAGAGCTACAGAAAAGCTAGAAAAAGAATGTTTGCACGTGCTTGCAAAGTGTAAAGAAGGAAGACAAGGAAATTATTGATTGAATGGATTTTAAAGCAGGATTTCGGCAAGCTTTGAAATATTTTCTAACTTTTGAAGAGTAATCACTTTTCATTGTGTGATCTCATTGTGTGATCTCAAGAGTAATCATCTGCCTCATTTATTTCACTTCCTCCAGGGACTTTCTGAGCCTTACCAAAAAAAAAAAAAAAAATAGTGGATTTTTCCCCGTGAATGTGGTTATCCATCCTAAGCATACCAACTATGAAAAATTTTTCCCAAATAAGAAAAAGGAAGCATTTCAATTGATGTGCAGTTTCAGAGCATCATTATATCATTATTCTACAGGTGCCTTGAGAGATAGTGAAGGAAATTATTTTTGAAGTTTACAAATGAAGATAGAAGATTTACAATGATTCTTTTCACTGTTTTACAGAAAACATAAAGTTAAGTCAATCTTCTTAAACATATTGTGTTAATTATCATGATTAGTCAAAGAAAAAACGCTCTGCTACACAGTGAATCAGCTTAGGGGCTAAACTTGGTTCTCTGCAAGTATGCAGTAATAGAAAAAAATGCTAAACTTGAAGCCATGGTACTTTCACTCAATTATTTTGGAAAACATGTCAACAGATACATATATAAAGCCATAGTGACTCCACTCAATAGATATATTGCTTTGCTTAACTTCTGAGGCAAAATGTTTTCATCAACAAAATTCCTCATCCCATTCATAAGGATGTTATGAGTCTCCAAACAACTAACGTGAATGTTCTTTTACTAAATTTTGCACACTGTGAAGGGCTATTCAAGTTCAAGTTACACAAAGAAAGTCAAACATGTTTAGATTAGATGACCTTAATGTTTCCTTTGTCTGTTTAACTGCTAGCCTTCATCAAAGGAAGAAGTGCTTGAAGGTAAATATGACACAGGTTCACGTACCTACAGGTCACCCCTAACATAAATCCTAACATAAGCACCTGGCAGCGTTGTTTCATGGAGTCCTGACAGCATGGCAAGCACCTGGCCTGGGGTTGGTAAGTGTTGGGACAACTCATGGGAATGTTATTGCATGCTAAGAGAACCCAACAATAGACAATGTAAGCCAATCTCATCTGCAAACTGTAGATTTGATTGGAAATCTCTCTTTATGACAGAATGCACACAAGTTATTAGTACAAATGATGTAATAGAACAATTAGTGGAAGTTAATTAATTGAGCAAGCAGGATCAATATGGAGGTTTCTCCTATGCCAGTTTTGCCTTAGTTAGATAATAAAAGGACATTCTAAGTAGCATCACTGAAGAGCTGGTGGCTCAGCAGCTGGCTGCAGAAAAAGAACAGGAAATAAGCTGGGAGCACTGGCTACTTTCCCTTCTTTGAAACTCACAACCAGAAAGCAGTAAGATGTTTCCAAATCATGACAATCACAACGAGACCTGGCTCACCATGATGGCAATGACATGTCTCATTCACTCCTCAGATCTGTGACAGCTCTACGGTGCTGTCTTGCTCCTTCTGGAGCCACCCAAGGACAGGGTGTGATGAAAAACCTAGGGGACAAAGGTCAAAATGACTATGCCCCAAAAAGAGATTTTTAAAAATTAATTAAATCACTACCTTAACTGTCCACTTACCTTTCTCAGAATAGCTACAGTACAGAGTACCATTATTTAAGCAACCAAGACATTTCATAGTGTTACCAGCCTCAATAAAACTTCCAAATCTCATACAACCCGTCTGTTATGGGTTGAACTATGTCCCCAAAATATTCATTTGTTGATGTTCTAATGCCCAGTACCTCAGAATATAACAATATACGTAGTTTTTTGTTTGTTTGTTTGTTTTTTAGATGGAGTCTTGCTCTTGTCACCTAGCCTGGAGTACAGTGGAGCAGTCTCGGCTCACTGCAACCTCTGCCTCCCGAATTCAAGTGATTCTCCTGCCTCAGCCTCCCAAGTAGCTGGGTTTACAGGCATGTGCCACCACATGCCTATAAAAAATTTTTCTATTTTTTAGTAGAGATGGGTTTCACCATGTTGGCCAGGCTTGTCTCAAGCTCCTGATCTCAGGTGATCCACCCACCTTAGCCTCCCAAAGTGCTAAGATTATAGGTGTGAGCCACTGCGCCTGGCAGTAGATAGGGTTTCTAAAAAGGTAATTAAGTTAAAATGAGGTCCTTTCTCAGGGTGAGACCTGATCCAATATACCTGATGTTATTTTATGAGGAGACTAGGACACTGACCACCGTGGGGGATGGGGGGAGGGTCATGTGAAGACATAGGGAGAAGAAGTCCATCTACACACCAAGGGGAGAGGCCTCAGAAGAATCCAACCCTGCCAAGCCCTGGACCTGAGTCTTCCAGCCTCCAGAACTGTGGGAAAAAAAAAATTCTGTTGTTTCAGCCACCTAGTTGATAGCATTTTATTACGGCAGCCCTAGCAAACTATCCATTTGCATTTAGCTAAACCATGATCTAATGGGGCAGCTGTTTTAGCTTTCTAGAGTTAGAAACCCTGTGTTATTCCACAGGAACTATGTCTGAGAGCCTGACCCAGTTTCTGTGCCCACATAGAAGTGAGTTCGGTGTTTTTTATTGTCATCCAGTTAATATGCTCAAGGTGGAAACCAATTATGCTCTTCTACTCTGCGCCTCACTCCACTGTCACTTTTCTTCTTGTTTTCGGCTTGGAAAGTATTTTCTGGTGTCCTTTCCAAGCAGTTAAATTGTTTCCCTCTTCTAATTATGTCTCTTTGTGATCCAAGACTCAAGAAAATTCAAATAACTCTAAGACATCGGTATCCATTAAATTTTCTCTGACTGAAAGGATCTTTAAGATGAAGTTCCGTTTCATCTCTTTAGTCTAACGCCTGCAAACTAACATTTAGATTAAACATTGTGCACAAACTATCGAACTATCTAAATGAAGAAGATTACTTCCATTCTGATCTTCAACTTCTTGTTCATTTGTCCTCAGTGGTCAGCAAGTTGAGAAAAAATGTCTTTCCACCATTCCTTCAGAGGAGAGAGATTATTTTTCCAGTCATATAGGTGGACACAGGTTTACGGCTTTTTGATTTATGAGTCACAGATTAGAAAACAGACTAAGGGTGTTATAAACAGTTATGATTATACCTGTTGTTTAGATGTTTAGAAAATGGCATTTAATTTTGTCACTCATCTACTTCCAGCGGGCAAAATCTAAAATTATGTTTACAGTAAAATGATATTTACCTATTTACCTCAGCAGAGTTTATTAGAATGTCATTCAACAAATTTTGTTCAGTAATTGCAATTAAATTAGCTTCCATTGCAGTAAGGGCAAGTAACATTTCCTGAGATTTCAGTATCCTGGTGGCAGGTGTCTTCAACTCGACTATTCCATGGATTTTAATGATGAACTAGATTAAATTTTCAGTTACAGCTCTAAATTTGTTCTTTCTTTGTTGAAGTAAACTCATCAACATATTTTTGTACTCATATATGAAGTCCTTTATTTCCTTGCTTACTTTATGGAATGTGGTATTTGTTATTAGCATGTTGTATTTCAAATATTTTGTTCAGCCTTTATAATATTACAAAGTAAAGGCATGACTATAACCCATTAAAGAATCCATTTCTAATAAACATCACCATTGCATCAAAGAAATTTGCTACATTTGTTTGGATAAGTTCTAACTACAGTGCAGTCATCTTTTCTGACAAGAAGTCAGAAAACATTGATAGTTATAAACATTGATAGTTATAAAACAAAAGCAGACAGTGAGAGGTCTATGGTGCACTAAGGGAATAATTTTCTCTTTGTGTGTTTTTGTTTATTACTGACCATGGAATAAACGATTCAATCTTTCTCCACACTGTTGCAGAGTTAATACATACTTATTCTCAGAAAGATAAATCTGTACCTTGTTTAGCTCTAGGTATAATATATCTGTTGAGAATTAAAAATGTGTTGGCACTCTTTGGGGAGAAACAAAGAATGTTTACTGTGACTTTTAGCTTCATATTTCCTTTTGCCAATTGCCGATGGGGTCATTCTTTTACAGCATCTCCTGGCTAGGATTGAAAGCTTTCTGTAAGTACCCCTTGCCTAAGTTAACAGCTCTTACTCTTCCTTTTTTTCTCAGCATTTTTTCTTAATGTATATCAATCAAGATTCTTCCTGTCACTGGCTGCTTTCTGGCAGGAGCTACTACCATATGGCTCTGCTTCAATTTGTAAAGGGTAGTCTGAAAGTTCATAAAGTTCTGAAAGTCTTCAGAAAGAAAGAGAAATCCATGTTAGAATTTTTACTACTATCTTGCATAGCAGCTGCCTCAGTTTCAGTTGGGAAAATTTATGACTGCAATAGCTTCTACTGTGTTGAAAGGAACCCATAAATGGGTCTTAACTTTACATGATGGCAGACATAGCAGCAGTCAAATCTGTGGTACCCTGTTATCAACAAAGCAAGTGTATTGCCAAAATTATACCTCAGTTGAAAATAAGCCATTATCTTCATGACCTTAGGAAGATCACTGTTCCTCTATAAACCTCTATTTTTAAATTTCTTGAAAGTTAATTTCCAGCACAGGATGCTAAAATTCTAAGACCTATAGGACAATTTTAAATTTCTTTATATAAACATCAACGGTGGTATTTTAATTCTGGAATCTATCTTGTTTTTACTTGGAAGGTAGGAGGTGCAAGCAGATCTGATCAAAATTAGTCACTGCCTGGGAACAAAGAAACAACCAGATGTGTAGCAGGGTCTGCCTTGCCAAAGCTCTTAAACTGAGACTTTATAACCAAAGGCAACTCTTAGAATGGCTTAATGCACATACCATATGCATAAGCGTATAACCAAAATTTACCAAGCATTCAAATTAAGCATTCACAACTCATTACAAATCTCTTATACAAACATATCTACAAATAAACTATGTATATGTGAGTTTCAGCTAGATTACCCATACTTCCCCCAACTCAGAATTAGAAACAAGAGTTGATACAGGTCTTTGCTCAGTTCCCAGCTAAGCTCACAAGAGTCTAGCTCAGTTGAATGTCAGGTTCAGTCACTGTAAACTTTATACTTAAGACACAAGCAAAAGGTTTCTTTCATCAATCCAGGTGACAAATATATGAGTAAAAAGAATTACAATCAGCAGAAAAGTGAACATGACCTATCATTCATAAAAATGTTTGGCATTCAAGACATGCGCAATACTTATATTTGGAAAACAGAAAATTCTCATAAACCCAAATTACAGAATAATTTAGAACGACCTGAACCCTGGAAGGCTACAGCTAAGTCTGTGCATTTCATAACACCCATTCTAAGCTCTGGCTTTCCTTTCAATGCTTTCTATATTCTTTGGTTCTCATCCACAGGGGACAAGACTATCTAATTCCCTTTCAGGAACCCCAGATATTGCCATTGGTGTAAAAAGCTTATCAAAAGATGATTTCCGCAGGTAATAAATTTTTGGTTACCAGCATTTCCTAATTTTTGACAGCCATGCCTTCTAATCAGTTATTTTAAGCTTAAATATTCGGAATTAGTATAACAGACACTGCTAGCACCCTACCTATGCTGGGGAGACAGCTCACCTTGGAAGTCAGCTCCAGCTTGACTCCCACACATACTAGCAGCTTCTTATTCCAAACACCTGTGTCCATTCTTCTGTCAGAGACCTTTATCTGACCAAAGGAGAGTGCACGAGGCAGGCTAGATATGTCCAGTTAACACCCACTTAAGTGGAAATCTCAAACCATAAAAAATGGTTGGTGGATAAATACCCCAACCTTCACATCTCATTACCTGAATGATCTGCAGTCTCTCAGAGGGACCCCCATGGATTGAATCTGTTTCCCACAGTAGTAACCCCAATCATGAACACACTCGTTTTTGAATTTCCTCTCCTCCCTGTCTCCCTTCCTAACTCCCGCCCTGTGCTTCCTGAAATCATCTTCCTAGTTAACTTTTGTGCCTAGATAGTTGTTTCTGATCTGCTTTGGGGTAACTCAAGATAAGCAAAGCAAAGGTAAACCTCTAATTGATTACGAAGTTACTGAAAGTCAATCTGAGAGAGAGAAGGAAATGAAAAGATCTGTTCCAGAAACTTAGCTGCTGAATCAAAACAGGTGAAATTGACCATTGGCAGTAAATGTTCAGGCACAAGGCTGCCCAAGAACCCAGATATGAGCACCAATAAGTGAAAGAGATGAACCTTCCTACCACTTTGTCAGGTGATTAAAGACCAAGACTGAGAGATTAGCATTGTGGAAGATGGGTCAACCAACGTTAAGAGAGGCAGTTCTGAGCAGATGGCCCAGGCAGAACAATGCTGGAGGCAGGAGCTAATTGAGGCAAATGAAGTAACAGACAGGCTTTAAGTTTACATGTCAGAAACCAAAGATACTTACAGAGATTTACAGTGGAGAGTCAGCTAAAAATGGAGTCATGAAACTGGATTTCTCCCAGGAAGTCAAGTTGCACCAGAGAAACTTAGTGTCTGATTTTCTTTGGTCAACAAGACGAAGCCAAGGTTCATGAGCATCTCTCTACGCAATAGAGCATGTTACTTCCAGGCTTGAGTAGACCAATAATCTAGGTCTTCTGATTTCCTGAGTCAGGCATGCTCTTGACTTACCAGTAAACACCTGGTGCTTTAAAATGAAAACACACAGACACCTGTCATATCTTAGGTACCTAGGCACATATCAGATGACTGAATGAAATTAGATAAAATAAAATAAAATAATTTAAAAATTTAAAAGTACAAAGCCACAAGTCTTCTTTTTCAAATCTACTTGTTCACATTTTTAAAATTTAGTTTCGCTGCTGAAAAACTACTCTTACTTTTCTGTTATTGTTCAGTTTATAAGCTAATAAAATAAAGATCCTAATTCCACAAGGATGGAATCAACATGTCAACTTTGCCGATTACATCATGGGTTTATTCCATCTTCCCAAGGCTTGCATTCCTTCTATTGAGTTTGATGTGCCAGGTCCCAAAATTGGGAATTGCATCAAGACAAATATTTTTTAAATAAAGTAAGTATTGTTGGTTTCAAGTATGATTGTCTCCAATATAAACAACTACACAAATTTGAAACATGTTGGATGAAATGGTAGAAGGAAAACAGAGGAAGAGGCAAAGTAAAAATAGAAGCCATATACATAAAGGCATAGTGTACGGAGCAGAGGATTTATTCTAGAATTATACGAAGCCAGTGAAAAAGATATCATTTGGAACGTAGTATTGTGCAATTCTAGTCAATGTAAGAGGTAATCAAAATGTTTCAACGGGGCTGAAATGTTTGAAACATGAGGACAAGTATTGGCCCATTCAATACCTTAGAGAAAAGAAAACTATGGGAAAATATTTTTCCGAGAGTATATGTCTGAGCCAAATTCTTCACTCACATATTTGAACATGGGACCCAATTCTGCTCTTGGATATTTGTGGCAACTCTGCCTTCTGCAGTCTTGGTGCTTGTGTGAAACAGGAGTTAAGCATATGGCAAACTTCAGCTTTCATGGAAATGTAGCTTCTGTTAGCATTAAACTTCTCATTGGTATGCAATGGAACTTTTAAAAAGGAAAACAACATTAATGACTATAAGCCATTTGTAAGCTATTTTAAAAGTTGGAATTCATAATAAGATGAACAACATAAACCAAATGTGGACAGGATCTCCCCCCCGCCACCAATCCATCCATCAAGTCCTTTTAATAGAGCAGGTAATGTAGGCAGTCCAGTTTAACCTAAAAGAGTATCAATCCAAATTAGCATCCAGTGATGTGTTTCTGAGAGGCACAACAGAGGCATATGGGAAGACGTAATGACTCACAAATTTATATCATCAGCCATCTTCCATGGGGAGGAAGAGGAAGGGTTTCTGCGCTGATGAGTGGTGTTCTCAGTCTCCCTGCACCTCCCAGGTAGCAAATGTTTTCCAACCATTAAGAAAACAGCTTGCCCTTCTGCTGCAAATCATGGTCCTTCCTTGTGTTTACATGGCTGCATTGTTTAAACTTCAGTACAGAAAAATGAGCTCTAGCTTTAATATTCAAAAGGCTTTGCAAAGGCAAATCTTTTCTGTGAACAGAACGGCACTGTGTTTTCAATATTCCAGCTTCTTAAATGAGTGGATATGGTGTTTCAAGTTGCTGCACATCCATAATCTCTTTCCTCTTCTTCATGTGTTTTGGTGTACTTGACATTAACCTATAAAAACACACGTATCTGCTTGTGGAAATTCCTTGGATATTCCAGGTCTGTTCTTCCTTGGCAAAAATTTGATTTGACAGCTATGGAGTATGAGCAAGTGCTGAGCGGAAAAGCTTAGAAGAGAAAAGCAATTAGCCTTAGCCCAAGTTCATTTGGGGTTGTATGGGACACAGTGATAAAACACCAGATGGGAGGGGAACGACCCTCACTGGGGCCTGTTGGGGAGGTGGGAGGAGAGCATAGGGAAAAGAGTTAACGCATTCCGGGCTTAATACCCAGGTGAAGGGTTGATAGGTGCAGCAAACCAGCATGGCACACGTTTACCTGTGCAACAAACCTGCACATTCTGCACATGTACCCCAGAACTTAAAAGAAAAAAATAATAATGAAATAACTTTTTAAAAAAGACAAGATGTTACAAAGGGAGAGATCCACCTCTGAACTTATAAGTTAAAAAATTTAAAAATACATAAATAAAAAAGGAGAGAGAAAACAGTAGACGTGAAATAAGAACTAAGGAAACAATTGAAATAGACTAATGATCGAGGTCTTCGCCTATCTTTGTTTTGTATTTGTTTGTTGGTTTTTAACAACAAATCATAAGGACATGGGACATGATGCCATTTAACAGTGAAAAACCCCATACAGAGTGCACGAGGGGAATCACTTCATTTGGCTGAGACATTGCCTGACTGTACAAGGACAGAATGTGCAATCAGAACAGAAACCTGGCTCACTTGAGATGCTTTCAGGAGAGCAGACAGGGAAAGATAATTGCCCGTTGAGGGAGAGTAAATAGCACCCCCCCTAGTTGCAGAAACTAAAGAAGGAAAGCATATATCCTAAGAACAAGGTCAACAAAGCCCCATAGCTACAGGAAAAAAAAAAACAATTACTGAAGGAGTGCTAAGCTGCTACCCAAGCCACAGCAAAGCTAGACTATTTACTCAAGAGAAAGAGCTGAAGAAGGTACACAGAAACGGCAGTGGGAACAAAGAAACTCACTCATTTAACATGCCAAGAGAAATAAGCAGTAGCAACAACATTTTAAAACTTTAATTTATGGGGCAAAGCAGAAAATTATTAGTCTCCGCCAAGGAAAATAATAGCTCCACATATCTTCAGTGATTGAATTTTTGCATTCCTAAATACATGTCTGTGGTCTGTGATTCCCAAGTCGTTTTGTGAGCATGAAAACTGACCTCCTCAAACTTCTCGCTAAGCCATTTTTGCCTACTGAAATGTGGATGAGGTATTCACTATCCTGACCCAGCTGGTGCATTCCTAACACAAGAATATCACCATTTACTGTGAGAATCTTAAAAGTCTCTGAGAGCTCGGTGGGCATTTTCCTTATTACAAATAACCCTTTCCTCTAGATTCCTAGGAAGGGGGAAAGCATAAGAAAGTGAGTGAAGTGTTTGTCTGTTCTTTGACCTTAATCAAAACAGAAGAAAAGCTGGAAATAAAGTGAGAGCCCCAAAGAGTATATTTCAATGTTGTCTGAAGAGTTTCATTTCACTATTAATATTTAAAAAGGACTCAGCATATTTGATTAAATGTTAGCAAGTTTCAATGCTGGATGATGGAAACACAGATGTTTTTGTAAATTATTATTCTCTTTATTTTTCTAAATACTTAAATTTCTTTAAAGAAAAATTTAAAAAATATAAAATGAGATTAATAGGAGAAGTTACGGTGTTAAGTTTAACAAAAGAATGTTTGTGGTTTATACCATCTAGAATTACAAAATGTAGAAGAGAAAAGCACAGAATTTCAGAATTACCTGTTGTGTAACACCAGAGTGTTCCAATCCTAGCTGGAAATTACCATCACATCAGGATGTTTTTTATAAAATCCTGGTCTTGTTTAAGGCTCACCCCAGGCCAATTAAAAGCGAGAGTTGATAAGTGCAGGGCCCAGGCATTTGTATTTTTTAAAAGCTTCTCTGATAGTTCCAATGTTTACATCCAAGATATACCTCTTGAAATATTGTTCTCTGCTAACCTGGAATGAAATCAGAGAACAGGTGTCAACAGAAAGAGCACTGGAGCATAAATCAGAAGACCCAAGGTTCTAGAACCAATTTTATTACAAACTGAGTAACCTTACACAATCCATTTAACCTTTTTGGAATCCACTTTCCTTTTCTGGAAAATGAAAGCAATGTAATAAACAAGTTTTAAAAAGTCTGTTCCTTTTTCCAAAATTTCATTAAAAATAAAAAGAAGAAAACAATTCAGCACTGATGAATTAATAGGAAGTGTTTTCTACAAGTAGTATTTTCAATGGAATAATAAAGTATGCACACTCCTAATTGCAGTTAACTTATA
The DNA here is from genome assembly GCF_001604975.1 of Cebus imitator. NCBI lineage: Eukaryota > Metazoa > Chordata > Mammalia > Primates > Cebidae > Cebus > Cebus imitator. The sequence continues at coordinate 6,262,923 of NW_016107406.1, forward strand.
TTTGGCTTGCTTCATTTATCGAAGATTCCTATGCATGGCTAATGCAGGAGGATCCTTTCAAAATCACTGTTGAAAGAGGGGATTCCATCTCTTTATTATCGTGAACCAATGGGTTGCATCAGCCATGTATAAAGCTGCCCAGCTGTGCTTAGTGGAATTGCTTGCCCTCTGTTAGATAAAGATGGATCTTGCATTTTCAAATGAAAATAGTAAAGGGAGAACCATATAAAAGAGATATTTTCATAAAGTATCTTCTGTCTCAGCAAATGATCTTAGGGAAACACTAAGACCTTTGGATTTAGCCTTAGACAAACCACCCCCTCCACCTCCTTCACCTCCCAACCTTCTTTCCCCATCCTAAATCTTCCACCTCCATGGAAATGACCAGCTCATCCATATGTGCCCGTGTGCACCTTAAATCATGTGGGTAAAGCAACCTGTGGCAAATGGGTCAGTTGCATTGGATAAAAAGGAAAATGCTCTAATTCACACATTTTTTAAAAAGACCTTAGATGTGGTAAGCTGTTTTTGTGAGTGATTAACTCAAAGAAAAAATATTACTGAAGATCACATATAAATCAAATTATAGTGTCCTGTGACATAATTTGGACAAACGAATTAGCAGCAAGAAGTTAACAAAGAGCAACAGGGGCCCTCAGAACTAGAACTAGACAATGGAGATAGCAGAAGGCACATGGCCAGGCCAAGAACATGGTTTCTGAAGTGGGTGATTATAGATAACCAGTCTACTACCAAACCCAGTTGGGGTCGGAAACAATTACTTCTTCAATTCTGCAAAATCAAAGAAAGACTCTTGTTCTTCAAGTCCTAGAGAATGGGGCAGAGCATCACCAACAGGATTTGGGCACAAGGGAATGTAACAGGAACTCATATGCATATCCCAGAACTACCTAGCAGGACTCAAGATACAACTGAGAACATCCCCACTACAAACCCAGCATTGCAAAGGCAGAGCAGAGCTGGCCGAAAGAACCACCACTTGCTGACTCCCTTGGGAGCAAGCACTAAGCTGCCCTCTGACTAACACAACTACTGAAGCCTAGGACTAAACTGGTAGTTTTGGCTAAGAAGTCTGTCCCACAGAAGTAGGAAAATAGCAGGGCAGCCAACCAACCATGGTTGTACAAAACCCTACTTACACCTTTAGTGATTTTTCTTTTTGAAAACAAGGTAGAAAAACTTAAACCGAGTGAACATATGGCAGAAGTAATTGTCATTGCATGCCATAAGACTGTCATTTAATGGATGTTGAATCAAAGCAATATATTTAAAGAACATGAAAAAGCCAAAGGATCAGAAAAAATGAATGATGCAGAAAACCACAGTAAAAGAGACAATACTGGAGGAAAAGGAGAAAGAGCAGGAAAGAGAGGGGCCAACAAGTCCCACTCACTCAATTCATGTCTCTGAGACACTGCTCTCCCACTTCACAACTCACTCCTCTAGCTTCTGTTTTAAGGCTTTTCTTTCTACCTTCCTGATGAATGGATAAAACAAGACCTCCTTGGGATAGATCTACTGAAATTTCTCTCCTTGTTAAACCTTCTCCACCAGTAATTCCCACCTATAGCTCTAAAACTTGTTTCTACCCTTTAATGCCATTGGTCTTTCTCCTTCAGCTGTGACTCCTTAGTCTCTTTGGCTATTGCAGGATCTTAGGCATCCCCTAGGCTTTTCCCAGCTCCAGTGCTCCAGTTCTAGGCTCACGCTTGCAGCCCTGGCAGTGGCCACTGCCCTATCACAGCCAACTTGGAAGATGTCTCTGCTGCTGACAATGAACCCCATTCTTTGGGAAAACAGTTACGGGAATGCCTTCAACTCAAACCAGACATAGGAAGGACACTTCCTCTACCTACCACTTACAAACAACCTGCTGACTGGGCACGCTGGCTCATGCTTGTAATCCCAACACTTTGGGAAGCCAAGACAGGCAGATCATGAGGTCAGAAAGTCAAGACCATCCTGGCTAACATGATGAAACCCCATCTCTACTTAAAATTCAAAAAATTAGCCAGGAGTGGTGGCACGTACCTGTAGTTCCAGCTACTCAGGAAGCTGAGGCAGGAGAATCGCTTGAACCCGGGAGGTGGAGGTTGCAGTGAGTGGAGATGCCAAAATTGCACTCCAGCCTGGGCGGCAGAGTGAGATCCCATCTCAAAAACAAAAAAGAAAAGAAACAACCTGCTATCCGTTGTGAATTCACATCACTCAATTACGTAGGACACATTTTGCAGTACATTTCTGCCTTTTGCATTGGTAGGGACTGCAACCATTCTGGCTTTGAGAGAGCAAAGGCATGTTGCTTTCAACAGTAAGATTTGTTGTGGAAACTCTGCTTAAGTTCTCAAAGAAAGGTGAAGAAGAGACAGAGCAAGGGCTCTTAGACCCCAACCAGCTACAACGTCTCCTCAGCTATCACTACAAGGATGCATACGTAAAACTGATGGGAGTTGAGGGTGGATGGTTCTTCCATGATGCTTGGTCATTATAATAGCTCACATAGCCCTCTTTGGTTCAGCACCCTAGTATGTCCAACCAATTCTTTCCTCAAGCCCAGAATTGATTACATTAAGGTCAGAAAGATAATTACATCTCCACATTTGTTTAGTATTTACATAGATTTTAACTTAATGTAATAAGTTTTAGTAGTAAGAAATGTTATATGATGGTAGTTGGAACACATTTAAACTTTTTATATTAATATTTATGGGGAAAAAGACTACTTATTATAAGCTATATTTTCCTGAAATGTGAACTGGAAGTATGACAGACTCCTTCAACCTGAATAATAGTGCTGCCCTCCCTTTCCCCTTCTCTGTGAATAAGCCATCTTCCTCAAGAGAACACTGAAAATTTGCTCAAGTCTAAACAGCATCTTTCCCCATCCCGCCTTAGTAGACATTAAGTATGTTAACCTTTAAGCTCAAGTCTTTTCTCTTCAGAACAGAGGAGTATTCTTTCATGGAAGAGAAGAAGCCACCTTTCCTTACCGACCTTAATCAGCATGACCAAGAGCAGGTGAGCATTTTCATTGTGCATCTTCCTGGTGGTTTACCTCTAGAACTTTATCATATGAAAATAAAATAAATCTGGCATTTTTTGAGAAGTCCAAGGACACTTCATTTTAGAAATAATGAGAGTTCAGATAGAATAGAACTGCCTTTAAATTCAGTTTTAAATTTCTTAGCTCTAAAAACTTTCTAGCATTTCACAAGATTCAGAAGACACACACAAAAAGAAATTAAAACATCAGAAAGTAAATACATGTATCATGAGCAAGAAACAATTAAGAACGTTACAAGGGGTCTTTCCACTGAAGCCACTGCATTTTCTTTTTGTGTCTGGTAAGTTTTGAATAAAGGAAGACTTTCCCTGGCTTTTCTAGTTGAGTTTATCATTCCATAATCCCAGAGATACTTAGAAGTTAACTAGAAATTCCCCCCACACTTTTGTCATTTCTTCTGATTTCCTAGAAAAAAAACCACTGTAGTTTGCACAAGTTGATTTCTGATGGTCTCTTTATGAGCCTCATTTACACTGTGACCAACTCTTCATAGGCCACGAAGGGCCCATATATCATTGTCATCCACTAAGCCTCAGACACTCCAGTAGCACTAGAGGATGGGATGAGAAGCTTCCGGTGACTTAGAATTTGACAGCACAGAAGAGGTAGCAGTATGGCCAACCATCACAGACATGACCTTGTCAGGCCTGTAGAGAGGCACAGAAGCATAAGGAGGGCCTGTCACTAGACATGATTACTCTCTAGCATGAATCACTTTTAAATCCCAGCCTCTGAGAATAGGGCCTAAAGCCAGACAGGCCAGAGAAGCTCCATTTCATGAACATTTCAAAACTCCTTCTACAAATATGAGTTATTTCCTTTGTCCTCATTGGTTAGCTATTTTTCATTCATTGCTTTCTGCCCCATTCCATTTTCCTCACCTCACAATCCTAACTTTTTATTTTAGGATGAGTGCTCTTTCTTTGTCTGCATCAGTAGATGAAGACTCACTGGTAGGTGGATGACTTCAATGAATTTCCAGTTATAGTACTTGATGCAGCTTCTGTAGCTGTTTTCTTGGAAAAGTAGGTTTATATTGTGTTACATCATTATTTTCAACTCTGGACTCTGATAATTTTCCATTCAGTGGTGTGGGAAAAAAGTAACGATTGTAATATGAATTTTAATGTATGCCCTATAAAAATACTAATAGAAAAAAAATTCTCCGAACTGGAATGGTGATGACTGAGTCAGATTTTTTTTTTTAGGGAGGATTGTTTTCCAAAGAGTTTACAGAGAAACATTCCTGGAAGGACTGAGGATTTTGCACAGCATTAATTTTGTTGCACAAAGTTATTTTGGGTACACATTGTCAACAGATCGCAGTGGCTAGTTTATTTCAAATGCAGAGTTAGCATACTTCACATACTAGGAAATAATGCCAAGAGAAATCATAACCAAGCTCATGGCCTCAAGTCTTGGTATCCAGGACTTGAAGAAGTCAAATTAGAATGCAAATGCAGCATGGTTGGGTTGAACACACATGATTCTAGAAGTCTGGAATTCCAGGCCCCAGTCTCAACTTTGCTCCCAACTACTGGTGAGACCACGCATGACCCAGATAAACACTCTAGACCTCTTCTGGACAATAAAAGAAATAGGCTTGATGACCTTGGAGATGCCTCCCAGTCATCCAGTTTTGTGAAGGTGGGCAGGGATGTCCTTACTAAAACACCACTTTCCAATGAGACCTTTTGCTCCAGAAAGCTGTCATTCCCTCATCTGGCAGTTAAATTCATTTCACCTGAAAATCTGTTTCAAGGTTAGTTTTTGTGTGCAGAAATGGTACAACTAACTGTTTCAAACATCTGCTACACCACGATCTCAGATTGCTCTCCACCTCGAATGTGCAGAGAATAGCATTCCATTTTTTCTCTGACTGATTTTCATTATAAATTTTCATCAATCTGGTTAGTGAAGACATTTTATTTTAGTTCAATCCAATAACTTCGGTCTGATTCAGTCATTTAAACACTCTCTTCAGGTAACTCTTCAGCTTTTTCAGGTAGAGCATGCATCCTGGTGTTATTTTGTTCCCTTTCCAGAATCTCTCTAAGAGAATTATTGCAGAATGACTCTGCTGAGCTGTTTCCTGGAGTTGTGGCTGCTGAGTTACAACTGGTACTACTGGCTTGTTAGTTGGCACATTGGTGCACACCACAGAATCCGCAGTCCTGACCAATTCCCCAAGGTATCGTAGTCAAAGGACAGTCCCGCTTAGCTGATAACAGGGCTCTGGCCATCCTCTGGCTACTTAGCACTTTGCATCCTCTTACCACACATCCTCTGGCCCTTCCCATGGATTCTGCTGGCCAACACGCTGGGACTGTGAAAGTGGATCTTTCAGGAAAGGTGCATTAGACCCTTTAGGCTCTTTCCATATGTAATTGGGTACTTCCAAAGTCCATCTCCTTTAAGGGTAAGCCCCGAGTGGGGGTCATAGAGGAAAAGCATGTGATTGGCTGAGACCTTTGGGATCTGACCTACTCACTTTACCTCTGTCTTCCTTCTCACTATAATTTTCAAAGTCCAGAGGGGTGGGTTTACAGTTTTCCACTTCCTCTAAGCCTCCCTTAGGTGCAGACACCATAGGCAGAGGGTAGAAAAGGAGAACATTTTCCACAGTTCGGTTTTTCCATGAACTATGGAAAAACCTGAGTACTGGGCCTATGATCCGTCTGAATTCTCCAAGCTTGTTCCTGGTATGTTACCAGCAGTTAAAATAATTTAGAAAATCCTTTCTCTCCAGACTAAGTTTGGATTTCAAGGTTATTGGCCTGTTGAAAAAATCTAATTTGTGTCTTTGTCTTTGCATTCCTCTGTAGCAATCCTAATTCTCTCCAAGGCAAATAATTGGGCATGTCTGGAAGAGTAGGGAAAGAGCAAGAAAAGGAAATGCAAAGGAGAGAAGAACATAAACATGCAAAGGAGAGAAGCACATTAATATATTTCACAAAATATATTCTCTATTATATTAGCAATATGTTATGTAGCATTAAAGAGAAAGACCAGAAAAAAAGGAAATATGTTTATTTTTAATGTATTAGGGCAAAGCCAACTCAGACTTCATTGATAGATCTGGGGAGTATGTCTCACTCTCCCATTTGTCTCTCTTGTGGTCTGGCAATAATATACATACATGTGAAACCATTAACTTGCTTCAACAATAAGAAAACAACCCAATTAAAAATGGGCCAAACACCTTAACAGAAGCCTTGCCAAAGAAGATACGTTGGCAAAAAAGCCTCTGAAGATATGCTCCATATCATATGCCATCAGGGAAATGCAAATTAAAACAATGGTGAGACACCACTATGTCTCTAAGTCTCTATGAGAATGGACAAAATCTAGAATGTTGAAAACACTAAATACTGGCAAGAACATGGGGCAACAGGAACTCTCACTCATTGCTGTGGGAAAGCAAAATGATACAGCCACTTTGAAAGTTTGATAGTGTCTTACACTGCAAAACATACTTTTAACACATGATCCAGCACCATGCTCCTAAACCAAATGAGTTGAAAACATGTCCACAAAAATACTTGCACATGAATTTTTACAGTAATTTTGCTCATGATTGCCAAAACTTGGAAGCAACCAACATGTCCTTCAGGAGGTAATGAATACATAAACGGTGATACATGCAGACAATGGAACATGAATCAGTGCTAAAAATGAATGAGCTATCAAGTTATGACAAGACATGGAGGAAACTTAAACGCATATTACTAAGTGAAAGAAGCCCATCTGAGAGGCTGCATACTGTATAATTCCAACAATATCACATTCTGGAAAAGGCAAAACTATGGAGACCGTAAAAAGATCAAATGGTTCCGAGGGGTTGGAGGAAGGAAGGGATGAATAGGCAGGGCACAGGTGATTTTTAGGGCAGAGGAAACACTCTGTATCATACTATAGTATCATGATGGGTAACTGTCATTCTACATTTGTCCTAACCCATAGAATATCCACCACCTAGAGTGACTCCCAGTGTAAACGATGAACTTTGAATGATAATGATGTGTCCGTGTAACAAATGTACAACTCTGGTGAAGGATGTTGATAATAGCGGAGGTCATGCATGTGTCAGGGCAGGGGACATTTCTGTATTCTCCATATCTTATGCCCAATTTTGCTGTTAACCTAAAACCATTCTAAAAATATAAAGTCTTTAAAAAATATTTTTGACTATAAACATTAATTGGTGACGAAAGATCATGCCACACTTTACATGTCTAAACAACGTCCATTTTTAAAACTCTGCCTGTCATCGTCTTGGCCTAGTTTCAAGGGAAATAATTTTTCTGGAATTGATTCAAATATGCATACAGAAAAGTGCCCACAGACCTGTACACATCAATCCATTTTCACAAACTAGACACACTTATGTAAGAAGCAACCACATAAAGAAACAGAATCTTAACAGCACCCCCAGAAATCGCCAAAGCCCTCTTTCACTCACTACATGTCCCTTCAAACCTACCATGGTAACTTCCAGTCTGACTTTTAACACCATCAGCTATTTTATTTTTACCTGTTTGTAAACTTTATATACACACAGTCATATACCCTATGTACTCATATACGTCTTGCTTTACTAGGCATTGAGGGAGTCATCTGTGTTGTTTCATATAGTCATAATTCATTAATTCTCATTGCTGTAAATTACCCTGTTGTATAAATTTATTTATTTATTCATTCCACTGTAGACGGACACTTGATTTTTTTCCAGTTTGCTGCTATAGAAATCTTGGTACATGTCTTTTGATAAACTTATGTTGGGTTTATGCCTAGAAGCAGAATTGCAAGGACACAGGTGACATATATTTAGCTCAAACAGATTCTGCAAATAGTTTTCTAAAGTGATTATGCAAATGTACACACTTACCAGCAGTACATGAGAGTTCCAGATAATCCATCTTCTCAGCCACACTTGATAGTGTCTGCCTTTTTCACTTTAGCCATTCTAGTTAGGTATGCAGTGGTATTGCACTGTGATTTTAATTTACATTAGGGAAATGCTGTGTATGTGTGTTTGCACACACACACGCCTGTGTGTGTTTGCATCAACTGCTTTGGAACAAAAACAAATGAGTGTTTGGGTCCGAGCTCTGGATCTTACTATGTGAAGTTCATCAGGTTTCATTTTTATTATTTATTAAATGAGATAGTGCTCGAAAAAGCAATGCCCAGCATAGCTAGCCATCTTAATTTATATGAAGTTATCCATATGCATAACTCACACATAGAAAGCTAGCTGATGGATGGACTGGTAGATAAATAGGTAGGTAGATAGGTGGGTAGATAGATAAGCTCAGTTTGTTTGGGCTGCTATGATAAAATACTACAGACTCATCACCTACAAACAACAGAAATTTGTTTCTTACAGTTCTGGAGGCTGGAAAGTCCAAGATCAAGGTGTTGGCAGATTTAGTGTTTGGTGAGGGTCCATTTTCTGGTTCATAAGTACTACCTCTCTGCTGCATCATCATATGGTAGAAGGTACTAGCTAGCTCTCTGGAGTCTCTTTTATAAGACAACGAATCCCATTCATAAGAGGCCTGCCCTCATAACCTAATCACAGATAAACACATTGGTACCCTCTTCAGGGAACAGGATCATCTGAAATAGCACCCATGTTAGGATAGCGTACAAAGTGATCCCTAAAGAACCATGAGAAATGACAGCACAGGAGAGCCTGGGGATATATTGTGTCCTCAAACTCAATATCATACTTAGTAAGCACTGAATGGACATCTGAATATCTGAAAGTGTCCAGTTCTGCCATTTACCCGTTTACCAGCTAATGAAAATGGGGAGCTCATGTGACTCTTATCAGTTCATCTGCTCAGTTTAAAATGAGGATTCAATGGCTGCTATACCCCTCATTTTTTTTTTCTTTTCTGAGACAGAGTCTCTGTTGCCCAGGCTGGGGTGCATTGGCACTATCTCGGCTCACTGCAACCTCCATCTCCCAGTTCAAGTGATTCTCTTGCTTCAGCCTCCTGAGTAGCTGGGACTGCAAGTGCATGCCACCACGTCCAGCTAATTTTTATATTTTTGGTAGAGTTTCACCATGTTGGCCAGGATGGTCTAGATCTCTTGACCTCATCATCCACCAGCCTCAGCCTCCTAAAGTGCTGGGATTACAGGTGTGAGCCACAACACCCAGCCAGTACTCCTCATTTTTGAGGATCAAATCAGAAAATAATCTTGAAACTACTTACCATTATGCCTTACTCAGTATCTATAGAGATTAAATGAAGAAGTGAATGACATGAATCAGGAAATCAAATATAAAAATTCTAAAGTGATACAAAAATATAAGGTCTTTTGATATATTTGTGTCAAAGGAAAATTTATTAGTAGCAAGTACCCTTTCTTGGCTCCCAGTTCCTCCTGACAAATTTTTCTCCATCATCTATTCTTGAAAGGAAAAGATCCCAACATGTTTTCCCAGCAAAGGTGTGGGTCAAACACTAGCTACATCTCACCATATCAAACATCCCAACCAAAGAGCTAAATACTTCTCCCTGTGTGTTCCAAAAATTTCTTTATTGGACATCTCATAGACAAAATGCTTATTTGTCTGAACTTATCAGTTTGGTGTTTTTGTTTGTTTTGTTTTGTTTTTGAGACAGGGTCTTGCTCTGTCACCCAGGCTGGAATGCAGTGGCACAATCTCAGCTCACTGCAGCCTCCATCCCCCAGGTTCAAGTAATTTTCCCACATCAGCCTCCTGAGTGGCTAAAATTACAAGGATGTGCCACTACACTTGGCTAATTTTTGTGTTTATAGTAGAGACGTAGTTTCACCATGTTGACTAGCCTGGTCTCTAACTCCTGACCTCAAGTGATCTACCTGCCTCGGCCTCCCAAAGTGCTGAGATTACAGGCATGAGCCACTGCACCCAGCTGACGTTATTGGTTTTTACGTAGCTACTCAGAATTGTGAAATAGGCAATAAATACGAATTTGTTTCCCTACTTTCAGGTGTGCACATATTGTAACTTTTCATGATTTGTGGGAGAGTAAGATTCCATGGGCTGCACTCATCTCTCTGGGACAAATTTAGCTGCAGTGATATTTTCTGCGTTTGACAATGCTAAAGCACTTGGTATTCTGTCCCTCAGCATTTATGAGGCCTCACCAAAGACGCTGGGGCTTCCTCACCAAAGAGCACTCTGTTGAAGCACAACTCAGATCCCCACCTTTAGGGTTTGTACCCTCTTATTCTCTGCCCTTTGGGTCCTGCCACCTTATTTGAACATTCCCAAATGCAAATCTTCATTCTCTCTTGGAGCCAAAGAATTCCTTCCAACTGACTAAGCCCTGACTATTTTCTTGATGCCAAAAAGGGGGAAAATACCTCTCTTGTGTTAAAAATAAGCCAATAGCAAAAACCAAGAGTGGTCATTTTGCCATCAGATAATACCTTTCCAAGTGCATAGCTTTGCTTATTACATCACAGCTTTGCTTCTTCCCTAACAGTGGTAGTGAACTGGGTGGGGACAGATGGTGATGTTTGCTGAAAAGAATTGTCATGGAAAGCAAAATGAACTGATACGCGGTTTGTATTTACCCAATTTGCTTAGTCATGAAGAAAACATGGCTGTCAGTTGCAACAGACTGTGGTCACCTTAAGCAGAAACTAGCATCACTGAAAGGACATCAGGCAGAGTGTGGTGGCTCACATCTGTAATCCCAGCACTTTGAGAGGCTGAGGCAGGTAGATCACCTGAGATCAGGAGTTTGAGACACGCCAGACCAACACGGTGAAACCCCGTCTCTACTAAAAATGAAAAAATGAACCAGGCATGGTGGCATATTCCTGTAACCCCAGCTACTTGGGAGGCTGAGGCAGGAGAACTGCTTAAATCCAGGAAGTGGAGGTTGCAGTAAGCTGAGGTTACACAACTGCACTCTAGCCTGGGCAATACAGTCAGACTCCATCTCAAAAACAAACAAACAGAAATAAATGACATTAAAGATGCAAAATTATCAAAAGGCCAGAAGACCCAACTTAGACAGTTGAAAGCAACGACAACAACAAAACCACAACGAAGTCTAAAGACTTGGCCACTGGAGCCATAACAAAAATCTCGCAGCAAGAACTGTATGTTTCATACATTGTTCCATGATATGACAATGGCTCCTAAGCTTCCCAATTTTCCTCATCTCTACCTCAGAGCCCTAGTTCCCCAAGAAAGGAACGAACTGATCAAGCTAAGATCATTTGTTTTCCTCTGGCTACACACAAATGGAAGTGGACTCCTCCCCATCCCCCACCAAAACATATATACATATATTTATCCACAGGAAGAAATTTATCCCAAATAGTGATGAGGGGGTCAATATAAAAGAAAAGGTTAAATAATGAACAAAAGTCTATTATAGGTGCTCATCAATTTTTTTTATCTTTAGTAGGTCTCTTCTTTTCATGGTCTCAGTTCATCATCTGCAAACAAGAGGATTGAACTAAATCATGTATAAGATCCTCTCCATCCCCAAAAGATCCTGTCCCCTGCTGTCTCACTTATTCCTCTGACAGTTGTATCTCTGAGCCAGCATTAGAGAGTTTATAGACAAGCAGCATCTAACAAGAGGTGAAAACACAACAAATGTTGAATGGAATAGGCTCATCATAAGGAAAAAAGGTCTGACATTTCACTGTTGTGTCTCTCTGTTTATATGTATATTCTCAAGAACCACCATTTATTTTATTTAATCACAAGGGAAAATGCCCCATTTCTTACCTCTTTTCAGATGGGCTCCTTTCATTTTTAAAAAATTTATATTTACTTATTTATTCTTAGAGATGGGATCTCACTATGCTGCTCAGGCTGGTCTCAAACACCTGGGCCCAAGTGGTCCTCCTGCCTCAGCCTTCTGAATAGCTGGGACTACAGATGTGTATCACTGCTCCCAGCTCAGATGGGTTTCTTGAAGCTGCTTTTGCTCCTGTGTCTCCTTGAGACTCAAAACATTTGTTTCTCTGGGCCTAAGAAATCTTCCTGAAAACCTTGCTCCGAATCCTTCTCTTCATGGCTTATGCACTTGAATCATCCATCTAACCAAATCCAGGAAGCTCATAACTCATTTATTAAACTAAAATTTAGTTGTTCCCAGTTGTCTGTGTACTTTCTCCTTTAAAGAGCTAAACTGATTGTTTAAAATCAATCATTTCAGCTATTTTAGGCTTTTCTTCCTTAAGAATGCCTTGTTTTGTTTTGTTTTTAATTCCTGTTTTATTCTCGGTAGACATTGCTTTACCATCGCTCTCCTAACCACCATCAATAATTAAAAATTACCGATTTTGATTGTTTCTGTCCATTCTTTTAGCAAGGACATCGGATAATTCTCCATATTTATCTTTTTCCTGCACAGCCCTCTTCAGCTTCCCTATCATTTTGATTTAGAAAACAGGGCAATAGCTCTGTAATGACTGTGCTCCCTTTCTCAGCCCTTCACACAGCTCTCCTCATTTTCTCCACGGTGTTATGCACTTTCCATTTTTGTTAAGTCCTGCATTCTTTTTCAGGATGACTGCAGTTCTTTGAGCTTTAATTATGGTGTCTTAAAAGATTCCTCAGCTGCTTTCATGCTTGTGAATTTTATACTTCCTCTTATTGCACCTTATTCACCAGATTTCTTAATTCCCCAAAATTTACTTTCCTGAAATCTGACGCCTTTGTATAGCTGTATTGTTCAAACCCACATCTTATTATTTTCACTGAGTCATCTGTGTTCATGGAAACCCTTTTGCCTACCTCTCGACTATTTTCAAATGATGATGTTTTAATTTCCCCTCCACCCCACTGGGGGAAAAAAAAAGTACTGTTATCTCTTTCCAGCGATTCAGAATTTGTAAAGGTAATCAAAATTCTAACACATCATTAAATCAAAATTTTTTTGTTTATAATCAAAATGCATTTTATAATAGTTCTCATCCTTCAGCTATTCCCTTAATAAAGTAAATACCTTTGTTAAAAGGATCAGGCCATCACTACCTAGCACAATGCCAAACTTTGTTTTTGACACTCAGGAATCCATTTCTCAGTGAGACACATCTAGTCTAGAAAGAAGAAAATATTGTATGTGATCCCACCACGAGAATCAGTTGAAAAGAATTAGGAAGAAGGTTAGAGTTCCAGACAAGTTGAAAATAAAATGCACAAGGATCTATCTTTTTAAAATACTAAGTTACAAAGAAATACACGTTTTTGAACATGGAAGAATAAAGGTTGAAACCACTTCCTGGAACAAACTTAGTTCTTGGAATTCTTTTGGCTCAAATGTACAGTTATGATTGTAAAAGTCATCATGTACTGCAACCCTGTACCAACTTCAAAGTAAAGTATCAACAAAGACGATTGCTCTTAGACATGAGAAAGAATATCTTGATGGAAACAAAGCAAATAACATGAATTCTGGTTGATTTGCATAGAAAGAGAGCTAGTAATTGAGAAAAAGGGTTTAACCAAAAAGATTTGAGTTCATTTGATTAAAAGTATTTTCTAAGTCTCACACAAGCATCCCTGAATATTAGAGTTTCTGAGGTTTATCCATCACTAGTCATTTTCCAATTAAATGTATATCCTAATACCCCCTGATCCCAGTTCAATAGCTTCAGGGACTGATAATTTTGCTTCTTTTCAGAAGACATCTTAAAGCTGATGCATTAGGGCTGTGATTACTATCATTTTGTGGGTTTGAGTTTACAATCCTGATACTTCAGAGAACTTTCATTTCTTCTGGGGCATCACTTTGGCATCAGGTAGTTTCCGTCAGGCAAATTTGGGTGCAACTCTGCAGATCTACTAGCTGAGTTTTTCTTGTTTCTTCTTTTTTTTCTTTAAGTTCTGGGGTACATGTGGAGAACGTTCAGGTTTGTTACATAGGTATACATGTGCCATGGTGGTTTGCTGCACCTATAAATCATCATCTAGATTTTAAGCCCCTCGATTAGAAGAAACACCTAATACCCTCCCTACCCTTGCCCCCCACTCATCCACAGGTTCTGGTGTGTGATGTTACCCTCCTTATGTTCATGTGTTCTCATTGTTCAACTCTCACTTATGAGTGAGTACATGCAGTGTTTGGTTTTCTGTTCCAGTGTTAGTCTGCTGAGAATTATGGTTTCCAGCTTCATTTATGTTTCTCCAAAGGACATGAACTCATTCTTTTTTATGGCTGCATAGTATTCCATGGTATATATATGTGCCACATTTTCTTTATCCAGTCTATCATTAATGGGCATTTGGATTGGTTCCAAGTCTTTGCACTAGCTGAGTTTTTCTATAAAACTGACCATTCAATCTCATAATAGTTCAGTTAATATATCCCTTTACTAAAAGTTATAAGCATACATGTGAAATTACTGCTGCATTTGCATACATACGTTTAAAGTGTTATATATATTATTCATCAATGAAAATGAGAAAAACTACGATACGATATGAAGAAATCTTTAAAAAAATAATGTTCAATCAGATGAACAAGAAATCAGGAATGTTCTATTTGAAAGAGAGGCAAATGTATTCATTACAGAAGTCAATATCATATAAAAAAGCAGGAATGGATGAGGAAATATTCCAGATTAAAGTAAGCTAAAGAAACACGACAACTAAATCCAGCTGACCCTGAATTGGATCCTGTATCAGAGGGGAGCACTTCACTTGAAGAGGAGGAATTTTATAAAGGGTTATTAGGGTAATTAACAAAATTAAATTATGGACAGTAGATTGCACTGGATTAATGAAAATTGATGAGGTTGATAACCATACTGTGGTTATAAAAGAAAATGTCCCTATTCCTAGGAAATATGCACTACAGTATTTACAGATAAAGTGCCATGCTGTGTGCAACTTACTCTCAATTACTTCTTAAAAAACTATGTGCATATGGAGAAAGAAAGCACACAAATGGCAAAAACAGCAGAAAGATGTTAACAATACATAAACCTGAGTAAAAGAAAAATGGGCGTTATTTGTGTATGTTTATTTTTGTAATAGTTTTACATTAATAAATATTAAACTAATAGATATTAAAATTAATATTAAATATTAAAGTAAAAATATTACAGAAATAAACATATACACATTTAAAAATTTTATTTCTAAATAGTTCTTAAACAATAAAAGATTGGTTAAAATAAGCCAGACTCAACGGAACACATTCTGTGTGATCCTGGGTATATAAAGTTCAAAACCAGGCAAAATTAAACCACATTCTTTGAGCATGCATAATTAGGTAGTAAAACTGTAAAGAAAAGCAATGAAATGAATGCTGTAATAGGTGTGTGAATAGCATAATCTTATAATAGGATATCATAAAATGACAGCAGTTATCTCTAGTAGGGAGGGGGAGATTACAAAAGGGAGGGGCATGCTGAGAAACTTGGAGTGCGAGCAACATTCTGTTTTACTTTTCCACCACCCAAGAATTCCTGACTACAGTATAATATACCTATCTGATGACGGTTTTCCCAGTTTCTAACACAGTATCTGGAATATTGTACTGACGTGTATTTGTGGACTCTTGAATGAACAAATGAAGGACTCATTGGTCAATCAGCCTCTCTTATATATTTCTACTATCTTCCAAAATAGTAGCAAAATGACCAAGTAATTGCATAAATAATATTATTACAAACTCCTTCACTAGCCATAGTGGATTTTCAGTAGCAGTGGTAGATTCAAATGAGATCATGCTTGCAAAAGCACTTCATATATAAATGTCAGTTTTTTGGGTTTTTTTTTCCGATTGTTTGGAGTTCCATACTGGAGACAGACTTATTGTTTCCTTCACTTGGTAATGCCTACCATGGGGTCAAACACATGCTGGGTGTACAATTCATCTTTGTAGGATAAATGAAAATTTAGTTTCTTAAAATGATTACTTTTCTAAGGAATGTTTTAACACACATGTGAACAAAAAAGACGTTATATACAGAAAGTGAGGTAGGGAAAATATCTAAACAAAATGTAGCTTGCAGTTTCCCCTTAAGAGTCACCAAAGAATGCCTGTCTTCAGCTCTTAAATCCTGAAATGATTTAAGAGGAAATGATTTAGAGGAAACAGAAAGGACAGTAAGGAGATAACTGGTCTAGAGTTTAGAGACCTAGGTTTTACCAGTGACTGGGCTAACTTTCGCCCAGCCTCGATTAGTTGAGATCACTATATTTTATTTCTCCAGGTCACATTTTGCCCTTGGAAAGGCTTTACTGTGAGCTCAGTAACTTCTTTGAAGGTTGTTAAAATATAGATTAAAATAGTGCAGCCAATAATTTGTTTTACTTTTTTAAAAAAAGTTTAAAGGTGTGAGCCACTCGCACCTATAATTCCAGCACTTTGGGAGGAAGATCACCTGAGTTCAGGAGTTCAAGACCAGCCTGGCCAACATGGTAAAACCTGTCTCTACTAAAAATACAAAACTTAGCCAGGCATGGTGCTGCGCACCGGTAGTCCCAGCTACTCCAACGCCAAAGCAGGAGAACAGCTTGAACCTGGGAGGCTGAGGTTGCAGTGAGCCGAGATTGCATCACCTGCACTCTAGCTTTGGTGACAGAGTGAGACTCCTAAAAAAATTTAAGAACCATTGATTTACTGTTTGGAGGGGAGATCTTTCACCACAGGAAGTCTTGGCTTGCTCTTCAATATAAAAGAAGAATCCTGTGGAAACATTTCTCATGATTTTGTAGATTTGAATATAGATTTGTCACTGACGCAAACCAATAACGTGTAGTTAACTTACAATTCAGATATTATTCCTATCACATTGATACTTGCAACGTAAAGGGATTCGACGATAAAGTAACAGCACGTAGAAGAAACTGGATTGTTTCCGAAAACCCCCATCTGAGCAGCTCTGCGTACAGAGCTAATTGAAGAAGGGGGCTCCAACACATCAAATGAAGACTTATGTTTTAATTTGTGCAAATGCATATAAAAACCATGAAATTAATTTGTTCTGCATTGGGTGGTGCCCAAATCCCTAAATTCTAAGTAATATATGGCTAACATTTCTTTAAATTATACACACACAACAGTTGGATGACAGGTGTTCTGCTTACTGACTAGTTTTGGAAATATTTCCTGCCTTCTGTTTAAAATATTAATTATGGACTTTCTTTAAGATACAAACTTTCCTACGGGGAAGAAAGACACATTTGTTCTGGCCCTAAAAACACCCCCATGTGCAGGCAAGCCGAACAGCAGAGCGCTGGTTACGACAATCCAGTCTTACTGCACTGCCGTCCTCAGTTTCCTTGATGCACACTGATTAGAGCTCTAGAAACCCACATCTTTGACACTGGAATGGTGCTCGTGAACACACTTAATGAAATCTTGGAAAGCAGTTTAGAAAAACACCCCATTCATGTTTCTATCTGTTACTTGTGTATTTTCAATGTGGAACACTCAGGAGCTAGATAAAAAACTTTGGACAATGAGATGTGATTCAGAATCTAAAGTGAGAAAGAAAAAAGTAAAGGCTTTGAAAAGAAATTACATGTCTGCAATTGTTTGTCTGTCCTAGGCAGGGTTTGGGCTATTCTTCCTCACTTACACCATCACCCTACCACACCCATTTCAAACTTCAGTATACAGGGGGCCAAATCCCACTGCTGCCTTAAAGGAATTGAGCCCCAGAATGTTTGCAGGTATAAAATTTTGGTCCAAGTGTCCTCCTTCTGCAAGCCTCATTCTTTTAAGAGACATCCCCCTAACACCTGTTATTTGTAAAGCATTGGGCTATACCTGAGGCTTGAAAAATAGGCACTATTTTGGTGCCTATTTTGGTGAGTGTGTAGATAGTTCCTTGACCACTGCTGGTTCACAAACCTAATTTAAAGCCTGTTTTTAGAAATGAAAGAAGTTATCTGATTTGAATCATTTAAAAGATATTAGCAAGATTCAAAATGAAAGATCAAAAATGTGAGGGCAGGGTGTGGTGGCTCACGCCTGTAATCTCAGCACTTTGGGAGACTGAGATGGGTGGATCTCAAGGTCAGGAAATCGAGACTAACCTATCTAACACAGTGAAACCCTGTCACCACTAAAAATATAAAAAATTAGCCAGGCGTGGCGGCGGGCCCCAGTAACCCCAACTACTCGGGAGGCTGAGACAGGAGAATTGCTTGTACTCAGAGGCAGAAGTTGCAGTGAGCCAAAATTACACCACTGCACTTCAACCTGGGCAACAGAGAAAAAAACTGTCTCAAAAAAAAAAAAAAAAAAAAAATGTGGATTTAAAAGATCACACTTAGAGAATAGAAATCATAGCATCCTAAGAGACTTTGGAAGTGCAGTACCTCCTCATTAAAAACATCTAGGGATATCAAAGATTCAGGAACACTATGGATCCCACTCTGCCCCTGAGGATACTGTCTCTATATAGTGATTGCCTCCAACTAACACAGGACCATTAATCTTGCCTCCCAACTCCAGTATTTTAAAGGTGGTTCCTAAGGGGCATAGTACTTTAAAGAAGCAGTATGTTTAATTGAGGTCAACACCCTGGAATGTCATTTCCAGCTCCACATCTAACATTCTGCACTCTCTTAAAAACTTGCTTAATTTCTCAGTGCCTCAGTTTTCCAATAGATACACTGAATATAATAACAACCACTATTTTCTCCAGTATCTGTAAAGCAAGTTGTAAACCCTTTTAGCAAGACTACTTAATAAATCAATTGAGGTATCTTCTGATTTTAGTCTTATTTTTAAAACATATAGGCCAGGCATGGTGGCTTACACCTGTAATCTCAGCACTTTGGGAGACTGAGGCAGGAGGATCACTTGAGGCCAGGAGTTCAAGACCAGCCTGGGCAATGCAGCGAGACTCCATCTATACAAAAAATTTAAAATAACCAGATGTGCTGGAGTGCCAGCTATTCAGGAGGCTAACGCTGAAGATTGCTTGAGCCCAGAAGTCTGAGGCTGTAGTGAGCTAAGATCATGCCACAGAGCAATCATCTGTTGCCTGGGTGACAGAGCAAGACCCTGTCTCAACAATAATAATAATAATAATAATAATAATAAATAAACACAGGATCCATTTATCAGGTAATAGTAATAATAGCTTAATATCAAGTCTCTAATATGGTAAGCAGTAAACTAGGTGCTTTTAAAGCACCTATTATCTGACTTAATCCTCACAACTGTTGTCATTAAAAGTAGGTTCATTACCATCAACTTTTAATGTATGAGGAACGTGACACTCTCAAGTTACTTTCCTAAGACCATGCAACTAATTGCAGTGCAGACTGAATCCAAACCCAAGTCTATAGGACTCAAATCATAGTTATTTCTACCATACAGTTATAATTAAGAGATTCTAATAAAATTATACTTTACAAAACACTTCCATAAAATTTCTGAAGGAAAAAATTACTGATTTATCTATCTGGCCTAACCATGTGAAATCAACAATTGAAAATAATAAAGTTGGTAGTATAATTGGCATGTGCGGCTAGGGCCGTCCGTATTTACAAAACACAAAAAAATAGTTGAAGTTGACTAGGCTTTTCAAAGGAGTCAATTCTTTAAGACAAATCAGACAGTTCCATTAAAAATGTCAAATTGTGTATGCTCTTTGTTTTAAATGTTGCAAATAAAAAGCACACATTTTTTTTTTCATTTCATTTCTACGTGGATAGAGATATAGAATCTCTATATCTTGCAATCAGAGATCAGATCTTTTATTTTTCTCAAAGGTAGTAATGTAATGTAATGTGAGGGAGGAGCAAAGGTCTGAAGACTATTTTTAGCATTTTAAAGACTCTAACATATCAAATATGTCTCATAGATAAGGTAGAACAGTCTAATCATATTCCTAACCTTTTTACCAGAATTACTTCAACTCAATGTAATATTATCAATGATCTCATCCTGACCAGAAAGACTGATTGAAAGAGTTGCATGTGTCTTTGATTTATAAAAGTGTTTTTAAAAATATAATAATTGCTATATTAGTGCATTTTCATGTTGCTGATAAAGACATAACCAAGACTGGGCAATTTACAAAAGAAAGAGGCTTACTAGATGTATAGCTCCACATGGCTGGAGAGGCCTCACAATCACGGTAGAAGGCAAGGAGGGGCAAGTCACATCTTACATGGATGGCAGCAGGCAAAGAGAGGGCTTGTTCAGAGAAACTCCTGTTTTTAAAACCATCAGGTCTTGTGAGACTCATTCACTATCATGAGAACAGCAAGGGAAAGACCCGTCCTCATAATTCAATCATCTCCCACCAGGCTTCTCCCATAGCACATGGGAATTATGGGAGCTACAAGATGAGATTTGAGTAGGGACACAAAGCCAAACCATATCAATTGCTTAATGTCATAAATGCATATGTGCCAGGATGTGTATGCTTATTGCAGTATTGCTGTTATGGTACAAAAACAGGAAGGAAAGAAACTAAATGCTCATCAATAAAGGAATAACTAAATAAATTATAGCCAATTCACACAAAAGAATGCTATATGACATTTTTATTTATTTATTTATTTTTGAAATGGAGTCTTGCTCAGTCACTAGGTTGGAGAGCAGTGGAGTGATCTAGGCCTACTGCACCTCTGCCTCCCAGGTTCAAGGGATTCCCCTGTCTCAGCCTCCTGAGTAGCTGGGACTGCAGGCAGGTGCCACCATGCCCTACTAATTTTTGGTATTTCAGTAGAGACGGGGTTTCACCATGTTGGCCAGGATGGTATTGATCTCCTGACCTTATGATCTGTCTGCTTCAGCCTCCCAAAGTGCTGGGATTACAGGCATGAGCCACCACGCCCAGTCTATACAACTAAAATGGACAGGACCAGATGTTTAATAAACAGGTCACAGAATAACATGTACTACACGGGTACTATGTGCTATACACACACAGTAGGATAAGATGATGTGGATAGAGATATGTATGTACACAAATGAAGGCATTCATTTCCACTAAGTAGCTTTCAAGTACAATAATAGAAAAAGAAATGGAAACAGAAAACCTGAAATGATAACACCAGTTACTACCAGGAAGGAGAAGAGAATGAGGGCAGATAAATAGGATCTTTTACTTTTTCTTTAAACTTTTCTGTGGTTTGAATTTGGACAATGAGCAGCGATTGTTTTGCAACTTTTTAAATTCCTTAATAAATGCAAGGGAGTTTTTTTCTGCCAAACTTTTTCAAACATGGACTCAATACAGAAACAAAAAGCAAACTGGTCCTTGATGATGACCTGGGTAACCTGCTTGTGGAGACATAACCTTTCAGTGTACATAGAAAACACACACATTCTCTTTACCTAGGAGTGAGCAGCTCTTGAAGCATTTATAAAGAGAGCTCTGTTTCTCATTGCCAGAAATCTGCACCATGCAATGACTCTTTTCTGCAACCTTGAAAATACTGCAAGCTGGTAGCGAAGCAGAGTAAACAACTTGGAAGACTAACATGAAGACCCTTCAGAATCCTGGCACCTTCCTGAGACTTGGAAGGAGTCCTGCTCCTAATTGGAAACAGGAGTGTCTGGAAGGGAAGCTGCTGTGTAAGTCTACACCGTTAGGAACCGAACCAGTCATGCCATGCCCACTAAGGTAACATGGATCAGGGCCTGCTCCGTCAGCTGTGGCATCAAAGAGCTTGTTGCCTGTCCAGCTCTAGTATCTGGCACAGCAGCCCAGCCCATCATATGAACCAAGAAACCCATAATCTATGATTTGGTGTGTGCCAGGAGTACCCAAAAAGCTCTACTAAACATTGATAGTCTCCTCCTAAAAGATGAAACCTGGTCTTGATAAGGCCTTGTAAAAATAGACTTCGTGGGATATTCCAGCATGACTATTTCAGACTGGGTTCAACATAGGGCTCAACTGCATGCTCAGTATCAGAAATGAAGAGAGAGGCTTAGAAGGGCCTATTCTTTCCCCTGCTGCACATGCAACCCAAGTCTTTTATTCTAAGTCTTAGTTTCATTGAAATGGCCTGACCAGCCATGTATTTTTGTGTGCTCTTTCAGCCTAAGCTTTGCCAGGAACTAGACAAGTGTGGATCTACGCCAATATTAAAGTAGTCAGTAAGAAGGAACATCAAGTAAAGGACATGGACAAAGAAATTGAGCCAAGATATCTTGGCAGTTTTGCTGGGTGCTTCCTTCCCTTCTGGTGAGGATGTTATGGGATAGGATGTGCCTTGGACCTACCTTTCCCTTCTCTGATAAGGCAGGGGTGTTGAGGCCAAAAGAAGTAGGTATTGGAGGGAGCTGGTGAGTATGTGTGTGGGGTTAAAGTAGCCAACACGCTAAGATCAACCCAACCCTGTGTGGTGACAGCAGGAAGAGATACAGGCAAGGCAGGCTCTTCTGAGTGATAGGGAGAAAACTGAGACACAAAATGACACAAGAAAAAAATTAATAAGGAGGAATTGAACATCTCACAAGGCACCAACAAAAGGACATACCCGTTTCTTCTTTGTTCTCAGATAGTGGGGCCTTTTCTGCCTCTTGAACTTTACATACAATGAAAGAGCCTTTTGAAAAGCTTTGATCAAAAATGGAAGGCACACATTTGAGCAACCTTTACTTTTTCTTTGTAAAGCACTGAGCTGAGATCATGAACAGCTGGCATCTGTCCATTGAGAGCAGGTGGTTTGTCGGTGGAAGGAGGGGAGTGGTGGAGCAGAGAACAGGCTTCCAGGGGCTCCATGGAAGCGTCCATCCACAGTGGCTCTTTCCTCCCTGGTTCTGACACCTGAGTCTCTGAGCCTCAGTCTTGGTTGTCCCCACCCAATGTGGCTTCTAGCAGCATGTGCTCCCCATAACGACCCGTCTGCCTTTGCTGTCACCTGTCACCTACCTAGAGTTCAGACTTGATCACCTTCTCATGAAAACCAAATCCTGCTCCCATCCACATCTCGGAGTCCCTTTCTGCTCACCCATGGTTTCACTACCAGGCACTCTGTAGCTGGCTTCCAAAGCACAGCTCCAGTTCTGAATAAGTCTGAAAACTCATGCAATACATCAAGTGTCCTGAAAAAAAACCATGCATATCATCTTGAATCAGAAAACACAGGTCTAGTTCTACTACTTACAGATTATCACTGCACTGGAAGGTAAGTTTGGTGTCAACAGAGAGTTTGTCTTGAACACCTCCACATGCTGGATGCCTAGAGACATACTACCTATAACTGTGACCAGTATGCAGTGCTCCTCAGCACTTGAATAGTGGCTCCTCTCAGTTGGGGTGTGCTGTAACCTTTGAAACTGGATTTCAAACATTTTGCAAAAAGAAAAGAATGTGATAGATCTCACTGATAATTTTTATATTGACTACTTTTTGAAATCATATTTTCAATATACCAGAAAAAATAAAATATTATTTAAATTAATTTTACTTGTTTCTCTTTCTTTTTAAAATAGGGACACTAGAAAATTTAAAACAACTGAAGATGGTGACACGCTCCTGTAGTTCCAGAATCTTGGGAGTCTAAGGCAGGAGGCCAGGAAGGAGTTTGAGGTGATAGTGTGCTGTGCTCACACTGTAAATAGCCTCTGCTCTTCAGCCAAGGCAATATAGTGAGAACTTGACTCTAAGATACATTAAATTAATTAAAAATGTAAAAGCACTTATGTGACCTACACGCTATTTCTATTGGGCAGTGTTAGCCTAGACTTTTACCAGGCACACTATTGGAGGCCAATACTTACTAAATGAATAAATACATACATACAACATAAATACCGTGGCTCCTTGGACCCAGTGTTTAAACTTGCTAAATCTCTTTTTATTTTTACTTTTTGACACGAGAGTAAAAATATTGATCCCATCAGATTTGTTGTGAGGACTGAGATAACACTGCCCCAAAGTTAAAATATTACCCAATGATAGGTTATTTTTATTTAAAGCTTGTTGACAAATACTTGAAGACTGAGAATACAGTGTAATTGAATAGTTTCCTAATTATTGGCAGTCATCATCAGAACATGTAAACATTGAGAACAACTACTGTAAAACGAGACAAGATTAATGCTCTCAAACCACATTAATTATTAATCTCGTACACTCAGAAAGCAGACTTTAGCGGAAAATGAAAGATTTGCCAAAATTATGGTGGAATAAATTTCTTTGACAAATAGCTTTCTTTGACAGCTTGATGAAAATGTGAATACATAATTGTTTTGCATTCTAGATTTTGGCCTTGGTAGGGTGTTTCTCATTTGGGATAACTAACCATTTGGTTTACTAAAAGTATACTTTACATTTTCCAAGTAGGAAAATGGCTTCAAATAGAATAATAAGATCGGGTAGTGAATAAAAAAATAGTTAAATTAAAATGATGCAAACTAATGTCAGAAAATCACAGCCATTCTGACTTACACATTCCTGAACAACTGCCAGCAGGAACCATATTCTCAACTCTAATGCAATTGAAATACACAACTTAAAGGAGAAAGCAGAACAAAAATCCTGGGTTTCTTCTTTATTTCAGTCCAAGTTACTCAAATATTAGCACTTATGCTGGATAAAAATTTACCTACTTTGAAATTCAGTGACTATCGTATAAAATTTATGGGAAGGTGGCTATTAATGTTTTATGCTCCGAACTTAATCAAATGAAATGCATTCTTAAGCACTGACACATTCATGCTTCCTTAAAATGTGCCTTTTCATAGGAAGTCTGGGTTTTGTTGTCGAGATAGAAATCTTCATTCTTCCTCTCTCAGTCACTACCTATTTATAATATACTAAAGCAATGGTTCTCCGCCAGGGCTGGTTTTGGAACCCAGGGGACATTTGGCAATGTCTGGAGACATTTTTTTGTTGTCACGTGGAGGGAGGGATCTATAGTGTCTTGTGGGTAGAGATTAGAGATGGTACTAAACCTTCTGCAATGTACAGGACAGCCCTCAATTGCAAAGAATTATCCATCACAAAAGGTCAATAGTGACATTGTTGAGAAACATTTCCCTAAAAAAAAATGCCTGTAAGATGTTTCAGGAGGGTTTCTTTTTTAAAAATGTTTTGTGCTACACATAGCAGATGGAATAAAGTAGGGCATACACTTGATGACCTAAGGTGTCCATAAATATGTAATTACAAGCATAGGGAAGCATAAACATTTCCCTAGCAGTGAATAAGATAGCTCATTATAGAGAAACTTAGGAATAAGCCATGAAATCAGTTCCTAAGAATTGATCAGGGAAAAGAACAATGCTGGCCAAGTGCTTAATACAACTGAAACAAAGTTTATAGCAACAAAACACTCCTTAACACACTTTATCCAACATTTGTCAATTCATTGAGCCCCTGGTATCTACAAGGGCAGTACTAGAAACTTTGGAGGATATAAAAGTAGGAAATTCAACTGTTACCACCAGCGAGCTTAAAATAGACTTAAGAAAGCCCTTCAAAAAATATCTCTGGAATTAAAATCTAGGAGGCATTGCACCACAGAATATAAGAATCTCAGCTTTGGAATCATCAAAAGACAAACCAAGATATGAATTAAGACCTGCCCTGGGAAGAGTCTCTTAATCTGAGTCTCAGGTTTCTCATCTGTAACATGGGGATGAAAACACCCATTCAGTGGGGTACTCGTGAAGATTATGTTTGATAATGTATGTAAATTATCTAGCAAGATTCTTATGCCAAAACAGTTAATAAATGCCAGTTGCCTTGCTTCTTAAAGTCCCTAATGGTGTTTTCTTCTTAACCACACTAACATAATCATGGTGAGGTGAAATGAAATGGAAGACATTTTGGGAAGTATTATGGAAACATCAACGTTTTCAGAAAAAGCTTAATCAGAGCAAGCAAACAAACCTTTAACTCCAAAGAACTACTATAAACTAAAGAAGTGGTAGAAATATCTGGAAACTTGGTCGCAATACTGATGACAAATGTTAGAAGATGGAGAAGTCTGTTAATGATGGAATATTCCCAGTTGGAAAGGACACTACTCAAGAACACAGTATAACTTACACTCTTCCAATAAAATAAGACAGGACCTAAAATTTGAGAAAGAACATGATATCTATACCTAAGCAGAAATCAAGAGCTGCTCATGTTGGAAATGTCCTCAGATCAAAATTTATGTATAAAAATCTTAAATTTTGCACTGCACCTATTTTAAAATTTTTCACAGAAGTCCTATTAATTTCGTTGGTGCTGTCATCAACAACAAATTTCTGTAGCTCTCAACATTTTTCAAGTATTTTAAATCCATATTTTAAGTTTTTGTCACCATTCTATAAGACAAATTTAAAACAGGTCTTAATATTCTCATTTTGTTGATGAGCATATGGAGACTGTGAGATTAAGCAATTTGGGGCACTTTCCCACAAATTCATGGCAAAATTGGCTCTAAGTTTCTAAGACTCCCTTCACTCTTCCTTTCATGTAATAACTCTTTCTTGTCACATATATGATGCTACTTAGCAATTAATTTTGAGCATCTAGTCAAGAATGATAAGTAATCTACAGCCTGCCTCAAATACTTACAACCCAGTATGCACATAATTATAACATGGGAGTGATATATGACATTAAAAAAGTGTAAAAAAAAAAATGCTCTGTGAATGGAAAGGAGGGACAGACATATCAGCAGGCAGGACAGTCGAAGGTAGTATTCCAAGTAGGCATTGATGTATGAATGGTATTTTGACAGAAGGTACAGAGAAAAGGGATCTGCAGGAGAAAAAGAGAACAGAATACTTTATGGTATTTTCAGGAATCCGAGTGGGAGAATTTTGCTGGAATACAGGACACCATATATCCACTGGAAGTGGGAGGTTAATTTGGAAAGTTAAATTGACGCCGTATTGTAGAAGCAAGTGCTTGGTTGGGTGAGGAGTGTGTAATTAATTCTGTAACTGCTATGGAAATTTCATAAAGTGAGGGAGATCAGTTTGGATTCTACTACACTTACCAATGAGACAGCCCTGCCTTTGTCTCCCATTGAGTTCTGAGTACATCTCTTTATATACCGGTCACTCATGGCAGTCCCTAAGAGCCTCAAGAATAAATGTTGTATCTTAATCATCTTTAAATTTCTATGGCAAAATAACTCTGCAAATCACATACTAAGCACTCCATAAGGGTTTTCAGAAAAAAGCAAGTAAACATTAATGAATTAATGAATGAATAACCAAGCTAAAGAAGTGAGCATGGAAAGGAAGTGGATTAACATACAAAATAATGTGGAAAGAAACCAGCACTGATTGGTTCACATCAACTCAATAGGAAGCAGTGGAGAAGAAAGAGTAGATATGACTTTGAGGCCTGGCTTTGGGGTAACTGAGAGAATGGTGGATACCAAAAGCAGAGAAGTTAGAAGATAGAGCTGATTTAGGGAAGGAGATGATGGAGGTAGAGAGAACATCAACAGAGAGTTCCATACAGGGATTTGAGAATCACCACCTACGTATCCATATTTTGGTGTAAATGTAATCTGGATTAAATCCTTTGGCAGGGTGTATTGAATATTCCCTCAGTGAAAGAAATGTGTGGTTGTTTTAAAATTGTACTTTGGTAAAAACTGGAGGTTTTAAAAATCATGATAATTAACTACCTGTGAAAATAGTAGCACCTTGAGATGAACACTAGAGGTCAGGATGACGACTCAGAAAATGAGTATAATTCATGTTTGCACAATCTCAACACAACACTTAAAGAATACAGAGACTGACAGAGGGCACCTGTACATAAATAGCCCTGCTCTATGCAATGAGTGCCATACAAGAGGCATAAGCATACAGCAGTGAGCGCAGCACCTAAAACAGAGTCAGAGACGCTTTTGAGTGTTTGAATGAATGAGAGAATCAATTAGTATATGAGTGGTCAGGCGTGGTGGCTCACACCTGTAATCCCAGCACTTTGGGAGGCCGAGGCAGGTGGATCACCTGAGGTCAGGAGTTCAAGAGCAGCCTGACCAACATGGTAAAACTCTGTATCTACTAAAAAATACAAAAAAAAAAAAAATAGCTGAGCATGGTAGCAGGCACCTGTAATCTCAGCTACTCGAGAGGCTGAGGCAGGAGAATCACTCAATCCCAGGAAGTGGAGCTTTCAGTGTGCTGAGGTGGTGCCATTGCACTCTAGCCTGGATGACAAAAGCAAAACTCCATCTCTAAATACATAAATAAATATCTAAATGAATGAATAAATATCGACTCAGCAAAATATGTAGAATGCAAAATTATCTGTTTTGTGCATTTGATATATTCCATAGTAACCATATTTCTTAAAGTATTTCTAGACAATTGAAATGGGTATATGAGAAGGGTTCATTCCCAAGTATTTTGAGGTATTTTACTCTAATATGACGGAATTGAGTAACCTTTCCCTTTCAAAGAACTAGATAACAGGTGTTATCTAGTCATGAAGTTAGCAAAGACAAAGTAAAGAGTGGGTGGGTAGTTTCTTACACAACATCACTGTACCTACAGCAAACAAGCCCCACAGCCATCACGTGTACACACATACAAGCATTTAAACAAAAGCCAAGGACTTCGAGACCAAGGTAGCAAAGCAGAAGGCAGAGCCAAAGCTGAAACCAATACAAGCAGCCCCGGCAGTCATTAGTGAGAAGTAGCAAGAGAGAGAGAGATAATGTGATGCTAGAATTTCCAAGCCACTGGGGGCACCCATCACAATTGCTAATGGGGCTCCTAGCCACTCGGATGGGCCCACCAGGCACATGCAAATGAATCAAAGGAGAATAAATAGAATTATCATGATGATATAAAGTAAGACATTCATAGAGGACATTATAGACAAATGTACAGAGTTTTTTTCATCTTTGGAAAAGACCACCTGCAGTTTTACACCAAAATTCTTTTATTAATTTGTCTTCTATTACAGAAACATGTACTTACAAATTTTTGAACTTTTCATGATATAATACACTCCAACATGCTTTCATGATGATGTGTTGGTTTAAAATGTTCTAGTAAGAGTCAGAACAATCAAAACATATAGAATGCATTTTAGCAATAATGTTTCTGATTTTGTAGAAATTTTAATTTCATTGGATGAGGTACATATAAATGGTACTTCTATAATTAAGGATTCAAATAACAGAACATATTATTTTAAGTTCATATATTATTATATATATAACTAGTATCTTCACTAAATTTTCTTTGAATTTTATACCATTAGACATGAAATATAGCCTCTATTGCATTCTGTTTTATGTTTTAATTTTTATGAATACATAGTAGGTATATAAGTTTCTGAGGTACGTGAGATATTTTCATATAGGCATGCAATGTGTAATAATCCCATCAGGGTAATTGGGGGGTATCCTCTGCGCCATTCTTGCGTGATGGGCAATCTTATCATGGTTAAGAAGTTGACACTTCGACTGCCTAGCGGATATACAGTGTCAGCAGAAACTATAAAGCAACAAAACTAAGGAAGACATGAATTGTTTAATAGTACAATTAGACAATGTACCATTGCTTTCACATCACAGGAAATCTGTGTATGTAATTTGGGCTTTATGAATACAGATATTGCAGAAGTGCAGGGACGAGGGGAGGAGACAAAAAGATTAAAAATGGAAGAATATTTAAAATTGAGAATTGGAGATTTTTGAAAAGTACCTTGGGCTTCAGATGATAATGGTCTAAGACTGAAATGTCCACCCTGGCAATAACATTTGGAGCAAGCTCTATTGCAAACAGTGTGAAGGAAATGATTGAATTAAAATTTCATTAAATCAGAATATCTAGAAGTCAGTGATTTCTAATCTGGAAATTAAAATCTAATCTAAACTGGATATAAAATCTAGAGCCAGGAAATTAATCTAACCAGGTACCCCTGGGGCTTCTGTTCTGCTTTTCATTGTGAAGGAGGAGACAAGCTGATCCCTAAGCTCCATTCATGGTGCTGCCCATGTCATCCACAGAGGAAAATGTCTATCCTACTGCTAAGTGGTTGTCTGACCTAAAGAAAAGTCTTTTATTCCATGAAAGAGGTGGCTCATCCTCACCTTTTTATTTTTTAACATTTAGAATGTTCATTAAAGGTCTAATCAAGAATGCACTAGCTGTCATAGCATCTCAATTGTTGTAGGTAATCATCAAGGGCTTAAAAGCATGGGTGTGCATGTGAAACATTTGCTGGGGGCCTGGTTCCCAGGCAAGAACAAGGCCACAGCTGTCTCACTGGAGTTTAAGTTCTCATAGTTCAAGGTATATGTTATTACTAAATCAGATCTGATGAATTAACTTCCCTAATAAAAGTTGTTCTTTTTTAGTAACACAGAACAAATGCTTAATCAAACCAAATGCTGGAGACAGAGAGAAACTTACTCAAATTAAAGAGAGAGAGAGAGAGAGAATATGTGTGTGTGTGTGTGTGTGTGTGTGTGTGTGTGTGTGTGTATGTGTCTGACACAGAGAGAGAGAGATGGAGGGAGGGGTGGAGAGGGGCAAATGTGTTTATGCCTTTGTGGTATAAGATGGGGAAACAGAAAATTTCAAGACCAAAATCATTACTTTTATTATTTTTCTCTTCATTACTGGTTTTCAGCAATTTCATTGTTATGTGCATTTATGTTGTTTTCTTCATATTTCTTGTGCTTGGAATTTGTTGATCTTTTTATATCTGTGAATTTGTAGTTTTTATTACATTTGAAAAGTTTCTAGCCATTGTTTCCTCAAATACAATTGCTTGCCTCTCTCAACCAATGTCTTTTCACATGGGTACTGCAATTAGATATGTGTTTATCCATTTGAAATTGTCCCAAAGTTCTGCCTTTCTTTATCTGTCTTTTCTCTTTCTGTGTTTTATTGTCAATCATTTCTATTGCTATGTTTTCAATTCATTAATTTCTTTTTCCTCTAATGCCTAATTTATGGTTAATCCCATCCAGTACATTTTTCATCTCAGATGCTGTGGTTTTTATCTCTAGGCATTTGGTTTGTGTTATTGTATTTTTTCCATGTCTCTACTTAACATGTTCAATCTTTCTTCCATTTTCTTGAACATATGAAATACAGTAATAATACTGGTTTTAATGTCCTTATCTACTAATTACATCATTGGCGTCATTTCTGAGTCAGCTTTTGTTAATTGATCCTTTTCTCTTCATTACTGTATTTGCCTGCTTCTTTGCATGCCTGATAATTTTTTATTGGATGCCAGACATTTTAGACTTGACCTTGGATGTTTGATATTTTTAATTCTTATAAATATTATTGAGTTTTATTCTGTTGGATTATTTGAAAATGGTTTGTGTTTTTCAGCTTTTGCTTTTAAGCTTAGTGAGGCAGAATCAGAGCAGGTTTTTTGTGGCTTTTACTTTCCCTGATATTGAGGCAAGACCCTTCTTGGTTTTCCAATTGATATTCTATGAATTATAATGAAACTTTTCATCCTGGCTATTGGGAACAGCCATTATTTCTGGTCTTGTGTGACCTTCAGGCACTGTTCCCTCAAATCCTGTTGTGTGGTTCTTTCCCCAGCCTGGAGTAATTTCCTCATACACATGTGCTGATTACTGCTCAATTGAACATTCAGGGAGACATTCTGCAGACTTCTGGTGTTCTCTCTCCATGTAGCTCTCTGCTTTTTGGTATTCTACCTTACAAACTCCAGCTGCCTTCCCTTGCTCAGACTGTCTCCTCTACTCAAAGACTGGGTGCATCTTTCTGTGCTCCCCTCTTTGTGCTGTAGTCACAAAGCTTCCTTTTAAGTATTATCACATTGTTGTCTAGTTTTTTAATTGTTTCAGGTGGGAGGATAAACCATCTTGACTGGAAGTAGAAGTCCTCAAGTCCAATCATGACTAACACTGATAATTTATACATCAACAAATATCAAGGCATAATACAAAATTTGGAGGTGAGATTCGTAAGAAAAAAGAGAAATAAAAATAAGTTTTAAAACTCTACTGAAAAACTTAAATCTCCCAAGAAGGATTTTATTATCAAAAACTGACAACACTTTGTAGAAAAAAAAATGAAAACAAACAAACAAACAAAAAAATGCAAACTTGGAAGTAGTTCATTCCATAAATTTTGTGAAAGATTTGCTTCAGTTCACAATAATCTGAAGTTCTGAGTCTTGGAGTTTGGCAGAAGAAATCACATTAATAAAAATTTGCTCTTCTAATTGTGGGAGGAACTCTACACTTAAGAATGTCATCATGAAGAGACAAAACTATGCCTAACATGATGCGTAACATACACACAACAAATGCTAATAAAGTGAATAATGGTTACTGTAGGAGAATACAGAAAAGAATGATCAATACAAGAACATAAAACAGTCGAGCAGATAATCATGACACAACGTCAAACTGTTGGAATATGAAAAGTTGTATTCATTACATTTAAATATGTACCATTGATCTCTGAACAACACAGGTTTAAACTGTGTGAGTCTACTAATATGTGGATTTTTTTTTCAGCAAAACACATGAGAAATATAGTATTCATGGAATGCAAGACCCATATATACAGGGCCAATTTTTCATAAAGAGTATATAGGTTATATGAAGGCATGGTGCTTCTGAGTTGCTATATTAGTCTGCTCTCACATTGAAAAAGAAGTTTAATTAGCTCACAGTTCCACAAGCTGTATAGGAAGCATGGCTGGGGAGGCCTCAAGAAACTTACAATCATGGTGGAAGGGGAAGGGGAAGGGAGGTGAACACATCTTACATGGTTGAAGCAGCAGAAACAGCGAGAGGTGGGAGATGCCACACACTTATAAACAACCAGATCTTCTCAGAACTCTATTATGAGAACAGCACCAAAGGGGGAGACCTGCCCCCATAATCCAAGCACCTCCTACCAGGCTCCACCTCCAACAATGGGGATTACAATTCAACATGAGATTTGAGTGGGGACACAAATCCAAACCATATCAGTTGTTTGTGATGTTGTTTCTTGACCTGGATAGGCATTATGCAAGATTCATTTTACGCCAGATTGTTAAGATATACCTTTATATTTTATGCACTTTCTGTATGTTTATTATAGGACATATCATAAAAGTATTTTTAAGATTACAAGAGAAACCACAAGCAAGCTGGATTCAGTTGTCGTCTCTGAAACTGAAAGGGTGAATGATTACATTTTATATAAGAACTCATCTTATCAATTCTATATACAAATTTAAATAAAAATCGAAGAGAGCTCTTAGAGAAATGGCTTTCACATACATTATTTTCTTATGACTCTGAGACATATAATTATTCTCCTCCATTTTGCAGTTGGAGAAAGGGAGGCTTGAGAGGCTAAATGACTTGTCTAAGACCATAGATGGTACGGAATTGGTGGAATCCTGTTGCAGACACCATAAATGTATTTATCTTGATTTTAGTGTAGTAGGTGAAGGGTAATATGACAAACACTGTTGGTTGTCTCCAAGTGCCCATTTCTCCATTTTTTTTCTTGTTGATAGAATCTGAATTTTGCTTACTAATCTAGGTGATCACTTCCAAAAGGTAATGCATAATTAATTTAAGCCAATCACAGTAAGCTCATCCCCTTTCCAATGATTGGCTTGTGAAATACACATGTGATATATCTTGACCAAGGAAATACAAGGGGAAGCCTACTGTGGAGCTCACCCTGTGAGGACATAAAGTTGGAAGCTGTTCAGACATCTAGACAAAACTGACATGATGACGAAGACTATGTAGAAAGATGGAAAAGACAACAACAAAAAAAACCAAGATCTCTGATGATATGGCTGAACCCTGTTAAGTCAAACCTTCAAATATCCTGACCTCTAAACACCTTATTATGTGAGTTAACAAATCTCTCTATTGTTTGAGCTATTTTGACTTGGTTCCATATGTTACTTGCAACTGAGAGCATTCCTAATAATATACTAAGTGGTGAATTCGTATATGCATTATTTAACTTTCATCAGGAATTTTATGAGACAGATATTGTTTCCATTTTTCAGAAAGGACATACAGCTTTAAAAATGGTCAGTAACTTGCACAAGTTCATGAAATTAGAAGTACTAGTATTAGGATTCAAACCCATTATATTTGACTCCAGAGTCCAGACATGTCATATGATAAACTCTGTAACAGAATCTTTTGTGAAAGATGATGACTCTGTCATCACGGAATTATTAAAAGTTAGTTTATTGCTACTATTTTAGCTGTGGCTATGTTGAGAATCCGTGTAATTTTCTTTTCTCTCCAATCCTCAGAGTCCTTCAAGACAAAATTCTTGCCTTCTGGTACTCAGCAATGAGTTTTATTATAAAGATTACCTAAATACTAAGAGAGGACACATGTTTTTTACTCTGAGAGAGTGCTTTCTACTGATAAGATGATTACAAAGAAATAAAGGGACTGTCTTAGGAAGTAATTTCCTGTTATGGATGTTTTTTCTTTCTTGTTTTTTGAGACAGAGTTTTGCTCTTGTTGCCCAGGCTGGAGTGCAGTGGCACAACCTCAGCTCACTATAACCTCCACCTCACGGGTTCAAGCTATTTTCCTGCCTCAGCCTTCTAAGTAACTGGGATCATAGGTACCTGCCACCACGTCTGGCTAATTTTTTGTATTTTTAGTAGAGACAAGGTTTCACCATGTTGGCCAGACTGGTCTCAAACTCCTGACCTCAGGTGATCCACCTGCCTTGGCCTCCCAAAGTGCTGGGATTTCAGGTGTGAGCCACCGTGCTCAGGCTAAAGGGGTTCTAACATAGACTGAGGGTGGCCGTATAGTGAATATGTGACATTAATCTAACAGGTAGCTGGTCAAAATCATCCATTCTTAATCAACAATAATAAAGTTTTCTGGAACTTGCAGGCTTTCTATGGAATAATTTATCTGTATCCATTCTATCTGTTGACTTTCATTTTGTTTCATCTCTCAAAAGATTGAAAGGATAAATGAGGTAAAAACCAAATAACTTCCAGTTTCTCTAGGGAAAGATTTTCAAAGGATGCAGTATAAATACTGGCATTTTATAGCCTGTCATTTATTTCAATCTGCACATTACACAAAGCTAGGGAAATATATATAAAATGCTAGCTCTGTCTAAACCACTTTGCCAGGCATTTTCTAAATTCAAAGAAATGGATAATATATATTCCTTCCCCTGAAGAATTTGTGACAACTTACTTGATCAAATACATGCACATAAGAAGTTAAACAAATTATAAGACCAATCAAGTGGTGCTATTTGACAAAATAAAATTTGATCAAAACTTATGGAGGTAAATGTCAATGGGTCTGGGATTTTAAAAAGGAGATATAACCTTCTTGCACTTTTAAAGAAATAACCTCAAGCCAAACAAATAAACCATTTGCCAGTTGTTGGTTTTTTTGTTTTGTTTTGACCTCTTTGGAGTGAAAATCCATGTGATCAATATTACTTACTTGCTAAAATAACCAAGATATTAGGCAAAATCTTGACCAAAGGCAAATATGTGAAACAATATATTTCTGGCCATGACCTTACATTTTGCATTTAGATCAGGGCTTTCTAGCCTAGGGTCTTCAGATTCCATGAAGTTTAACAGAAAAAAAAATTATATCTTCCTAGGTATTTTATTCTCTTTGTAGCAATTGTGAATGGCAGTTCATTCTTGATTTGGCTCTCTTTATGTCTGTTATTGGTGTATAGGAATACATCTTACAAAGAATGTACAGGACCTCTTCAAGGAGAACTACAAATCACTGCTCAAGGAATAAGAGAGGACACAAACAGATGAAGAAACATTCCATGCTCACAGTTAGAAAGAATCAATATTGTGAAAATGGCCATACTGCCCAAAGTAATTTACAGATTCAGTGCTATCTCCATCAAGCTACCAATGACCTTCTTCAGAGGACTGGAAAAAACCACCTTAAACTTCATATGGAACCAAAAGAGAGCCCGAATAGCCAAGTCAATTCTAAGCAAAATGAACAAAGCTGGGGGCATCACACTACCTGACTTCAAACTATACTACAAGGCCACAGTAATCAAAACAGCATGGTATTGGTACCAAAACAGAGATATAGACCAATGGAACAGAACAGAGGCCTCAGAGACAATGCCATACATCTACAAATATCTGATCTTTGACAAACCGAACAAAAACAAGCAATGGGGAAAGGATTCCCTGTTTAATAAATGGTGTTGGGAAAGCTGGCTAGCCATGTGCAGAAAGCAGAAACTGGACTCCTTCATGACACCTTACACTAAAATTAACTCCAGATGGATTAAAGACTTAATAATAAGACCTAACACCATAAAAACCCTAGAAGAAAACTTGGGCAAAACCATTCAAGACATAGGCATGGACAAGGACTTCATGACTAAAACACCAAAAGCATTGGCAACAAAAGCCAAAATAGACAAGTGGGATCTAATTAAACTCCAGAGCTTCTGCACAGCAGAAGAAACAATCATTAGAGTGAACCAGAATCAACAGAATGGGAAAAAATTTTGCAATCTAC
This sequence comes from Cebus imitator, assembly GCF_001604975.1. Lineage (NCBI taxonomy): Eukaryota > Metazoa > Chordata > Mammalia > Primates > Cebidae > Cebus > Cebus imitator. Next base: position 6,299,417 of record NW_016107406.1, read on the forward strand.
CCATCTGACAAACAGCTAATATTCAGAATCTTCTGAGAACTAAAACAGATTTACAAGAAAAAAAACAAACAAACCCATTCAAAAGTGGTGAAGGATATGAACAGACACTTTTCAAAAGAAGACATATATGAGGCCAACAAACATATGAAAAAATACTCACCACCACTGGTCATTAGAGAAATGTAAATCAAAACTACATTGAGATACCATCTCATGCCAGTTAAAATGGCGATCATTAAAAAATCTGGAGACAACAGATGCTGGAGAGGATATGGAGAAATAGGAACACTTTTATGCTGTTGGTGGGAGTGTAAGTTAGTTCAACCATTGTGGAAGACAGTGTGGTGATTCCTCAAGGACCTAGAAATAGAAATTCCATTTGACCCAGCAATCCCATTACTGGGTATATATCCAAAGGATTATCAATCGTTCTATTATAAGGACACATGCACACATATGTTCATTGCAGCACTGTTTACATTAGCAAATACTTGGAATCAACCCAAATGCCCATTGATGATATCCTGGACAGGGAAAAATCGGCACATATACACCACAGAATACTATGCAGCCATAAAAAATGATGAGTTTGTGTCCTTTGTAGGGACATGGATGAACCTGGAAACCATCATTCTCAGCAAACTGACACAAGAACAGAAAATCAAACACTGCATGTTCTCACTCATAGGTGGGTGTTGAACAATGAGAACACATGGACACAGGAAGGGGAACATCACACAATGGGGCCTGTGAGGGGGACCTGTGGGAAGGACAGCAAGGAGTGGGGAGTTAGGAAGGGATAACATGGGGAGAAATGTCAGATATAGGTGATGGGGAGGAAGGCAGCAAACCACATTGCCATGTATGTATCTATGCCACAATCTTGCATGTTCTTCACATGGACCCCAAAACCTAAAATGCAATAAAATATATACTTTAAAAAAAGATAAGGCAACAAAAAAATTATATCTTCAATTTCACTAACCTTATCTGAAATGTAACATGTCTTTCAACAAACCACAGTGTTATTAGCAGTTTCTATGACATTGCCAGGAATAGAAATTACAGATATTTCCATTTCACATTGTAACTTTGCAGATATTTTAATGTATCATATATGCTCATCTTACTTCAAAAATGACAGTGATTATCAAGCCTCCTGTTCATTCTTTCCTTTTACTGCTTTAATAAAGACACAAATATTGCTATATCACAAATTTGGTATTTCTTTACCTATTGTGATCAACCTATTGTGATCAACATTATATTTCCAAATGATTGGTTTTCTTCATAAACCTGTGTTTTGTTTTATTAGAAACATTAACCAGACTGCCAAAGGGTCCATGGCACCTAAAAGCTTAGGAACCTCTCATTCGGTCACTTTCACCTTCTGCTTGAATTTTAGTGAATATTTTGCTATCGGCAGCAGATATTCATCAGTGTTCTATGTTTCCAGGTTTGCCCCATGTTTGACTTTTGGATTTCAATATTCGAAAGCTTGGATACATAAAAGGACATTATTAGTGTTAATCAGAACAGAATTTTTTAATTAATTTTTCAAATTTGTCTCTCATATATACTTTGGGCATTTTTTATCCCTATTCAGTAAATGAAAGAACACCACTCTTAAGCCTCTCTCTATGACAGAAGTGTCCAGATATGATGCATGAAGTCTTGGACCTGGAATGTATTTTATGGATTTCAGAAGTCTCTACCCTGGAAATGAGCTTCTTCCTGCCATAAGGAGAAGTACAATCTTTTTCTTTCTTTTTTACCTTAAACTCCCTGAGCACAATTTAACCTCAATGAACCCAGTTCTTAACATTCAGATGCTTGCTCTTTGACAAACCTATATCTCTTTTAAATATGAGTTAATTCATATTACACAAACACCTTTTAAATCATACATGTAAAACATTTTTTGTCAAAGCATACAAATTTGCATCACTTCTGAAGATTATTCGTTTGGTCCAAAATAAAATATGGGGTGCATTTTACTTCAAAGAAATAAGCATTAAAAGATGACTGTTGGCCATTTAAACTGAGATGACCAGTTTATTTTGCTCTGTTGATGATGTTTCCTAGTATTTAGGTGAAGATTAGTAAAAATTAAATATAAGAGAGCATACTGCAAAGAGATGGCTGTTGTGCTGTTTTATTTTATGTGACTTTGAGAAAATAATTTTAAGATGTCACATTTCAGAAAGAGTTTTGTATGTGTGGAGTGTTTTAAATTTATGAATTTCTTAAAACACTCCCATTACAAATAGCTTCTGGGCATATGTACACATTGGAGAAAGAAAAACAAGAAACTGGCCACAAAGAGCAGCCCCATAGGAAGTCATAGTCCAACCATGACATTCTCTGCCAGAATCTCGTCTACAGACTGCTAATTCCCATGGAATTCCAAGCCAGAATTTAAGCATTTCTGCGTATGTTGATTTGCCCCCGTAGCCATCGAAAACATGTTTTTAGGGAATGATTAGGAAAATGGGGACAACATAATGAAACTGATCTCTATCTTTTTTTATTTTCCATGTGATAAGTCATATGAATCTCAACATGGACAAACAGTGCTATTTCAAGTACTTAACTCCAAAATAAATGAGGGTGGTTTAAGCCCCAAGGAAATTTCACATATGATGTGTTCTTGAAAGAGTTGTTCTCATGAGACGCATTTTCATCCCTCACACAGTTTTCTGACTATAATTAGATAACATTATTTCTTTTTCAAAGACTCATGTTTTGACTCAATTTACAGGTTTTTTGGTCACATGTCTCTTCATAGGAGGTCCAGTATGAAAATTAGGATGAGTCAGATGATGTGAGTTTTCAAGGTGCATTAATAATACCAGTTTTGGTATCTTCTTCAAGTTTTCAAACTCAAATACGCAAAAAAAAAAGAGTCAATTTCCATTTTTTAAGCCCTACAAGAATCTATGAGAGATTATCATTATGAAGTGATTTTAGGGCTCAGTGCTCCGTCTAAAAATGAAAAACAAGTTTATCTTGAAATCAGTTTGCCTTGAAATCACTTGGGCCTCCATAAAGGTGTGTCTCACATTGGATTAAGGAAGATTGTGACACCTGATATGCTAATGACTCACAAGCAAGAATGGAAGGTGCAGAGTGAGTGGAGCTTCAAGGCTGCAGTAATCCATGCACACTTAGTTTATCTGGAATGTGCCTGTGGTTATTACCACGAAATTCTCCAAAGATGAGTAATTTCCACAATGAGATTCTTAAAGCTTTTCGACAACGCCACATTTTGAGTAGGTAAGGAAGGAAGAGAAGACTTAAGAATCTTTTATATTCAAAATACGAACTTAACTATTTGTATTTGGGAAAATTGGAATGAATGGCAGAGTTTTGAGAGAGAAGAAAGATCTTTTTCATGGGACTCTTGTAATATAAAAAATGATTCTAATAAAAGGTCCTGCTCTGAAATTGAAAACAATTTTTCACATTTGAATTTGGAATATCCAACTAAACATGTTCTGATACAGAGATTCTCAGATAAAATATGTATTGCATACTGCCTTTTGAACACCATTATCCAGCTTGATGATTGCTTCCTTCCAGGTTAATGAAACCAGCATCTGGGGCCAGGCACGGTAGCTCACGCCTGTAATCCCAGCACTTTGGGAGGCTGAGGCAGGCAGATCACCTGAAATCAGGAGTTGGAGACCAGCCTAGCCAACATGGTGAAACCTGGTCTCTATTA
>NW_016107406.1:6304366-6332299 GCF_001604975.1 Cebus imitator
GAGTGTGGTGGTGCAATCTTGGGTCATTGCAACCTCTGCCCCCTGGATTCAAGTGATTCTTGTGCCTCAGCCTCCTGAGTAGCTGGGATTACAGGTGCGCACCACCATTCCTGGCTAGTTTTTGTATTTTTAGTAGAGATGGGTTTTCACCATGTTGGCCAGGCTGGTCTCAAACTCCTGGCCTCAAATGATGCACCTGCCTTGTCCTCTCAAAGTGCTGGGATTATAGGCAGGAGCCACTGCGCTCAACTAATATTTATTTTCAAATCACATGTATGTCAATATAAATTAAAGGACAAATTTTCTTCCTTGGGCAATTTATAACAAATCTGCAACACTATAAGAAATGTAGAACACACTGCTTCCTCTATCAACATGCTTAGGATGACATGAGCACCTATACACACAGAGCTCATGCAGAGTGAGCATAAAATGCTTTGTACTGTGTGTCTCAACCTGGCCTCATGTCCCCCGGGATGGACCCAGACGGTGAGGGTTGGATGTCCTGCATCTGTGTGTCCTGCCAATATGAGCACTGTCTCCAATTATGTACTGACGCTCCCATCTCTATAGTGGTGATACATGGGGTTGCTCCAAGTGATTACCAGGATAGAGGAAAACAATTTTGGACATTCTACTTATATTGTATAATAATAAAATAAATTGTGTTTTACTACTGTTTAATTTGTGGGTGGATGCTAGTGCCCTCACTCGGCCTGCATGTCACATCGGGTGTGACCTGGCACCTGCAGTAACCTGAGAGAAGAAAGCAGCTCCTACCAATGGAGGAAGGCAAAGGGGGAGCCAGCACTTTACAGGGCCTGCGCAGGAAGAAGGGGGGAGGTGCCACATGCCCTTAAAGAAACAGATCTCTTGAGAACTCACTATACAGTACCAAGGGACGATGGTGCTAAACCATGAGAACTTCACCTCCATGATCCAACCACCCCCTACCAGGTCCCTCTTCCAACACTGGGTATTACAATTCAACATGAGATTTGGTTGATGGCACAGATCCAAATCAAATCAGAGTTTCTATTATTTGATTTAAATGAACACATAACAAAATGGACAAGTGACTTAAAAAGAGTCTGGCAAGGAAGACATGCATGGAAAATAATAAAAATAGCAAAAGAACAAGTCAACAATTTTTTCTAAAAAGGCAGCGCTGATCAACCTCACTACTCAACAGGGAAATGCCAATTAAAACCTCAATGAAATACCACCTTACTCCTGCAAAAAAAAGGCTATTAAACATCAAAGCACAATAGATATTGACGTGGATATAGGGAAAAGGGAACCCTTTTACTCTGCTGGTGGGAATGTAAATTAGTACAACCTCTATAGAAAACAGTATGGAGACTCCTTAAAGGGCTAAAAATAGATCTCCCATTTGATCCAGTAATCCCCCTACTAGGTATCTACCCAAATGAAAAGAAGTCACTACATGAAAAAGACAATTGCACACATATGTTTATAGCAGCATAATTCACAATTGCAAAGATGTGAAACCAACCCAAGTGCCCATCGATTAACAAGTGGATAACCAAAATGTGGTATATATACACCATGGAATACTACTCTGTCACTAAAAGGAAAGAAATAATGCCTCTTGCAGTAACTTGGATGGAGCTGGAGGCCATTATTCTAAGTGAATTAATTTAGGAGTCAAAAACTGTATGTTCTCTCTTACAAGTGTGAGCTAATCCATGAGCACACAAAGGCATACAGAGTAATATAATGGACTTTAGAGACAGAAGGGGGAGGTTGGGAGGGGCCTAGGGATAAATAACTATGTATTAGGTATAATGTATGTTAATCAGGTGACGGGTGCACTAAAATCTGAGAATTCACCGCTGTATAATTCATGCATGTAACAAAAAGCTCCTTGTACTCCAAAAGCTATTGAAATAAAAATTTAGGCAAAAATAAAAATAAAATCCATTCAGACCCAACCAAAAATTAATTAATTAAGAGACAGAGCTGAGACTTCTCCTGTCTCCAATACAAGTTTATATTATTACAAAATAGAAGTAAAATGTCCAAAATTGTCACATCAGTAAAAGCAATTACAATATAATCAGATCTGACGAAAGGATGACCAACCATATTAGACATTATCAGAACTCTCTGAAATTTGGGTTTTTGTTCACTTTAACAAATAATGACCTCACTCAAAGCATGTGGTGTACTTTAAGATATTATTTAATGGTAGAGTTCAGTCATCATGATTAGCAAGACACTTAAAACCTAAGCCTCAAGAACATAAAATCAAAGCTGTGATTTTTTTTTCCCCCAGCAATGTTTAAAGTCATGTAATAGTTAGGGCTTTATGAAATTTTTCTGAAACTTAACGGAAAATGTTTTGAACTCACTTTGGGGGTGCCTTGCATAATAGAGAAAGAAAAAATCTTTGGCACAATTTCAAGCTAAGATTACAGAGATATAATTGCACTTGAAACTCATACCCTGCCTCTCTTAGAGCTATTGCAATAAAGAAGTGAAAGCCAGAAGTGCACAAGTTCCTAAGATACCATTGAATTGTTTGCTTTTCAAAAAAATTAACACTTTTGTAGAAGAAAATGTCATCATTCATTGTCATGAGATGAGAGTAGTCATGAAGAGCAGAAGTTCCCTGGTTGTCCCTTGATTAAGTAAATTACAAAGGTTAATTACTTAATTTAAGAAAATCAAGTACTTTTCAAAGCATCTCAACTTAAAAATGAGTTGCATGTTTTTCTTTTACTATAACACAAGTGTTCTAAATTTGCCATCAGTTTTCATGATGACAAGTATCTCTCAATTGTATGCTGTCTAGCAGATCTACATCTATAGATCTGTATATATCTATTGACAGTTCCCCTGTTCCTTCAAAGTAAAGGTGATAATTCAACAATAACTAAAAAATGATACTGCTTTTAGAGAATAATACAAGATATAAATTGCAAGCATTAGAAAGCAAGATTAGAAATATTTTAATTGTCACATAATTTGTAGAAGGGAAAGATGTATGTCACTATAGAATTCAGATTTAGGCAATCAAACCTAGAAAAAAAACTTTCTAACCTCTTTTGAAGTCTTCCAAATGTAGAGTTTCAAGTTTTTTCTAAAACCATTGGTTAAAAATATAAAAAATCAGCATATTCTGATTCATTAAAAGTAAAACTAAATGACCTCTAAAATATGAAAACTTACCAGAGAAATTCCAGTAAAAATATTACATGATCAATGGATGAAATTCAAAAATGAGTATTATAGCTTAGAAAGCACAGCCCTAGATACAGGTCTTTCATTTTGAATCTATGCATCTTTGAAAGGTACCTCTTCATATATACCCGTTATCACTAAGTATCAAAATAAACTGAACTACGAGACAGACCTTCAAATAATGGCTTCGTGATATATTTAACCCATATTTTTAAAAATAATAGAATGTGTCTGATCATACTGCTATTATCAAAATATAATTAGTAATAACTGAGAAGAGCAAGCTATACAAATAGTATTTTAGTAAGCGAAAATAATATGTAATTAATGAATAAAATAAATGTTTAATATTTATAAAATATGACTTGTTCTTGAGAGCATCTTAAAATGTTGAATTCCCAATCTTATATATATTTTACAATGGACAGAATGTTTGTATATATTTAAAACATTAGATTGGATCTATAATTTCAAATAAGTGTTAAAGATGAATGTACAGACGTACTAATGGGAGTTTCAGGTTTAAAAAAGCGGGGGTTAGGATGCATAACACTGCTTCACATGACTGTTTCTTAAAATGTGGCCCATGAACGACCTGCCTCTGGGTCGCTGAGGGTGTTTGTTAAAAAATGAAAATTCTTGAATTTCACCCCAAAACTACTAACTCAGAATCTGTGGAGGTACCTCTCAGGGTTTTGCATTTTTAATAAGCTCTGCTGGTGATTCTTAAGCATGCTATGGTTTGCAAACCAAGGCCTCTAGTCAAGAAAATTATGCCAGAATTCAAGCCATTATATACTCTCTGATACCAGAGACTATATATTGGGCATAAATGATCCATTCCCTGGGTTGACAATGATAAGTCTATTAACCTATTCTAAGACTTAATAAGCAGAATAATTATCAGAGAAAGTGGCATCTTTGTGATCAGGAAAAAGAGAACAGATTATCCTTTACTGTTTGTTAGAGGAAAGAATTGAGTTTCTTAGGAAATTTTTAACTTCTCTATGACGTTTCATCCTTAAAGTTCATTGATGTATAGATATTAATTTCCCTTACTGCAAAAATCCCTATGGCATGGTCAGGAGGCAAGATTATGAAATTCTGAACATAAAACCAAATGAAGAATAAAACAACAAAGAAATGTACATATTTAAATAGGCGTTTTAAAAATAAGTCCTAGTTTCACTCCCAGTAAAATTACATAGGAAAAAAAAAGTGTTTTTTATCAAAACTTCTGAGAACTTGTAAATACTTGTTTTTACCCGTTTTAAAAATAAATAAGACTTTGCTTCAATAATACGAAGTCAAGCATAGCAACTCCGGTGCTTCCTAAGTCCCTCCCTTGCCTTCTACCCACAAAGTCATATACTCTTTGGATCTTACCTTACAACTTGAAGGACCATCTCAACTTTCCTTGTCAAGCAAAGGCTTTCTACATTTTCTTAGTCCTGTTCTGTGTCATCTGCCTGTCAAGAAAGCAGTTGCTCGTTTGATTGTTAATTGCCCTTGTTTTTTTATTATAGAATACATTCAAATTTTGGTAAGTAACATGTTCTTCTTTGTAATTAGATACAGTGGTTAAAATATCCTTCAATTCACCATGCCATTTCCCTTTAATCAGCATACCAGCCAGGCTTTAGGATGATGTTGGAACCATATCTATATTGTTATAGTCCACAGCAGGACTGCTCAAAGAAAATTGTGTTACAAATACATTTTGCAAATGAAATAAAATTCAAAGGTAGGAGAGTGCTTTTATTTTACAGGCCCAAAATGTGCAAATGAAATGAAAGTAAAATGTGGATATTTCAATTATTTGTATCATCAAGATTCAAAGATTTTCTGTGGATCTCAGGGTATCTATGGCTACAGTTATGTAGTGATGCCACTTAGAGTGCCTATTAGAGGATGTATCAGTCAGAGGAATCCAAAACTTGCTCTGTAAAGCAGACAGGCTGAAAACGAAGGCAGGAGCTGTAAGCAGAATTTCTTCTCCAAGAAACCTCACTATTTGCACTTCGGCCTTGAGCTACTGAGGAAAAGTCCACCCACATTATCAAGTGTGATTGTCCTTACTTAAAGTCGACTGATCGTAGATGATAACCACATCTAAAAAATACCTTTGCACTAATTCCAAGATTAATGTTTGATTAAATTATGAGTATTGTAGCCTAGCCAAGTTGACACCAAAACCTAAGCATGACAGAAGACAAGAATGTCTTAAACACTTCCTCTTTAAATCCTCTTGAAGGGAAGTTGTATTAGCTCCATTTTACAGAAAGGGAAATTGAGGATTAAAGAGGTTAAATGATTTTCCCAATATCACCAACAAAATAAGGTCAGCCAAGCCTCTCCAAATCCAAAGCACAGGATGTTTCCTGGAGCACAACACAACCTGTGCAACCTTCCCTCTCCTCTGTCCATTGGGAAGCTGTGTAGAAACGGGGCTCGATTATCCTGCCTCCCGTGTTTATCTCCTGGTGAGCTTGCCCCATGTGACCTTCCTTACCTTCTCTTAGAACCAACTCATTTATGACTGATGAATCAACCCTAGAGAAGCCAGAATATAAGGGATCATTCAGTACAGGCAGTGAATAAAAAAGACCTGGAGTCACACTCCAGAAGTTCAAAGCTAGGTTTTGCCATTTACTCAGTGTGTATTCTTGGGCACGTAACATCATCTTTCTAATTTTTTCTTTTTAAAAAAAGCATAATGTTAAGCACTTGGCTGCTGCAGCAGAGACTGCCAAGGTTAAATCCCAGCTCTGCCTCCTAACAGCTGGACAACTCTGGACAGCTCCTTTATATATATATATTGCATTTTAGGTTTAGGGGTACATGTGAAGAACATGCAAGATTGTTGCATAGGTACACACATGGCAGTGTGATTTGCTGCCTTCCTCCCCTTCACCTATTTCTGGCATTTCTCCTCATGCTATCTCTCCCCAACTCCCCACCCCCTGCTGTCCCTCCCCTATTTCCCTCCAACAGACCCCAGTGTGTGATGCTCCCCTCCTTGTGTCCATGTGTTCTCATTGTTCAACACCCACCTATGAGTGAGAACATTTGGTGTTTGATTTTCTGTTCTTGTGTCAGTTTGCTGAGAATTATGGTTTCCAGATTTATCCATGTCCCTACAAAGAACAGGAACTCATCGTTTTTTATGGCTTCATAATATTCCATGATGTCTATGTGCCATATTTTCCCTGTCCAGTCTATCATCAATGGGCATTTGGGTTGGTTCCAGGTCTTTGCTATTGTAAACAATGCCACTATGAACATACGTGTGCACGTGTCTTTATAATACAACAATTCATAATCTTTGGATATATACTCAGTAATGGGATTGCTGGGTCAAATGGAATTTCTATTTCTAGGTCCTTGAGGAATCCCATACTGTCTTCCACAATGGTTGAACTAATTTACACTCCCACCAACAGTATAAAAGTGTTCCTATTTCTCCACATCCTCTCCAGCATCTGTTGTCTCCAGATTTTTTAATGATTGCCACTCTAACTGGCATGAGATGGTATCTCAATGTGGTTTTGATTTGCATTTCTCTAATGACCAGTGATGATGAGCATTTTTTCATGTTTGTTGGCCTCATATATATCTTCTTTTAAAAAGTGTCTGTTCATGTCCTTCACCCACTTTTGAATGGGTTTGTTTGTTTTTTTCTTGTAAATCTGTTTTAGTTCTTGGTAGATTCTGGATATTAGCCCTTTGTCAGATGGGTAGATTGCAAAAAAATTTTTCCTATTCTGTTGGTTGCCGGTTCACTCTAATAATTGTTTCTTTTGCTGTGCAGAAGCTCTGGAGTTTAATTAGATCTCATTTGTCTATTTTGGCTTTTGTTGCAATACTTTTGGTGTTTTAGTTATGAAGTCCTTACCTATGCCTATGTCCTCAATGGTTTTGTTCAAGTTTTCTTCTAGGGTTTTTATGGTGTTAGGTCTTATGTTTAAGTCTTTAATCCATCTGGAGTTAATTTTAGTGCATGGTGTCAGGAAGGGGTCCAGTTTCTGCTTTCTGCTCATGGCTAGCCACTTTTCCCAACACCATTTATTAAACAGGGAATCCTTTCCCCATTGCTTGTTTTTGTTTGGTTTGTCAAAGATCAGATGGTTGTAGATGTGTGGCATTGCCTCTGAGGCCTCTGTTCTGTTCCATTGGTCTATGTCTCTGTTTTGGTACCAGTACCATGCTGTTTTGATTACTGTAGCCTTGTAGTATAGTTTGAAGTCAGGTAGTGTGATGCCTCCAGCTTTGTTCTTTTTGTTTAGAATTGACTTGGCTATGTGGGCTATTTTTTGGTTCCATATGAAGTTTAAGATGGTTTTGTCCAGTTTTATGAAAAGGGTCATTGATAGCTTGATGGGGATAGAGTTGCATCAGTAAATTACTTTGAGCAGTATGGCTATTTTCACAATATTGATTCTTCCTAACCATAAGTATGGAATATTTCTCCACCTGTGTGCGTCCTCTCTTATTTCCTTGAGCAGTGCTTTGTAGTTCTCCTTGAAGAGGTCCTTTACATCCTTTGTTAGTTGTATTCCTCAGTATTTTATTCTCTTTGTAGCAATTGTGAATGGCAGTTCGTTCTTGATTTGGCTCTCTTTTAGTCTGTTATTGGTGTATAGGAATGCTTGTGATTTCTGCACATTGATTTTGTATCCTGAGACTTTGCTGAAGTTGCTTGTCAGTTTCAGCAGATTTGGGGCTGAGATGATGGGGTCTTCTAAATATACAATCATGTCAACTGCAAATAGAGACAATTTGACTTCCTCCTTTCCTAATTGAATACACTTTGTTTCTTTTTCTTGCCTGATTGCTCAGGCTAGAACTTCCAATACTATATTGAATAGGAGTGGTGAGAGCGGGCATCCTTGTCTAGTGCCAGATTTCAAAGGCAATGCTTCCAGTTTTTGCCCATTCAGTATAATATTGGCTGTTGGTTTGTTGTAAATAGCTTTTAATATTTTGAGATACGTTCTGTCAATACCTAGTTTTTTGAGAGTTTTTAGCATAAGATTAAAAAAAAAGAAAAAAGACAATAATCAAATAGATGCAATAAAAAATGATAAAGGAGATATTACCACCGATTCTACAGAAATGCAAACTACCATCAGAGATTACTATAAACAACTCTATGCACATAAACCAGTAGACCTGGAAGAAATGGATAAATTCCTGGACACTTGCACCCTCCCAAGCCAAACCAGGAAGAAGTCAAAACCCTGAACAGACCAATAACAAGGGCTGAAGTTGAGGCAGCAATTAATAGCCCATCAACCAGAAAAAGACCAGGTCCAGATGGGTTCACAGCAGAATTCTACCAGACATACAAAGAGGAGCTGGTACCACTCCTTCTGAAACTATTCCAAACAATCCAAAAAGAGGGAATCCTTCCCAAATCATTTTATGAGACTAACATCTGGTACCAACATCTGGGTCCAATATCCTGAAACCAAAACCTGGCAAAGACTCAACAAGAAAAGAAAACTTCAGGCCAATATCCATGATGGACAGCTCCTTATCTCTCTGTGCCTCATCTATAAAATAAGGACAATAGCACCAACCACGTTAGGGAAGGAGTTAAACGAGACAATTTTTGTAAAGCACTTACAGCCAAGCTTTACACATAAAAAGTGCCTAATTATTATTATTTATGACTCTCCCTTCATTTCCTATCTGTAAAATAAGAATAAAAACAGGATATGAAGGAGTTACTGCAGAAGCAACGTAGGATGGTTAGCATAGAGTGCTTTGTCCAGTGCGTGGTGCACTGGCAGACATCCAGTACATGTTCACTGTCAAAGGTGAGTTCACAAAAGTGGGACTTGTCATCCTTCTTCTTCATTTTATCTCAGCACTTGGCATGTGGTAGGCAATTTAAATATTGAGAAAAGCACTTCATATTATCTGTAACCAAAGCCATGTCTAGCAGAATGGGATGTTAGGACTGGTGCACTCACTGAAAAAGAAAGGATGCTGGAATCTATTGCCATAGGCATATGCAGAGAGCTCCACACTTTTTAATAAACAAAAATAAAATTGAAGATTGCTACTACTTTACTTCATGCATACACATTTTTGAATTTTTATATTTCTCTACTTTTCTAGCCTGGGCAGCAGAAATAAATCTGGACCTAGCACGTCAATGAGTGGTATCCAGGATGGGTTCTTTTAGTATAAAGTCCATGGATCAACCTGTTTGTGTATGGTCCATATACCAAGAATGACTTTTAGCAGATAAACATTTACAATTGATTTAATGATGTGGAATGCTAACATTGAGCTCCAATTAACTAAAACATTACTGCTCCCTACAATGAAAATTCCACTCTTCTCATCAGTAGACACTATACACAATGATTATTATTATTATTAGATTTTTGTCAACAAAATGTGGAAAATACTTTTTCCATTTTATTATATAAGTACCTACATAATATTCTCAGTATTGCCTCTTGCCAGCAAAATCTAAAATATATTTACTTTCTGGCCCTTTAAAGAACAAAAGTGTGCTGTTCCCTGCCTTAAGAATATTTAGCTTGTGACTTTTCATTTCTAGCAGCTGAATACTATGAACTAATTACTAGCTCTTCACTGCTAAACACATTTGCTTTGCAGAGGGAGAGTATATTGTATCTTAGAACACTTCCTAAACCACAGGAGAAAACACAGTTCTGTGTCTTGGCAGTTTTAAACTAAGAAAATTTTGTCCATCCAGTTCCTGACTCACACACTTAGCCGTGAAATAGATTTATAAAACCATGTGATCAGAAACATTACATAGTGTTTTCTGGTCGTGAGAAACAGGGTCATCTTGTTGCCTAAATAGACCCATTCTTTGGGAGGAAGTTATCTCATATCACATGATTAAAAGTTGATTTCTCAGGACCACTGCTAAGGCTCTGGAGGCTACAATCTAATTTATTTCACTTCTTCATTTTTTTTAAATGCCATCTTCCTCCACCCCACTCCCAAGAGCTCTTAAAAGTACACACTAACTTAGTTTCACATTGGATTAGGACATTTTTGGCTCTTGACATCTCTTTAATGTGACATCTTACAATTTTGACTAGATTCAAACATTAAAACTCTACTAAAAAAATATTAGCTAATTTTCTATTAGGTAAGAATCCTTGCCCAACAGCAGGGAAGTCAAAACTTCTGATTTATGAAGACTATAGGGAAAAGAAATTACAGAAACAATGCCCTTTACCCAGATCTTTATGATTCAAACAAGGTTTTCTCTGGGCATTCGAAAATTAGGATTTGGATCAAAAGGAAACAAAACAAGCAAACAACAACAACAAAGGACAACTAAAATAAGCTAGAAATCTTCAGCAGTCTCTAGTGAAAAGGTATATATATACACACACACAAAAAATCCTACAACATGTCAGAATACGAAAGAAACAAAAATGCAGAAATGCAGAAAGAGAAAGGCAGGACCACATAGACTTTGCTTGTGTATTATCTCAAGAAACCCAGTAGGAAAATGGGGTCAGATGCCTCCTGGGATACCCCGTGCTGTCAGATCCACAGATCATCAGAGAGCATCACAACTACTGCTCTCCCAAAATAGAAGCTTTTCACTTATAGAAGCCATAGGTCGTGACCTCCTGGATTTTGGCCTCCTTCTGTATCACCCATTTCTAAAATTACCCTCAGCCGTCTGCCTGCAGGCTCCATGCTGGGAAAGGACACAAAGGGGTTTTGATAATTCTTTAAAAGTAGAAAAACGAAAGAAGCAATGCCTTTGCCTGTTTTTTTTCTTTTTGCCCATTTGGATAGGGAACATCAGATTCCTTACACAGCAAGTCATAAATATGTTATTAATATATCTAAGTATTAAAATGGTTTTGGGGGCTGAGATCGTTTCAAGCATTCCATACAACATTACTTTAAAAAGGCAAATATGTATCATTTCTCATCACACAAATTTAAAACACTAATAATAGAAACTACCAAAAGATGTTCAGTAGTGCTTTTTTTTAGAAGTCATTAATTTCAGTTCTGATAAAAGATCCATCTAGCTCCATTGCTTCTATAACAGGATTTAATAAAGAAGGAAACAAAATCCAAGGGAAACCACAGAACCAGAAATCTTAAAAAGTGAAATCTACCTTGAGAAATTAATTAGTCCATCACTCAGCTGCTCCTGCTCCCTCTGCATTTACCCCATTCCACAACCCAAAGAATATCTTTAATTTTAAGCTTCATCATATAAGACACCACTAATTTCCAAAACAAGCAATTGTCTCTTTAAGAAAATTTGACTTTCAAATGACCTTCACATATAAATAGCCACTTCCTGCCCCTTTTGATTTTGCACCCACAGGTACTAAGGCTAGTCCTTTTATATGCTCTTCAGGAAGCCCTCTGTCTCCCCATTCCCTCACCTCTAACTCTTCTTGTAAGACTCAGATCCCACACCCCACCTCCAGCCACAAATGTACGAGTTCTCATAGGAGCATCTTTCTAGTAGGAGTCATTGGAATCCATAAATTTTATTCTTAGTGGTCATACCTCTGCCTCACCCCTTCCCGAAACCTGTACCTAACTACCCATTCATACCTCAGTATGTCCAAAAAGACCCTAAAGGCAGTGGGGAGAACACTGAAATTAAAAGTCATATATTTATAAGCATACAAACATATAAATACATAATATATGCACATTGTAAATATACATGTACATACAGGTACACCTTCATGACTGTGTGTGTATTACATGCACAGGGAATGTATAGATATGTGTGAGTAGGGAAGGAAAATAATTGACACACAGAGTCAGATAGGGAGAGTGGCAGGCATGGCTAGTGGCTGTATTAGTTCATTCTCAAATTACCATAAAGAAATACCTGAGGCTGGGTTATTTATAAAGAAAAGAGATTTAATTGGCTCATAGTTCCATAGGCTGTACAGAAAGCCTGATGCTGGCATCTGCTCAGCTTCTGGAGAGGCCTCAGGAAACTTTCAATCGTGATGGAAGGCAAAGGGGAAGCAGGCACGTCTGACATGGTGGGAGCAGGAGGAGGAGGGTTGGGGGGAAGCACTGCACACTGTTAAACAACTAGATCTCATGGGAACTCAGCATCACAAGAGCCAATGAGGATGGCGTTAAACCATTCATGAGAACTCCATCCCCATGACCCAATCACCTCCCACCAGGACTCACCTCCAACATGGGATTACAAGTCTACATGAGATTGGGGTGGAGACACAGATCCAACTATATCAGTGGCCCACCTAGGTTTCTGTCACTGAACTGGTGTTCCTATCCCCTAGTTTAAGTGGTTGCTAACGGCTGAAAGTTGTATCCTCCTGGTAATTACCCTTGGCCATAGGAGATGCACTGTACAAAATACGCCTGGTCATTAGCACCTTGAACAAAAGGCCTGCTCCCTTTGGCCTCAAGGTGGGACATCTCTTGGTGTTATTCACATTCTAGGGTTTTGTATTGGACCAGATGGAGCCTAGACTTTGGTGAAAGCCACATTTTTCTGGCTACCATCTTACTCTGCTGCTCTCACTCTCTTATAGTTTTCACTTGAGAACAAGCATTGCCTCAATAAATCACTTGTTCAAGAATTTCTGTCTCAGGCTTGGCGTCAAGGAATCCAATCTAAACCAGGCAACAACAGAGGAAATAATCAAATACAAAAGCAGAAGAAAGCATTTAAGGGCTCAAGCATGCCAAGTCATCTGTTTTGTTGAGTGTTTGCTGAAGAACATTACAACTAGAGAAGAATCACACAATGAAATATATTCCTGCTGCTGTTCCCAAGAGGGAATTGGACCTAGGATAGAATTGTAGAGGAAACACAAGCAACATATTGGGGACAGGGCTGGTGTCATGGCATGCTTGGTTTCACAAAACAGAAACCTACCCAGGCTGGCTCAAGTTCTTGGAAAGAAGGTAGGGGCAATGAAAATACAGACATTATGGAATTTATGGAAAGGCTGAATAATCAACCTCTAGAAGAATATAGAAGAGAAGAGCACCAGGACCTCAGCAGGACTTTGTGACTCTGTCCTCTCATAGGCCACCAGATTCTTTTCTTTTCACCTGGAATAACACCTGACTCACGTGTTTGAAGTCTCAAGTAAAATTTCTCGGACACAATGCTGAAAAAATGGCCAAAGTGGCAGCAGCAGGTTTTGAGTCTGCTTGAGTCCCTACACAAAAACTAACACAGCAACTAGTGAACAAAACCAAAAGCCCATGGACAAATTTACAATAAAACTAAGTGATAAGAATGTATGTCTAAAAAAAATTGTAGCATATGCATAAAATGGAATATTACTCAGTGATAAGAAGAAATAATGTACAAATACATGCTACAAAGCGGATGAAAATTGAAAACACTTTGTTATGTGAAAAATGCCAGACCTAAAATATCATATAATTTATGATTCCTTTTATATGAAGTGTGCAAAATAGGTAAATCCATAGATACAGAAGGCCAATTGGTGACTGCCAGAGCCTGGGGTCAAAGGGGAAAAGGGAAGAACTGTTTAATGGGCACAGAGTTTTCTTCTGAAGTGATGAAATATCTTAGAACCAGATAGAGGTGGTAGCTGTACAACACTGTCAGTGGCTAGATGACACTGAGTTGTGATTAATTTTATGTTATGTGAATTTCACCTCAACTAAAAGGAAACCTAAATACCGATAGTCCTATAAACCCCAAAATATAAGTGGAAACGGCTAAATCACCAACAGCACCTATGTGTTATTGGCATCTGAATGGATGAAAGCAAAATGAAGCAAGAGGACATCTGCTGAAGCTGAGAAGAGGAAAATCCCAGAAGAGCAGATAAATACTTCCTGGAAAGGATAGAGGGTCTATTTGAAATCAGTAGCTGGACAGCCATGCCTCCTCCAACAATCAGTACGAGCAAGGGGTTGCCCAAGAAGTTGCAGGAGTAGCTGAGTGATGGACTAATTAATTTCTCAAGGTCAAGTTCACTTTCTAAGATTTCTGGTTCGGTGGTTTCTCTTGGATTTTTTCTTTCCTTCTTTATTAAGACCTGTTATAGAATGATGGAACTAGATGGATCTTTTATCAGAACTGCAAGTTAATGACTTCTGAAAAAAAGCACTATTGAACATCTTTTGATAGTTTCTATTATTAGTTCTGAAAAGCTAGCTAGGCAGTGTAGCCCCTGTGAAATCTCAGAAACTATATACCACGCAATCTTCAAAAACAAAGCCCCACATTGAAGAGGGACTGCTAGAAGAAGAATCATTGTTAGACAAAACAGGGACAACAGAAATAAGGAAAGGAGAAGGTGCAGAAAACGTGCAGCATGAGGCAGGTGGTGGGGACAGCCAGGCAACCCCAGAAACGAGCTGCCATTTTATTTAGCTTGAAAAAGAAAAGGAGAGTTAGTTTTGTGAAGCTGAAAGGTTCTCAGAACACAGTTTCTCTCTAAAATGTCAGGAAAACTAAATTTACACAAAAATGAGGAACTAAAAGCAGTGAGGTCAAACCCATTCAAAAGTCCAAAAAGGAACGGAGTGCAATGACATCCAGCCGGATGAAAAGTCATGCCCAAAAGCAGATCAAAACAAAACAAGACAAGAAAGGCCGGTATAAATCAGCATTAGGAAAACTCAATAGGTACACGATTGAATTGAAGCAGTTAAAAATAAAGGAGAAAATTGTATGAGAAACGAAGACTGAATTAGACAAACAAAAGAGTCAGTAAATACAAGAAATAATGGTTTCGGAGAAATAGAAGCTGACAAAAGAGAATTTTTAAAAATCAGATAAATGAAGTAAGAGATAAAAAGGGTTTGAAAGAATATGACAAATATTGAAGATAGGCAAAGAAAATTCAACTGATAAATAAAGACAGTCCCTGAAGAAGAAACCCAAAATCAGAGAATAAAACAAATAAATAGTTAAAACTATAATTCTAGAAAACTTTCCTGAAATTTAAAAAAAAAAAAAGTGTATAATTCTTGGCAGCATGAGAATTTTGAACCAGAACATCCAAAACCAAAATATATTCTAGTAAAATTACTGGGCTTTTAAGAGAAAGAGAAATTTGAGGGACATCTAGGCAAATGAACACATAATTTAAAGAAAATTAAATTGGCTTCAGAGTTTTTCACAATGACATTTATAGGAGAAGAAAATTGCCCCATATATTTAATGTTCCCAAAGGAAGAAAATGTAAGCTAAGGATTTTGCATCCTACAAAGCTTATTTTCCAAGTATAAAAAGTACAGAAAGTCATTACCAACAACTGAGGAAATATTGTTCCCATGAACTTCCCCCTCACCCCACCCCTCAGCAACAAGGACTCTGCTAAAATCAAGCTTGAGACAATGAAAATAACTAGAAAGACATCAACATAAGGACTGCTAGTGAGCATTAAACATGTGATAACTCACAGCACACATACTAAGTGAGCACTAAACAGGAGAAAACCTAACATGAAAACGGCCCTATGATCAGACAATCACGATATAGTACAACCAGAAAAATGTGGGAGTGTGAGGACTGAATTTACAAATAACAATGACAATAAATAACAATAGGAGTAACTATTTTCAATAACTATTTTCAGGAGTAACTGTTTTCAGTAATCAGAAGTGGCGAAAGTATTATTAGTGTTGTTATTCTGAGATCATTGCATGAGAAATGTGGAGTAAAGTGTTTATGAGATTTTAATTCTATCATTCCCTGTGGCCTTGAGAAATAGGATTCTTAGTGAAAAAGAGAGGAATACAGATTTAATATAGGAGATGTTAAATAAAAGGCAATTCCTAAATTTGAATCAGAAATTTCAGTATGAATTAATAAGATTGTTGTTATACATATGTATGCATGTGCTTGTATATATTATTATATGTTCTATTTTTGAATACCTATATATTGATTTCATATATTTATTTACCTGTATATTGTATATATGGATTATACATGTGTATACTATATATATATATATATATATGGATTATATATATACACACTATAAACATATGGATTATATATATAGTATTTTAAATACATGTACATATGTATTTATTTCAAATACTTATATATGTATGTGTATATATGCAACATGTGTATATATGTTAAAAATAAATACACATATCTATTTATTTCATATACTTATTCCTCTTCACATTTTTTCTCTCCTTTGGCTCTCACCACTTAAAAGATCTGGAAACAATGACCCAACTCAAAAATCAATAAGGATCCTTAAAACCCAGATTATGGTCTTGAAATACCGTTTTACACTGTAAGAAATCAGGGTTTCTTGGAGAAATGGCTTATTCCTGGTCCAGGACAAGAAATATGTAAAATAAACCGAGGACCTCTTGATTTATATCAATAAATAAACCAAGCTCCCTCACAGAGAGCAGGGGAGCTATAAAAGACTATTAGGGTCACAGCAAAAAAAAAAAAAAAAAAAAAATCAGGAGCCCATCCAAAAAACATCTTACTTGCCAAGACAGGCCAACTTGAACGCCAATAAAAATAAAAATTGCAATAAACTAAAATCTATAAAATATGTCTTAATTGTGAGATTATAATGTTTAAAAATCATACAATGATTGCTCATCTGAGGAGAACAGGAATCCAATTCATTGTCTCAAAAAACTGAGTAAATGAAAGGAAAGAATCACATATTTGTCTTGTGTTTTCTACATGAACTGCAGCACTAGGTAAATGAAGACAAACATTTCTTTATAAAATTATCCCTGCTAATAAATAAAAAAATAATAATAAAATTCAAATAGCATCACTTTTTAACCCCAAATGAATTATTGCAACTAGGCATTGAGTATCAATATCTCTGACCAATATCAAAAAAGCAAAATAAACATTATAGGTCATTTTATACATGAAATACCACCACCTATGGTCTTTTCAAGGGAATGGAACTGGAGTCTCATCCATTCCCTGTATCCAACTGCTAATTTGCAGAGAAGACAGAGGGCAGAGAAGCGTGCTGACATGCATCAGGAGTTTGCAATCAGTAAAATCCAGTTAGCGGGAAACTCTACAGGTCAAATAGACGAGGATCTTCAAAAGGGAAGTTGTAAGGAAAGGAAATGATCGGAAGGGTTTCCTAAAAACAGATTCTGAGACAGATTTGTGTGCAGAGGTTTACTGGGGAATGACACGGAACAACAATTGTAAGAAAATGAGGGAAGCAGGATTGGGCAGAAGAAGGCTGATCTACCATGCAGGTGTAACAAAGACACAGCACTGGAGGGTGGCTCTTCACAGTTATTCGAATGGATGGAAGAGAGACAAGCCAAGCCAGGCTTTGCCTACACCAGTCAGCCCATACAGGCTATCCCCAGGAAACTGACCTAGAGGCCTCCAGGGTTTGGCCATCATTCCACAGCATGGCCACTTACTTCATCAAATCAGTAAGGACAGTTTCCAGAGCAACTCTGCTGGCAAGGCAGGGTCTTATATAATACAACATAATCATGGAGGATGTTCCACCGCCTGTGTCATATTCTATTAATTAGAAGCAAGTCCTAAGTCCTGCCTGCCCTCAAAGGGAGAGCATTATACAAAGGCATGAATACGAGGAAACAGGGCTCATGGAGACCATCCTAACAGTCTCCCCAGGGTCCCCCTGACAGATGGTGATGAGCACCTTAGTCCTGAGTGGGGAACTGGAGGGCGCACCACAATATCACCTATAAAAAGCCACCTGTAGATTACAAGAGACTTCTAGGTCTAAGAGACTTCTGTGATTTTTTTAAAGTGTTCATGACTAAACCATAGTACCTAAGGCTGCACAGTTTAGTGATAAGAAAAAAGCTTGGGGAAGTGATCAATATAAAAGTTGGGATAGTTATTGGGATGGGGTACACTAAGGGGCTTCAGAGTTGGGAAAAGTTCTACTTCTTGATCCAAGAGAATGGTGATAAAGCTGATTGCTTTATAATAATTCATGAAGCAATGCCTTTGTTTTGTGTTCTTTTTGATACCTGTATTTTATTTTAAAGCAAAAAAAAAAAAAAAATCCAGAATAGGAATACAATTGGTCAGCTAAGACAATTGTTTAGCCTCTTTTTTTTTAATTTTTAAATTTTGTGGGTATGTAGTAGGTGTACACATTTATGAGATACATGATATACTTTGATACAAGCATGAAATGCATAATAATCTCATCCTGGCAAATGGGGTATCCATCATCTCAAGCATTTATTTTGTGTTACAAACATTTCAATCATATTCTTTTAGTTATTTTTAAATGTGCAATTAAACTGTTATGGACAATAGTCACCCTGTTGTCCTATCAAATACTAGGTCTTATTCATTCTAACTACTTTTTGTACCCATTAATCATCCCCACTTTCCCTCCACCTCCCCCACTACCCTTCCCAGGCTCTGGTAACCAAACTTCTACTCTCTATCTCCATGAGTTCAGTTATTTTAATTTTTAGCTCCAACAAATAAGTGAGAACATGCAACATTTATCTTTCTGTGCCTAGCTTATTCCACTGAACATAGTGACTACCATTGCTATCCCTGTTGTTGCAAATGACAGGATCTAATTCTCTTTATGGCTGAATAGTGCTCCATTGTGTATATACACCACCTTTTCTTTACTCATTCATCTGCTGATAGACACAGGTTGCTTCTAAATCTTGACTATTGTGAATAATGCTGTAACAGACATGGGAGTGCAGATATCCCGTCCAGTCTCTTAAATCAAGTGGTTACTAGAGATAGTAACAACAACCTTTGTTAAAAACATGGCCTCTCTTTTCAGCAGGGCTACACCAGGTGAGCAGCTTCAATAAAGGATGAGGGAACAAGATAGAATGAGAATTTTAAAAAGTGCTAGCACTTCCAATTTAGAAACTTTGTTCATTTAGGGTAATCTAGGTCAAAAAGCATGAATTTCTGGGGCTGGGGGCAAGTTGGGGACCCAGGAGGCAGGAAGTGACGAGGGAG
The DNA here is from genome assembly GCF_001604975.1 of Cebus imitator. NCBI lineage: Eukaryota > Metazoa > Chordata > Mammalia > Primates > Cebidae > Cebus > Cebus imitator. The sequence continues at coordinate 6,323,535 of NW_016107406.1, forward strand.
AGGAGATGCGCAGTTACCTCATGTTGGTGTCTGCTGGGGAGGCCTCTGGGAAGAAGGGGGACAGGTACCTGGCAGGTACTTTTCTTTTTTCTTTTTTTTTTTTGGAAGAAAACTTTTTATTTATTAATTTATTTTTTAATTGCATTTTAGGTTTTGGGGTACATGTGAAAAACATGCAAGATTGTTGCATAGGTACACACGTGGCAGTGTGATTTGCTGCCTTCCTCCCCATTACCTGTATTTGGCTTTTCTCCTCATGTTATCTCTCCCCAACTCCCCACCCCCCGCTCTCCCTCCCCTATTTCCCCCCAACAGACCCAAGTGTGTAGTGCTCTCCTCCCTATGTCCATGTGTTCTCTTTTCTGTCTTTTATTTCCATATTTATTTTTTGGATCTAAACTTGCAGATTTGTATCATACATGGACAGCCAATAAAGGAATAATATAATGGCAGGGGGAAAAAAATGCTGTATTTCTTTTTACCCAAGCAGCAACATGGGTACAGAATAAAGCTGAGTGAAAAAACTTTTGGCACCATGGAAATAATAGCAGATAACATCAATGAGAATGTTTTTGGCAACAAAACCAAATTCAAACTGGCTTAAGCAAAAAGGAACTTTAATCTCTTACATAATAGAAAGTCCAAAGCTGAATCAAACTTCAGGGTCGGTTAATTCGGCAGACCAACAGGGTCAAGAGGAACCAAGTTCTTTCTTTTCTCTTCTGCCCACATCAGATGCCTGATAAAGTTGAGTGGAAATGGCTGAATTAGCACCGAATACCATATCATGAGACAATGGCAAGAGGAAGAAGATAAAGGGTCTCTGTCTCTTCTTTTGCCTTTTTTTTTTTTTTTTTTTGGCTGTGGGGGTTGGGGGCAGGAGAGGCAAAACTTTTCCCAGAAACAGTTTGTAGAGTCCTCCTAAAGTCACATGCTTATTTTTAAATAAATTGCCATTTAGGGAAATATGATTCCTCTTAGTGAATTACACCCACCCCTAGGGCAGGAGGGAGGGGGATTCAACCCCTATTAAGTGACACAGCTGCACAGAGTTGACTAAAGAGCTGAGTAATATCAAAGTTCTATTAGGATGGGAGAAGAAGGGAATGGATGCTGAGGAACCCATTGAGAATTTAACTAACAATGCAGCCAGAACCATACACCACATAGATTATAGTCCATTAGGGGACTTTGCTCCTCAAAAGATTCAGTTATTGACTACAGAATTTTGTGATTATCTTACATACAGAAATCAGAAATCTAACAAGAAAAAAGAAGATAGGAAAGTGTATTAGTCCATTTTCATGCTGCTGATAAAGACACACCCAAGAATGGGCAATTTACAAAAGAAAGAGGTTTGATTGAACTTACCATTCCACGTAGTGGGGAAACCTCACAATCATGGCAGAAGGCCAGAAGGAGCAAGTCACCTCTTACATGGATGGCAGCAAGCAAAGAGAGAGCTGGTGCAAAAAAACTCCCCCCTTTTATTTAAACCATCAGAGCTCATGAGACTTATTAACTATCACAAGAACAGTGCAGAAAAGATCAGCTCCCATAATTCAATCACCTCCTACCAGGTTCCTTCCATGACATGTGGGAGTAGTGGGAGTTACAATCCAAAATGAGATTTGAGTGGAGACATAGCCAATCCATTTCAGAAAGTACAGTGCAGCAAATGTGCTAATATTCTCCTTGTTTGTTTATTCCCAATAGATTCCTAAAATAGTAGAATGTCAAGCATAGCAGACATTTAAAAAATTAAAGTTTGCTAGTTCCCTGTAAGATCCCTGCTCACATAGACTTCCTTCATGCACAATTGGGTCAGTTAATCCCTAATCCCTCTCACTTCCGTCTCCTTCCGTAAGTGCCTTCCTGTCTCAGCCCCTGAGAGGTATCAACCCCAAGAAGTCAGGGAGAATTAAAAAACCATAATACAAGAGCCCAAGTTACATTAAAATTAACCAAGCCGAATCTTTAATTGTGGATAGAACTGATCCACAGAAGAATGGCCAAGCAGAACTGCACTTGGTTGTTCTCAGGCTGCACATAATCTGCAAAGTTATCTGAGCAGCCCTAGGTCTAAGACACTATCATGTCTCTCCTGGACCATTTCAGTAGCTTCCTAAGTGACCTCTCTGACTTCACTCTTGCCTCCCTACGTAATATGACTTGGCTGTGTCCCCACCCAGTGGGAGGTAACTGAATCATAGGGGCAGTTACCCTCATGCTGTTCTCATGATAGTGAGTAAGTTCTCAAGATATATAATGGTTTTATAAGAGGCTTTTCCCCACTTCACTCATTCTTCTCCTTCCTGTCATCATGTGAAGAAGGATGTGTTTCCTTCCCCTTCTGCCATGATTGTGAGTTTCCTGAGGCTTCCCCAGCCATGCTGAACTGAGTCAGTTAAACCTCTTGTCTTTATAAATTACCCAGTTTGTCTTTATTAGCAGTGTGAGAATGGACTAATACACTAACTGTCTATTCTTCACACAGCAGCCAAAACAATGTTTTCATTCTACAAACAATTATTTTGTTTTATTTTATTTTATAAAATAAATCAAAATACTCTAGTTCCTTCTCTTCATGCTTAGAATAAAAGCCAGTATTTGGACTGTTCAACAAAGCTTTGCATCATCTGGATCTGTCCAGTTCTCCCAGACTCATGTCCTGTGGTTTACTCCTCCGTCTCTCCTCCCCAGCTGCCTGTATTATCCAACATCCCACAATCTTCCCCTTTGCATTCATTGCCTTCATACTTTCTGGTCCCTTTACCTAGAATCTTCTTTTCCCAGATCATTGCATAGCTAACTTCTTGTCATTCTGGTCTGCTCAAATATGACCCAGACACATGGAATCTAACCACCCTACGTAAAACGGCACTCCCAGCCCTATCTTCTTGTCCTACTTTACACTTTTTATCATGACAACTTGACCTGGCATTTATTCCTCATCTGTCTCCTTCACTAGAATTTAAGCTCCATGAGGGTAAGTGTGGTGTATTTTTAGCACATCTCTAGATCTCCAGCTCCTAGAATAGTGTCACATGATAAACAGTTAATGAATGTATAGGACAGTAGTGGAAGTTGGCCATAAAATAACTTATTTATTACTCATTAATAATGTTTCCAGTACAATGTTTGTTAATATTGATAATGTTATCTTATTGCTCCTCAGGAGTGCCACTAAAATGTTTGATATTTAAAACAAGCACAAAGGGTCACTAAATTGGTTTACAACCTCAAAAAAAAATGAGATTAGTCTGTTTTGGCTACAAAATACCATAGTTATGGCTGTCATAAAAAAATACCATGGGTGGCTGTGGCTTATAAACAACAAACATTTATTTCTAAAATTTCAGAGTCTGGGAAGTCCAAGATCAAGGCATTGCTAGATTCTGTGTCTGGTGAGGGCTCACTTCCTGGTTCTTAGATAGCCATCATCTTGTGTCATTGAGAGGGATCTCTCTGAGGTAACTTTCTCCATTCATAAGAGCTCTGCCCTTATGGCCTAAACATGTCTCAAAGGCCCCACCTCCTAATATCATACTTTAAGGATTTAGATTTTAGTGTATTAATTTAGAGGGGACATAAGCATTCAGTCCATTGCAATAATTGACCAAAAAAGTTGGATAATCTGGCATCTTGTAAATAAATTCACATTAAATATACTACTCATTTGCATTAACTTAATAGATACTTAAAATGTACTATTTTTACATTCATGAAAATAACCAATGGAATTACATGATCTTTAATAACCACTAATGAAAGTCAGGGAAACACTTATGTTGTGAGATTTACAAATGTTTCCAAATCATAGAAAGAAAAAATGTTAGCCTTCAACTCATAGCTTTCCTGTCAAAGGATATAAAACAGCACTGTAATTATGTTCTGCAGATGTTGTGCTAATAATTTTTCCATTGCATATAAATTCAATCTAGAGGGAGAGAGGGAAAATAGGGAATTGATATATTTTTCCACATTCAATGGGATTAATAGACAAGGAAGTTTGAAACATGTTCTGCTATACTGCATATACCCTCAGACTTAATGCCCAAAGAAAGTAAAAACTGTTGGCCTTTATAGCCTGATAATATCATAAGTGGCAGATTCTTGTGAATTACTCACATTATTGATTCAAACTGTTTTTCTTCTTTTCCTGCAGGATAAATTAGTGGCATGTTAATACTAACTCAGTCTCCTCTGACGTAAAAAATAAAGGAGGGGAAGTTATTATAAGTCATGCTGGTCCTTGAGAGGCCTCTTGCAAATCAATCAGTTTTCTAGAAAGTTCATCTTTTTTCTTTTGCTTCAGAAATCACCTACATTTAGACAATAATTTTGCCTTTTCAAGCAGTACCTAGCTGAATAAGTTGTCTTCGTATCCCTGAGATAAGTGCTTTCTGTAAGTATTTAGCACAGTATCCTCGTTTAAGTGTTCAAAGAATACTTTTGTCTTCAAAGTAATACTTCTCCACCATGGACGGGTCACATTCTTGTTTCAGTGCTTACTCTTATTTAATTTCTGCTAAAGATCTTTCTTTGAAACGGCTTTCTTGGAGCAAAAGTAACCCAAAAGATAGTTAATGCCAGGAAAGAGTAAAACAACATGACAAAGAAAACGAAGAAATAGGCATTGTCATATGGTTTGGATTTGGGATTTTTTCTCTTCTCTAGCATTTTTTACTTCTCTTTCCAGTTTTCTTTCCAGCAGTTTTCAAACACTCAGAGATTAATCTAGTTTTCTTGATTTATGCCATAGCATTTCTCAAGAATAAAAAAAGGATGACTTTATCTTGAGATTCTTCTTTGTAAGGCAGAATCTTTCCTATTTACGGAATTCTAACTACTTGATAATGAACAAGGGTTGGCCCTAAAACCCTCAGTACCCCAAGACGGAAAACTCACTTCTAAAATTGAAACTAACATATAACCGAAGATCGAATACATATAAACTGAATACACAATGACCGAATAAACATTCATTGCAACTTTGAATAAATCAAGTGCTAATATTGGGGAGACACACAGGCTTGGCTTCACATGTTTTTCCAGGAAAAATTAAAAAGTTTAAAAGGACAGATTGGTATATAATATTTTCACACAAATCTGAATCATAACTCTTGGTTTCATATATTTGCTCTTAGAAAAGTAAGAGGTAGAAAAAGTGTATTTTAGAATCTTCAGGATAGACTCAAAATTTAACATTTTCACTTTAATTCCCAAACAAGGTCATGTTCTAACTTTACCCCCAAGAGAAGAAAATCTTTTCATAAATTTCTCAGAAAATAAAATCCTTAACTGTCCCAGGCAAACAGACAACATGATTTTATTTTTTATTTTTATTTTTTAGTTTGTCCTAAATCAGATTCCCTTGCTTGATATCAGGCACCTGGGCTCCTGTGGCTTCTAACTTCCTATTGGGTTTTACCAGCAAAGTCATTCTAAAGTAAATTGTTGTTTTACAAAGTAGTGAAACCCTATCTCAGCTACAAACATGCTCAAACACACACAAACTCTCCATCTCTGAGCAAACGACAATCCCAGCTGTTTCTGCCTGTGATCCCAGTCCTAGTGGCCAAGCACGCCTCCTTTGAAGTGGAGAGCACCTCTGCTGAGCTGCATTTTGCTAACTTTGCACTGTTTCTCTAAGCCTGACCCCTGAACTGATTGTCTGATGACTAATTCACATGCTAAGAACAAGGTATATCAGTATCACTGACCTGCCTGCATTTGTCATTAAGGGTTTGTAGTAAAAAGAAAGATGAAAGAGAAAGGTGTAATATTAGACCATCAGCCAAACATATTATGAGTGTGTTTTGAAAATGTGACTTATAAGATAAATGGGCAACTCATTTTAAATGTCTTTCAAGTTATGTAGAAGGCATATATATATATATATATATACACACACACACACACACACACACACACATATATATACACTTATATATACATATATATACACATATATATACATATATATACACAGATATATAACTATATCAAAGGACTATATATATTTTTATTTATAACTTCCTTAAGTGTTATTTCTTTTTCAAACTAGTAGCTAGTGTTAGAAGTCTATCTTGTACATGAACAACATGACTGCTATATGAGTTTCAAAATCATATAAAAAGAATATAAATATTAATTCTGAAACAGTGCTTGTATCTGAAACTAACCTGTCCTTCCACCACTATGGCCATCACCAAAGTTGCCCAACAGAAATTATAGAAAAGCTTGTATATAGATGCTTCTGACTGAAAAAACTAAGTAGCTTGTTAACTCAATTGCCACATTTTCTGAGTTGCTAAGATAACATTTTATCTTACATGTATATGATATACAGAAGACAAAAAAAAATCTTTTTTAATCTCTCATTACAAGAAGTAATTTCATTGTGTCATTTTGTCAACAAAATTTGTGTTCTATTAATACTGTGAAAGATAGTCTGTTCAAACATCTTGGCAAATGCTGCAATCAAATTGTTTAAAGAAATAGTGAGGCCTCTAAATGTGGATAATGGGTCTTTGAGCAGACTCTAAAGACCATTTCCATAGACTAGACCAATTCTTTCAAAGCGATACATAATAAGAAGTCAAATAAAAGGGGTGGGGCAAAATGAGAAGATTAAAAAGAGCAAAAGATTAAAAGAGGGAAAGAATATAAGGAAAATTCAAACGGAGAAAAGATCAAAAAGGGGATTAACCACGTTACTTGTTGTTTTTCAGAAATTAAAAAAGGATGGTGGATAAGGAATTTGTTTCCTTTCGGCCCAAGAAAAATGCCAATTATGGTAGCTAAACTGCCTGGATCACATATCGGCATGCTTTGGAAATGTGAGAAATGGATGGAAAATATAAACACAGAGCAATAGCGTACAGTTATGTTATGAATTAAGCCAGAAAAATATCAAGATTTAGTCGCTGAATAAGCTGCCAGGGTTAATTTTCCCTGATAAACTTGAGCAAGATCAGAATAGAGGCAATAGTACTATAGTCTCATGTTTTCTACAGCACCCCACCATTTTCTAGAATCAAATTCTTCATTTTCTTAGAGAAAAAAAAGGCTGAGAGAACATAGTCAACAACAATAAATTTGTGACATTCCCTTTCATTTCTTAATTTTTATTTGATCAGTGCCCTAGGTGCTGAGTTTAGGTCTCTGATATAGTAAAATCAGAGCCAACCCTGCTATGTAGAATCATTTAATAATGTTCTTTCTTTTTTAATTATACCATTTTGATAACAGAAATAATCACTTAAATTCACTGAGTGTTGTAGAAAGTGTTTCAGGGTGTATATATTATATTAATCAAGTCTATAAAATTAATTTTGTACATCTTAAAGTGGAATATACAGTTTGCCATTAAATATATGTGTTTCATAATCTGTTTTGCCTATTTTATCTTTGGTTTACTTATAGCAATTTTTTCATGATACTTTTTTCTGGTCCACGTATTTTCTTCTGAGTTTGACTTTTTGTTGTCATTGTTGCTGCCTTCACTCCAGTTAATCTAAAACTAAACTTTTTCTTAACCACGGATTTTTTTAATTTTCAAACATTGATGGCTTGGAAAATAATAAAATCAACAAACTTGGAAACTCTAAAAGATAAGGCAGAGAAGCAGTCAATCATGAGAGAAAAGATAGAAAGAAAAAATCAAAAAGTTGTTATATTACATTAATGCCAGATGAATTCTAGTAGAAATTAGATTTAAATTCCAAATTATCTGGTGGAATTATATTAAAAATTTGTCTATACCATTTAGGTACTCTAGTAATATATTTAATATGCTGTTTGTCAAACATCCAGGGGTATGTAGACCAGCAGTATAATGTCATGGGATTTTGAATAGCATTTAACAGCATCTCGTTCTGCCACTTCTTTTAAATTATGTAACATTTTTTCTAAATCCAGGTGCTTTTAGTTTCATTCAAATTTCTCTTAAAGGAACATAGTATAGAACAGAATCCAGAAAAGCACATGAATTTTATAATAATTGCCTCCTTTGTCAGCAGTCAAAAGGAGCAGGCTGTCAGCTTCTGAGGTTGGGTCACTATAAACAAACAACTTAGGTCAGGAGCCACAATAGCTACTTCCCCTCCTGCTGTCTCCATCCTGCGCGCACTTTGTTGGAATGGGTGGGGGTGGGAGCCAACATGGCCCAGTGCTAAGGGGAAAATGATGGTAGGCTACTGAAGAGCATGGGAAGTCAACTGAAAATAGAGCTCCTTGCTCCAGCAACCCCACTTCTGGGAATCTATCCTATGGAACTAAAAGCACAAGGTTGGAAGGATGGAGAGAGAGAGAGAGAGAGGGTTTACTGCAGTGTATTCACATTCATGCACCAGGAAGTGGTGTAGTGAATTATGACAGACCCACCCTCTGCAATACTGTTTAGCAGGCTATCCATGATCTACTGTTGAGTGAAAAAATAAAGTTTACATGAGCATAAGGAGTAAGTAGGACACGATTAACATTGTGAGACTGGGGAGAGATAGGCAGACTCTTAACTTTCTTTGTATGCCTTTCTTGGATTTAGTCACAAGTAGTATAGTAGCAATTTATATATATACATATATATGTGTGTGTGTGTGTGTGTGTGTGTATATAATATGTAAAGTAAGGCCGGGCGCGGTGGCTCAAGCCTATAATCCCAGCACTTTGGGAGGCCGAGGCGGGTGGATCACGAGGTCAAGAGATCGAGACCATCCTGGTCAACATGGTGAAACCCCGTCTCTACTAAAAATACAAAA
>NW_016107406.1:6333099-6341252 GCF_001604975.1 Cebus imitator
AAAAAAAAAAAAAAAAAAAAAAAAAAAAAAAAAAAAAAAAAAAAAAAAAAAAAAAAAAGAACAAAACAGGTTATAAAAGAACCCAGGGACCAAATCATCCAAGGTATTTTCAATTTCTTGTAACTGCAATTCAAAGTAAGAAAAATACTTTAGCATCATAAAGTCATCCCTACATACACACGTATACACACATACACACACAGAGTGAGACTATAAACCGCAGTCTGAGAAACACTAAACTTTATTCTAAGTTTGAGAAAAAGTCACTGGAAGCAGAAGAGTTACAAGATTTTACTGGAAATAGACTGTGGTATTATAGACTGAAAGTGTGTGGAAATAGACTGAAAGTGGGTGGCAAGAGAGAAAACAAAGATTCCATTTGGGGTATATTGAGGCAGTGGACTAGCTAAGACAGGGTGGTGTCAGCAGTGGAAACAATGAAAGGTGATTAAATTTAGCATATATTTTTAATACAAAGCCACCAGAACCTACTGATAATTTAGATATGTCATTGAGAGAAGAAGCATCAGTAACGTCTCCTAGAGGGGCATGATCGACTGAGCGAATGGTGATGCCATTTACGTAAAAGAGCAGCAGTAAAGTAGCAGCAGATTGTGGCAAAGAGGGACTAAAGAGGTCTACTTAGGATTATTACTGAGTTTCCTTTCAGACACCCACTTGGAGAAGTTGAGTGGCCCCATTTGAAGTTAGAATGGCCATGTGGCTTGCTTTGGTCAATGAAGTATGAGAAAAGAAAAGTGTGCCACTCTGGTGAAGATATAAATTTGGGTGATATCACTATCTATGTGGCCAGCTAGTCAAGTTACGGAACAAAGGGAAAGCTTTTAGGGCAGGGTTTTAAAACTGTGAATCTTAGCCCATTTAATCAGTCATGAAATTCACGTATGGGTCATGGCCAGCGTACTTTGAATGAAATGAAATGGATAGGATAGAATGGGATGAAATGGAATAGAACAGAAAGGAATAGAATAGAATAGAATAGATCAAAGGACACCACATGTACACCTAAGCAAGAACTATACACTCGACCAAAAAAAAAAAAAAAAAAAATGCAACCAATTATTTACTCTTTTATTCACCTGCATCTCATTTGACTTTCCAGTAGGTAATGGTTTACCATAACAGGATGGTTCATGTTGTACTCATTTTCAGTTAAGACATAGGAATTGAACATAAACTGATAGAGAAAAATGCCTAGGTCACAACCTAAAGCTAGGCCTCCCTTCACTGGCCCTGTTTTACCTTGTTCCCTTTCTTTATATGGGTTTATAAGCCATCTGGAATACATAATACTGCAAGGACGAAAAGGCCCATCCATGACCACCACTTCACGGTTATTTTTGCATGTACTCAAGAATCTTGATGATGATGTCATTTTGTGTGTTTACGTCCATGCCTCCAGTCGTATTTGTGTGCCTTCATTATTGAAAATCGTAATATTAATAAACTCACATTTTTTCTCTTAAAATTCAGGTTTTACATATGAGATAGGAAAAAGAATGAAAGAATCTCCTGACTTGCATACATTTGAGTGGTTGCTAACCGTTATCTTCTATTATAATAAGATTCATATGAACAAGCACTTACATTCAAGTTAAATGACTTGAAACACTCAACCGACAACAAATATTTATTGAACAGCCATTAGGTTCCAGGAAAATTATCTCTGTTGTTTCTCATGACAACTTTTGGAGGGATAAATTAATGTCTCTATTTTATAGTTGAGAAAACCAAGATGAGTGAGGTTTAATGAGTTGCCTATTCAGCTAATCAGTGGGACTTGGGGTTGCAAACCAGATCTTTCTGGTGTCAAGCCAAGCTGGTTTTTGTTACACTATTATCACAACCGCTTCCTCTAAGAGTGCTGTTGGCATTGTTTATCAAAAGAAGAGATTGTAAGCACCCTACTTTATTGTCAAAAAGGGAGTAAGTGAATTATGCTACATAATTTAACCAATTAAGCACTAATGCAAGCACAAGAGCTATTTGATATGGTATAGAAAGGTCTCCAACATATGCTATGCAGAAATAAAATGACAAAATAATCCAACAATCAAAAAAACAGAATAATGTTTATTGAACATTCTTATTTCAAAGAATAAAAAAGGATACATACATATACCCACTTACACACCACATATGCTTATACATGAAGAGAAAATTTTAAGCATTATATATGAGAGTCTGATAACAGTGGTTGCCCATGTATAGAAGGACTTGAGGGTCTAATATAAGAAATAAAATTACTGGCTGGGCACGGTGGCTCACCCCTGTAATCCCAACACTTTGAGAGCCCAAGGCAGGATTCATCATTTGAGGCCAGGAGTTCAAGACCAGCCTGGCCAACATGGTGAAACTCTGTCTCTACGAAAAATACAAAATTAAAAAAAATTTAGCTGGGCATGGTGATGCACACCTGTAGTTCCAGCTACTCAGGAGGCTGAGGCAGAAGAATCACTTAAGCCCGGGAGGCGGAGGGTCCAGTGAGTCAAGATCACACCATTGCACTCGATCCAGGGTGACAGAGCAAGACTCTGTCTCGAAAAAAAACATTACTTTTCATTGGTTCCTATGTGGGCTTTTAACCTGTGTGGTAGTTATGAGTGCTATAGTTCAAATAATTTCAAATCTTTGCCCTAGCACATGGCAAGAATGCACTCCTCCCATCCTCTGTGAGGTTAGTCTCTGTGACTTGCTTTGGTCACTAAAATGTGAGCAGATGTGAAATGCAGCATGTCTGAGCCAAAGTTTTAGGAATCAATGCCTAACTTACCACATTCCCTTCTCCTGTCCCAGCCACACTGAAAGCATGTGTAGAAATAAAACTTTCATCAGCTGGGGTCCCTGAGTGACTGTGATGAGCAAAGCTCTGCTGCCAACTCATATCAGACACATAAAATGGAAATAATCCATGTTGTAAATAATCCTTAGTGAAGCTACTAACATTAGGAGTTGTTTGTTTTGGCAGCATCACCCAGCCTATCCTGGCTGATAGAACATTACAAGCCCATGCCTGTAATTCCAGTGCTTTTGGAGGTGAAGTGGAAGGATCATTTGAGGCTAGGAGTTTGAGACCAGCCTAGGCAACCTAGCAAGATTCCATCTCTACGAAACGTTAAAAAAAATTAGCTGAGTATCGTGGCACGTGCCTGCAGTCCTGGCTACTTAAGAGGCTGAGGTGGAAGGATTGCTTGAATCTGGGAAGCTGAGGCTGCACTGAGCTGAGATTGTGCCACTGTCTTTCAACCTGGGTGACAGAGAGAGAACTGGCCTCAAAATAGAAAAAGAAAAATATATATATATTAGCTGGGCATGGTGGCACACATCTGTAACCTAGATACTTGGAAGGCTGAAGCAGGAGGATCGCTTGAGCCTAAGAGTTCAAGGCTACAGTGAGTCATAATCATGTCACTGCACTCCACCCGGGACAACAAAGTAAGACCTTGTCTCCAAAAAGATTTTATTAAAAAGAAATGCTGGGAAGTACAAAGGAAACACAAACCCAACAATTACATTGTAACATTTTCATACTTTTAAATGTTAAGGAAAACATGTTTTAAAATAATAAATTAGATTATTTACTCTTTAAGCAAACATTTATTGAGGACCAAATATGTCCCAGGCACTACAGGCACAGGGGAAGTACCATTTAAAAAGACAAAAAAGATCCCCACTCTCACAATTAACACAAATTAATAAGTAAGATGATATCAGGTAACAATGCATGCTCTAATGGAAATAAAGCCCCACGATATTATCGGAAGAGACTGGGTAAGTAGTTGGTCAGGGAGGCTCCTGGGAAGAAATCATGTAAGCTGATGGTTGCAGTTATAATACAGTGGACCCTTGAACCGCATGGGTTTGAACTGCATAGGTCCACTTATCTGTGGATTTTCTTCGACCAAACACAAATCAAAAATATAGTACTGCAGGATGAGAAGCCCACATATAAGAAAGGCCAACTTTTCCAATACACAAACTTGAGTATGCAGTGAAATACTTGGGGGTGGGGGGGTGGGGGGGAAGCACACTGAGGGACAACTGGTTCTAAAACCACAAAGAAGTTTCTTTAAACTTTTCCATAGTCACCACATTTTCTCAAGTAGGTCTATGTTTCATTTTAAATCAGAATAACACCATAAATAAATAAGGGTGGGTAAAATGGTGGGGTAATGAAGTCTTCAGCTAGAAAACCCAGGCAGCCCAGGCTTCATCTGGAAAATAAAGGACCATATTCAGTTACACCTGCAGATGGAACCGATAGAATCATAAGTGGATACAGAAACAAACGTTGGCACCTCTCTAAGTAGAGAAGGCCACCAATGGGAAATTTATCCCATAAAACATCAATCAAGATAGCAGTAAAAGGGGTGAAATGTGTACACACGTAAAAACAATTGAAAACACATTTGCCTAATTATACAGACAAGGATATCAAGATGAGTGCTGAAAGGGGATGAAAAACTAGGAGATACGGAATCTCTGTGCTAACGGAACCCAATGCAGAGGCTGGCAATATGGCCCCAGGGACAAACACCACCAATTACAAAAACATTAAAGAGTTAATCAAGCTTGTGAAGTGTTTCCAAAGAAAGGAGGATCTGAAGGAAGCCACAATTCTGCCTTTATCAGCAATTACCCTCATATTTTTGTATCAAGCTAACTTTGTTAAATCATTCTGCAAAGGTCAAGTGGGATGTGTCTTTCCTGGACTATTTTCATATTTCATGACACAGACTAAATAACTGGATAGTACACACTGTATTTCCAAAGTCTGGAAGATATTTACACCCAAATGCTGATTTCCTGTGGTGTGATATTAGTCACTTAGACAATGGGGTTTTATATGACGCTGTGTATGTACAGTCTCTTGGCCAGTTCCTTCTTTGGTGCCTGAAAATTTTCCAGTTACCAGCTGTCAGAAGCCCACTTTAACTGTTTCTCATTAAAATAAGAAACCAATTTCAATTCATCTTGAGAGCAACAGAGCATGAAATCCTCAGGTTGTCATAGTCAACATGCTTCTTGAGTGAAATAATTTATTCAAAAGGCATGAAGTCCATTTAGCTCCTAGGATAGTAATGTTTGAGCTGCCAAAGTTATCTTAGTCAATATGCCTTCTTTTTCCTCACATTAGGGCAAAGTTGGAGGCACTGAATGGTTGATCAATCCAAAAGAGGACCCCCAGTAGTTAAATTTTTATTGCATCACTGTTATAATAATTTTGAAAGTGGTTATGAAACAATAGTGCACATATTTAGGTAGTATCATTTACTCAGAAATTATGAAACTTTCTTCGAATATTATCTCATCTTTCTTTCAGCATCCCTAACAAGTGGGCACTGTCAGGTGTTATTATCCCCAGTGCAAGGAGGCAAACAAAAAACATTTTTGGTAGATGTGTTTGAACTGTGGCTTTTTAATTTTTTTAAATCTTTCTACTCCTGTATTTTTCAGTTTCTCTTTAATTAACTTTTATTATTTTTACAATGCAAATAAAATTTTAACATTTTGAAGCAAACACTAACAGATGTCTCTCACGCCATCACACACTACCTAAAACTTGGATTTAATGTCTTTTCTCTGCCTTATTGTCACCAACGTATTGGCATCTATGCCACAGATGCTTCCTCCTTTAAGAAGCAGAGTGTCATGGTGTTTATACCCAGGAAGGAAGAAAAGGCAATTAACATTTTTGAAAGGCCACTATATGTGCCAGGACTATTCTAAGACATATAAACTTAACCCGGTTAATCTCACCAACCTATAAGCTAAATATTACTTAATTTTCACTTGGTAGATTTGAAAATGGCAGCTCAGATAAGCTATGACTCAAGGATGTAAGTCAGCCAACAATAACAGATCAAATCAGGATCCAAACCCATGTGTGACTGAGTCTAAAACCAACACGCTTTCCAGTCCTAAACACGCAGCTCAAGTCTCCGCTTGCTACTTTCTTAGTGTTTCCAATTCTGCCTCCCTTCAATGCATTCTCCATCAAGAACGGAAATGCAATAATATCCCTCCTCTGCTTGAAAGCTGTCAGTCAAGCTCCCACTGCATAGAGAATCAAATCCAAGCTCATTACTGTGTCCAGCCTCATCGTATGCCACATTACACCACCCCGCCCCATTCACCTCCTGCACACCTGACGCAAGAACCTAATTTCAGTACCTTAAACAGGCAAAGCTCTTTCTCAAATCTGGGCCATCACACACATTGTTCCCTCTGTCAAGAAAACATCACTGTTTTCTTTCCAGGGCTTAATTCCTGGAACTTCATTGACCACTGAGTCCAAGTGGGCCCTGTTATTTTCTCCTCATTCTATTCTTTTCCTTCTAACAATAAGCATAATTTCAAATTAGATGCTGATGTTTTTATTCATTTATATCTATCTTCCCCACATGAGCTTCAGAAGCTGAGACTCAAGTCTGTTCGTTGACCAAAACAACAAAGACACTAAAACAATTCCTGGCTGGTAGAAGATTTTCAAAAAGTATTTACCAAATAAATGAATGAAAGATTTGAATCTCAGGTCTCACTGACTCCCAATTCACATTCTCATTGTTGATATGACTTTTTAATATTCATTCAAAAGGTCATTTGTCCTGCCTAGGTTCAATACTACCATAAATTAGTATTTGCCTTGCTTTCATCTTCAAGAGTGTGTCAGTAGTATTATTGAAACACCATTCTTCTTTCCTTCTCCATCATATTCATGATCCCCACAAGGTTCATCTGAGCTAAGCACATGGCTGCCATATGCCTTAAAACACTGGGGTTCTTTGAGCAAAGAAGAAGATAGAAATGGCCATTTGGGTGGTCAAAAAATAGACCGCTTCTTGCCATGGACCATGAGATTAAAAGCCCACAGACCTGTGCCTGCAAAAATCTATTCACAATTTCTCCCTAAAAGTATAGACTTCTGTTAAATCCAAACAAACAAAACTAGAAAAGTCTTTCTACCAGAGATTTTGATACTCCCCGTAACTGTTCACCCAGAATTCTTATGCCACTGTTAAGAATCAGTCTTGCTATGAGTTAGTCCTCAGTGTACAAATGCAGAGGAGGTGGGGGAGCTAGTTCAAGAGCCATTGCCTTGAACTGACTCTTACTGCACTCTCTCTGAGCATTAGATACACACCTGCTTTCATGACTTAAGTTGCAGTGATAAATAAGCTACTATCAGTAAATACTTTTTGAAGTAGAGTTAAGCTTACTTTTTTCTTGTTTGTAGTTTTAATCCCATTATTTCCATAACTCTGTGATAAAGGAGAGTCATTTAAAAACGTGACCATATATGCTGAAAAAAAGAAACTATGGATGCATCTTCTTAATAAATTATATTCACATGAAATAATTGTTTTGTGGCTCATGCTTCTAATCCCAGCATGTTGGGAGGCTGACGCAGGTGGATTACTTGAGGTCAGGAGTTTGAGACCAGCCTGGCCAACATGGTGAAATCCCATCTCTACTAAAAATGCAGAAATTATACAGGCATGATGGCCTGTACCCTCAGTTACTTGAGGGGCTGAGGTGGGAGAATTGCTTGAACTTGGGAGGCGAAGGTTGCAGTGAGCCGAGGTCATTTTAGATACAGGGAGTACATTTGTAGGCTTGTTATGGGGGCATAGTGCACCTAGGTAGTGAGCATGGTACCCAGTAGGTAGTGTTTCAACCCACACCCACCTCTCTCTCTCTCCACTCTGGTAGCCCATAGTGTCTCTTTCCCATGTTTATGATGGTATGTATTTCGTGTTTAGTTCCCACTTGTAAATGAGAACACGAGGCATCTGGTTTTCTGTTCTTGCGTTAATTCACTTAGGATTATGGCCTCCAGCTCCATCAATGTTACTGCTAAAGACATGTTTTTATATTTTATAGCTGTGTAGTATTCCATGGTATATATCTGCCACATTTTCTTTATGCAATTCACCATTGATGAACACCTAGGTTGACTTCATGTTTTTGCTATTGTGAATAGTTCTATGACGAACATAAGGGAGGATGTATGATTTTGGAATAATGATAAATTTTTTAAGGTATATCCAGTAATGAGATTTATGGGTCAAATGGTTGTTCATTTTTAAGTTCTTTGAGAAATCTCCAAACTGCTTTCCACAGCGACTGAA
>NW_016107406.1:6341322-6345889 GCF_001604975.1 Cebus imitator
GTATCTCTTTGTGGCTTTGATTTATATTTTGATGTAATGATGCTGAGAAATTTTTCACGTGTTTGTTTACTGCTTGTGTGTCTTCTTTTGAGATGCCTGTTCATGGTCTTTGTTATTTTTTAATGGGGTTGTTTTTACTTGTTCATTCAAGTTCCTTATAGATTCTGGATGTTAGACTTTTGTCAGATGTGTAGTTTGCAAATATTTTTCTCCTATTTTTTTTTCAGGTAACAATGAGACATATACAGCTTTATTTCATAATCTGTAAAAAGTCGTACTCTGGCAGAGTGATGCATTCCTTATCTCAGCAGAAAGCAAACAATGTGTCTGAAAAGCCCCTTCCTAAGATTTGGAACTGTGTAACCCTGAGCTTACATCTCAATGCTCCCAAGAGCTGGGCTCTTGCTATGTGGCAGCTGGTATCCACAGTTCTTTCTCTCACCCTCCAGTGACACTCTCTGGCTGGCTGTGACTCCCACACCTAACAGTAGACAGGAGGCTGAAAACAACTTTACCTGGACAGGGCTGCCTTTACCTGGACAGGATGCCCCTTCCTTCCTACAAAAGGGAGTTCATAGGATTAAGAATGTTTCTGATGGCCAGGCACAATGACTCACACCTACAATCCCAGCACTTTGGGAGGCCAAGGTGGGTGGATCACCTGAGGTCAGGAATTTGAGACCAGCCTGGCCAACACGGCGAAACCCCATCTCTACTAAAATACAAAAACTTTTCTCCTATCCTGTAGGTTGGCTGTTTGCTCTGTTAATAGTTTCTTTTGCTGTGTGGTAGCTCTTTAATTTAATTAGGCTCCAGTTGTCAATTTTTGTTTTTGTTGCAATTGCACTTGGCCAAAAATTACTTGTCAAGATCGACTTTGAGAAGGATATTTCCTAGGTTTTCTTCTACTATTTTTATAGTTTGAGGTCTTCCATTTAAATCTTTAATTCATCTTGAGTTAATTTTTGCATATGGTGAAAGGTAAGGGTCCAGTTTTGTTCTTCTGCCTACAGGCAAACATCCTAAATGCTCCTCCACCCCCACCTCATCACCCCTATCCCCTTAACGCCCTGCTCTCAACTTTAGAGAAAATACAGACAGCAGAAGTGAAATCCCTCAACTTCAAGGCTTCCTCGTCCACCTGCTAATGTGTCTACATTCTTCCCCATTTCCCTCCTTTAAGTAGAAAAGATTTAAAGGGCTGGCTTCTTCCTGGATAAAGCCAGTCCCTCTATATGTGCACCACACCCTATTCGTTTCCTTCCTGCTTTGCAAGGACTTGCTTGCTTCTATCCATTGGCCCCCTTTCTTATGACACTTCTGTTAGTCCTCTGGGGTTGCCATAAAAAAGGTACCACAAACTGGGTAGTTTATGAAAACAGAAATTCTACCCTCACCAATCTGGAGACTGGAACCCTGAAATCAAGTGTCCACAGCGTTGATTTCTTCTGGGTGCTCTGGGAGAATCTGCCCCATGCCTCTCTCCCATCCTCTGGGCTCACAGCTGTGGCCCTTTTACTCTTGGTCTCTGTCCTCACATGACATTCCCCCCTCATGTGTCTGTGTTGTTTCTCTTTTTATAAAGACACCAGTCATATTGGATTAAGGACCCATCCTACTCCAATATGACCTAATCCTAATTTACATTTTAATTATAGGACATCCACAAAGTTCCAATTCCCAAATAAAGCCACATTCACAGGTATCAAGGATTAGGGGACTTGAACATATCTTTTTTGGAGGGGCAAAATTCAAAACACAAAAATTTCCCAAGTTGGCAACCTATTCCCCTCAGCCTACAAATGTGGTTAAATCTCTCCAATCTTAAGAAAATAAATACCCTGTTTCCCCAGCCATCTATGACTTTTAAACCAATATCTTTGGCCAACATCACTTCCTAAATTCAGATTTATTTATCCAGCCACCTATTAGACAGCTCCCCACGGAGGTCTTAGGGTCACTTCACCATCCGTAAGTCATGTGCAAAAAGAAGGCATTACCTTCTCCACACCTACTCCTCCTCCTGTATTCCCTGTCTTGAGTAGCAACGCTGCTAGCCCATCACCCAGGAGAGAATCCTGGAAACTACACTAGATTTCTCTGTCCTAACCTTGCACAAATATCTGTCAACAAGACCTATCAGCACTTTACCTCTAAATACCTCCAAATTCCTTCCCCTGTTCCATAGTACTGCTCTGAGCCCTATTCAAATTTCCTTAAACTACGCAATTGCTTCTTCAACTAGAATCCCTGCCTTCAGTCAATCCCATTGAAACTGTTCTCCACAATGATTTTAGATCCTACATTAAAGACAACTGTGTCCTGTAGAGCAGCAAGAGCAATGCTCACTTAGAAGATTTGACACTTACTCCCTGTTTGTTACTTTTGTAAACTAGTGTAAGATTTAGGAGAAAAAATCCAAGGAGAGTATGAAGATCTGCATTTGGGGCAGCAGGGCAGGAAGAGAGCTAGTCAGATTTAATCTTACCAGACATCAAAGCTTGCCTGTTGCTTTAGGAGAGTTATTTACACTCTCTGAGCATCAGATGATATCACCACAATGTTGAGTTGCCGTGAGTATTTTTGGATAATATATAAAGTCCCTTTCATGATGCTGGAGAGGTTGTACTTTGTAAAAGCTCAGTAAAATATAACTATTATAATTATAGAGTTATTTTTAAATTATCAGTCTAAGTTGTCAGTCTTCTACTTAGAGCTCCTCAGTGGAATCTTTCCTTCTTTAGAGTAAGACACAAATGTGTCAACACAATACAGCACAAGGCACTGTGTCACTGGGTCCTGGCTACTTTTTCAAGCCCATCTTGCCTTGCTTCTCCATGATCTCACCCAAAGGCAGTTCTCAAAGTATATTAAGCTCTTGCCATGAAAAACTCACTTCCCCACAATCTAGTCAAGTCAAGCCTCTACTCCTGGGTGTTTTTCTTTTCAACTTTCAGACCCAAACCAGTGTCCCCTCTTCCAGACCTTCCTGGATCACACTACCCAGGTCTGACTTAGGAGACCCTCCTCTGTGTTCAACCCTCTCCAGGTGAGGTATAAGTATCTACTTACTCACATCTTCCTAATTCTGCTATGTACTCCTTGAAGAAAAAAAAAAAAAAAAAAAAAAAAAAAAAAAAAAAAAAAAAAAAAAAAAAAAAAAAAAGAAATGTAATCCAAAAAAAAAAAAAAAAAAAAAAAAAAAGACCCATTCATGAACACTGCATTATGGGATCAAAAGGTTTACATTTAATTAAAAACCTGTGGTATTAAAACTCTAAGAAGAAGCCATTTACCTTATAGAGCTGAAATTGGTGCATGAATCTGCAAAGCAGTAGACAGGGCTAAGGAATGACTAGCTATCAACAATAGGTGGTTAAATTCTCCAAGTATCTCCGTCAGACCACTTCCACCATCATTCTGGCATTTAGACAATTGGTATATATTTATCAACAAGATTCAAATGCAGCTTAGACATCCCTTTCTCCCATCATCACCATTTCCCTTCACCCCATCTGCTCTTACACAGTTGAGTTGGAGCTGTCAGTACTGTGAGGATTGAGCAACCACAGCCAGCAGGCAATTTTTTTTTTTTTTTTTTTGACACAGGGTCTCACTCGGTCGCCAGGCTGGAGTGCAGTGGCACAATCTTGGCTCACTACAACCTCCAACTCCCTGGTTTAAGCAATTCCCCTGCCTCAGCCACCCAAATAACTGGGACTACAGGCACGCGCCTCCAAGCCCAGCAAATTTTTGTATTTTCAGTTGAGACAGGGTTTCACCATGTTGGCCAGGATGGTCTCCGTCTCCTGACCTTGTCATCCACCCACCTCAGGCTTCCAAACTGCTGAGATTACAGGCATGAGTTGATGCACCTGGCTGGCAATCTTAAAAACTGGCTCAGTATTATATTTGTATTATATTAGAGGAGTAAACAATGATCCATAGTGCCTTATAAAACTTAGAAAGCCAGTTTCTCTTACAAGCTTAAATAATGTGAGCAGGGGCCTAGAGGTCTAGTAGATGGTAACAGTAAGCAAGTATTTAAGAATCCACTGATGGCATAGTTTACCTGAAGCATAGTGTTGTGGAGAGATATCTAAACTGAAAAGCAGGAAGCCTGAATTGCATTCCTGATTCTACCATTACTAGGCGAGTGGGAAATATTAGACAATCATTTGACTTTTCTGCTGCTTAGTATTCTTGCTGTAAACTGAGAATCATATTCACAAGCTGCCTTCCTAATTAAGATATTGGGAAGAGCAATGTAATGTACGTGAAAATTTCTTGAAATTCTAAGGTGTTATACAGACCATCACAGACAGATAATACTCATAATACTACTCCTCTAACATTTTGATATTTACAATTAAATAAAAAGTCTACAAATACAGAAACAGAAATGGAGCTATTTTCTATCAATGTTCAAGTTAACTTTTTCTTTTCGATATTAAATTTGAGAGCAAAAACAGAATAAAAAGGAAAATAAGCTAGGTGAGATAAGAAGCTAAAACAAAATAAAACAAACCCCCCAAAAAGGTACCTGGATTTTGCAAAAAAAAAAAAA
>NW_016107406.1:6345899-6349449 GCF_001604975.1 Cebus imitator
CAGATATTAAAAATTAAGTTTTTATTAATATTCCCTTTATTGTGCACTATAGGCAGAGAATAAGTCTGAACAAAAAGAAGAAATAAAAAAGCCCTGTACTTTAGACTAAATCATAACGGCAACTAGAATTTTAGAAAATTATAGTAGACACATGGAGAAATCAGACAATTATGTAGTAATTGACATTAGTAATAGCTTTTCTTTTCCAAAAGTTTTTTGTGGCCAGGCACAGTGGCTAATGCCTGTAATCCCAGCACTTTGGGAGGCCAAGGCTGGTGGATCACTTGAGGTCAGGAGTTTGAGACTAGCCTGGCCAACATGGTAAAACCCCATCTCTACTAAAAATACAAAAATTAGCCAAGTATGGTGGTAGGTGCCTGTAGTCTCAGTTACTTGGGAGGCTACACGGGAGAATACTTGAACCTGGGAGGCAGAGGTTGAGGTCAGCTGAGATCATGTCACTGCAGAGCGAGACTCCGTCTCAAAACAACAACAACAACAACAAAAACCCGGGTTTAACCTGTTTTTGTTTTTGTTTTTGTTTTTGTTTTAATTTACTGAACTTGAATGAACATGTAAAGACATACTTAGTATACTCAGGTATACTTGGCTAAAGGCTGGAAGAGAATATACAAAACTGAAAATGTCTTTCATGTTGGTAGACTAGACTAACATACTGTTAAGCTTTCTCTAAAATTGGACTGTTGTCTTTCTTTTTTTAACTGGAATGAAATTGAATTGATAAAGCTTTTTCTAAGGAAAGAAATGTTACTACTTTCAAATATATATAGTAACTTCAGCTGCCAACTAAAGAAATGTTGCCAAGTACAAATATCTGTTAAGTCCTTTAAAAAATATACATGCTCTCTGAATTATAACTGTCATATAATTTTGTTCATTCATAAGTAGTTCTTCTTGTGATCTTGAAGACTTGACTTTATTAAATACTCTTATTACTGTCAGTATAATCATATTTACATCATAATTTTCTTGGCAAGTTCTTCATTTCTAGTATAAAAGTTAACTGAACTTTAACTTTTATCAAATAATCATACAAACTATATTTTAAACTCATCCATAGATTAGAGCTTCTTAAATGTAGGAATCATGATTTATTTGTCTTTCTATCTCCCAAACATCCAGGACGTAGAATAAATGCAGTGAATTATATAAAGTCCTAAATGCTTTCTGTATTTTTTTCCCAATTGTAATGGACCATCCCTTTTACATTGTCAGAAAACCATAAAGACTAAAACACTCAATTACAGAATTTTAGTATTTAAATCAATTGCAACTGAAAACAAGTAAATCTCTTATGTTTAAGGTATAAAAAACTATTCATGTGTTGCATAATAATCAAATATAAATGATAAACAACAATTTAATTCCACTCAATAAACATGTCAGACAGGTTGACAGTGAACAAAATAAAGTTGGAAATGCAAGAATGACCGAGACACTGTCCTTATCTTTCAAAAACTTAAACTATGGAGGAAACAGACAAATCTAAAACAGTTACGAAACTGTTCCTGTGGGTAAGTCTTGTGTTCCAGATCTCCTGGTATGGTGACTAAAATTGACCATTCTCACTTTCCTTTTGATATCCTTTTGATGTACTTACTGACAAGAAGTACAGCCTTTGACCAGATTCCTCTCCTCCAAACACTTCTGGGAATTCCTGAGAAAAGATTGTGTCTTGCCTAAATCTCACTCTGTCATCTCAGTCAGCCAGCTGACTTTGAATGGCCACTGCACATAATGCTGCTTGCCCTCTGGAGATCAGCCTTCCTCCAGCAGTGTCTGCATGCATTGCATAACTTCTCCCCAGCTTGGGCATGGATCCTTCCCTGAATTCCTTGGGATGATGGTTAAGGCTGTCTAAGTCTTTTTAAAGGGTCGGGGATAACTGAAAGGGACTGTGTCATAGTTCATTCAAGCTGATAAAACAGACTACCATAAACTGGATGGCTTGTGAACCACAGACGTTTATTCATCACAGTTCTGGAGGCTGGGAAGTCTCAGATCAAGGCGCTGGCAGATTTAGTGTCTAATGAGAGCCAGCTTCCTATTTCATACATGCTACCTTCTCACTGTGTCCTCAGATGGCAGAGAAGAGGAAGCTCTTGGGACTTGCATGGATAAGGACACTAATCCCATTCATGAGGGCTTCACCCTCCCAACCTCATCTAATCCTAATTATCTTCCAAAGACCCCCACCTTATAACGACATTACTCTGGGGATTAGGATTTCAATATATAAATTTGGGGGCGGGGTGGGGAGGGGACAAAAACATTCAGACCATAGCAGACTGCAAAACAGAAAACTCAAGCCTAGGCATAAGCTGCAGAGTCTCCCAGATCCTGCTATGCCCTCGCTACCTGGATCTCTCTGCAGGGGATTTGTATATGGACCACATGCTTGACTCCTTCGCCCTCTGGTTCTAACTAGGTTCAGTCAATTGGAGCCCCAGCAGGACTTGGGAGAGGAGAAGGAAATTAGACCAGGACACTTGTCCCCTGGATCCCTCCCTTTGAGGTTTCCTCTGGATGTCTGCATCTCTTCCTCAGAGGTCCCTGTCAGAACCACCTGCTCTACACGGCTCTTTAGTTCCAGATTTCAGTATGCTCACCTCCCTGCCAACTCCATAGCTGTCCAACTATCCTCAGTTTTCTACATCATCCGTTGTGATTTTCCTCCACTACTTCACACTTGTAGATCGTCTCTTCATTAAAAATCCTTCTCTAAATTTCCAGTTCAAGTGTGGAGGCTATTTTCTGTTGGGAACCTGACTCAGCCATGATTGCCTGAGAGGACAGCAGCTCTCCCAGCCACTCATGCTTCTACCAGGGCCCTCAGCCTGCCCCTGTGTTTCTGGGAGCAGTTTCCTTCCCTTGAGCAGACCTCTACTCTTAAAAGCCAAAAAGAGGGAGTTGGTTTCCTGCAACTAAATATGATTTGCAAACATAAAACTCTACCTACAAATTGAGCCTTTGGCATCCTTGCACAAAGCTGCTTAGCTTATCGACATCTTTATGTGCATCCACATCTATGTGCACCTCCATCTCAGAGCCAGATATTTGATTTTCCTTGACATAACCGAGAGACCCGCTAGTGTGCTTGCAAAAGAAAAAGGATAAAGCTTGGCCCAAAGAAGAATTTAAACTTGGAGCTCAAAATACAAGAGAAAAAAGGCAGTTTTTCACATTTTGACCCATCAAAGTTGAGCAAAGAGATCTTGGGGCCTGTCCTCGGCAAAGCACCAGTGGCATACAACTGGATAATTGGTAAGAAAGAATCATCCCAGTAAACCTGGAAGAATCTTTAGAAGTATTGAGGAACACTGCAGCTTCCTAGGCAACTGCCAGGGACAGGCACAGAGCAGCTTCCAGACCCCCAACAAAAAGATGTCCGCCTAGAAAAATGCAGCTGGGCCACTAAGAGTGAGCATTACCCCCCTACCAAACTTTGGGGGGCTCAGCTTTGGAAGAAGATAATGATAGCAGACATATGTTCCTTCACCATGAGGTGTTTTTTTTTTTTTTTTTTTTT
>NW_016107406.1:6349637-6448212 GCF_001604975.1 Cebus imitator
TTTTTTTTTTTTAGTAGAAACAAGGTTTTACCATGTTGGCCAAGCTGGGCTTGAATTCCTGACCTCAAGTGATCTGCCGCCTTGGCCTCCCAGAGTGCTAGAATCCTATGAATTTAACTCACCCTTGAGACAGAGTCTCTCAATCTGATTTTAGGAAAGGAAGAATTGCCCCAGTGTGCCTTATCTCAGACCTTCTGAACTCTATCAACTAGGTATTCCCAGAAGGCTCTGCCTGCGGACCCTTCTGACTAGAGAATCAAGGCTCCTAGCCCCGTCTGATCTCCTGACTCCTTTTATCTGGTAACCTAACAGCTGGCATCATGTAAAAATGGACTGGCTTGCCCTTTGCCAAGCATCCGCCCAATAAATTTCAACTTAACCTTAGAGATCAGCCCCAGGGCCACTTTCTCTGAAAAGTGCTCCAGTGTCAAGTGGAATCGTACCCTCTCTTTGGTTCTTATACTAATTTTTTGCTTACATGTTATTTGTGTTCCAACTCTTTCTTGAGTTACTCAGCTCATTCCTCTGCCCTGGGGTCTTTCAACCACAGGGACCGTGTTTTACTCACCATTAGAGTCCTACTGCTCCTACTCACAAGGGAGGAGTTTGGTTAGTATCCAATGTATTAAGCCATGCATTAGGAAATAAAAATCACTGTCCATCTCCCTCATCCGTACAAGTAGTGAAAAGAGTCAGGATTTGTGGGGCTTATTTTTGAGACTCGGGAGCTCTATATATGCTCAGTGGCTTGGAGTGGAGGATGCCAGACAAGGAGAATGGAAAGGCGGTTAGGTTTTCAGTTCCATAGTTTACACTCTCCCAAATGCCACAGGATCACATGAGCCTGGGGGACAAGATGTAGCCACACCTCTTGGGGAAGAGCTGAAGCACTCCTCATTTGTGCATAGTGGGGCTTTGTAGGTCTCCAGATGGGAAAATGATGGGATCATAACACAACACTAACCAACGTGGCATGACTCATCCTCCTAGTTCCACCCTTCTTCCTCACGCACCATGACTGAAACTCCTGTCTTTCTATATGTCACCGTCTGGCTTGAGAGGGAGGAGTCAGGTTTGTGGAGAGATAAGGCTAAGCTGTGTCCATATTTCCTATCTCAGGTATGTTGTGGCGAACAGCCCTGACCACTGCTTCAAGCCCCCGAAAAGTTGTCTGGTCTGATGTGGACAGGTTGCAATCCAGCCAGAGCCTTGTTTCTCCCCGAGCCCCTGCTCTGTCAACTTACCTGGCATTTGTCTTCATGGATTCTGAATTCCATGGTCTGAATGGTCTCTCTTTTTCTCTCTCTTTTCTCTCTCTCTCTGAATGGTCTCTCTTTTTCTCTCTCTGCCTCTCTCTCTCTCTCTCTCTCTGCAGATTACTATACTATACAGCCAGGGCTAACAGCCACTTTTCTAAGCAATAAACCATCTAGCTATTTCCCTTTTCTGATCTAATCCTCCGAGTGGTGAATCCCACAAATCACTACTTCGTATCCTCTGCTACAGTCAAAATCATCAGAAATAGGGCTTTTGATTGACTTGTTAGGCTGCCTGCCTCTCACTCCTTCCCTAAGACTTCGCACCAATCTAACCTCAAGGCAATCTGTGCATCTTTGGTCATACAAATGTCTTCCTGCCTAGAAGATCAGATAGGGACAACATAAGAAAATCATTCTTCATCCATTTATTTATTTATTTATTCAACAGACATGTACTGAGTACCTGTAATGGGTCAGACATGGTGCTAGGCACTTAGAATGCCATGGTCAGCAATTCTGAAGTGGGGTCTATGAACAAGGGAGAACTAGCTCATATCACTGGCATCTGGTGAGAAGCCCTGTACCCAGGTCTGTTTTCTTCCTTTTCTCTCATGCATCCTCTACCACTGACTTCCAGCTCCATGAGCACTTGTCTGAGGCTGAGGCTGGCCACGTGGAACTTGTTGCACAAATACTGCCACTCATCACTTACTGTGCTCCACCATGTTTGACAGCAGCTTTCCTTATTCGTGAATGACTTGCCACCAAGATTCGTTCACTCGGAATGTTTGAGGTCAGGTAAATAAATTTCCTTCTTACAGATACTTCTGTTCTGGTCCTGTGTATTAATTTTAACTCTTAATTATGTAGTTTGCAGATAGATTCTTCCATGCTGTATTCCAATAAAAGGCATTAATTAATCCATCTCCTTCTCTACTTAAGACTTCCTAAATTTACATCCATGAGCCAGTGATCTTGTGTTTTATTCTGGTTTTATATGCCAGCACTAATGAAGATAACTTCTAACCTAGGATGTTTCCCAAACATCCAAGTGTGCATGAAAATACATTTCCAGACTGGGCTAAATTAAGAGCATAAAACAATAGGCTTGTTTCCATCACAGATGTGAAATGTATGATATCTATTCCTAGGAAAATTGCTGCGAGGGAATGACTCAGCAGCTGACAATGGTACAGCCACAATTTAATAATTTGAGTTTTAATTTTCAGACAAAATCAAATAACTACATGGACAAGGGGGAACCCCCCACATACAATCAGGTTCAAGTTCTGTTGAATGTCAAAGGTTCAAAGTTCTGAGGGCTACTTGTCCCAGCAAATGAGAGTTGGAACACTGATTGAAAGAAATCAGGTTGCATTTCCCCAGAGATTGATTAGATATTTTAAGAGTCTGGAGGAAAAAAAAAAAAGATCTACCAGGACTTTCCACATGAGAAGTAATAGCAAAGCAATAGATTTCAAAGACACGCAGAAATAAGAAAAGGACACAAAGAAGTATGTCAAAAAAACGATATGAACCATTCATGGAAAGTCCTGAGATTAATCAACAGAAAGGAAAACTGATCATGTAAAATCAGTTTCTCTGTGTAATCTGAATCCTGGCAACATTTATCTCATGTATTGGGAGTGAATGATTTTTTAAAATGCCTGTTTGCAACCTGAGTTTGACATAAGGATAGATTGATATAATTAAGTGGGTATTGCAAGCAGCATTTGGAGAGGCAAATGTAACAAAGAGGTTCTGCCACGTGGTTGCATAGAAGTCATAGCCTTCTTCTGCTATTTCTGGCTACATGTGATGTTGGCCCAACTGCTTAACTTTGGCCTCAGTCTATTCATGTACAAATTGGGGCTAATAATGCCCGCCTTATGGGACCTCGCAAGGATTAAACAAGACAACTAAAGTGAGTGTGCTGTAAAGATTACCTTCCTTTCCTCTTATATTATTTTTGGAATAACTGTCAGAAGAAGAGCAGTGTATTTGATCAGAAGGATAAATGTGTGAGCTTAAAAAAAAAAAAAAACTAAAGCATTTTACAACTTTGGAAAAATGTTACCTACTGCACTTCAGGTTTTTGATATTGTTAAACTATGATCTCACATGCATTTGGTCAGCTGACCAGCGGAACTTTCCTGTGATGTGGGATGTTCCACAGCAATGATGCCCAGTATGCCAGCTTCTGGCCCTATGTGGCAATTGCACACCTGAAAAGTGGCTAGCGCAAGTTAAGAACTCATTTTGTTATTTCTTGTATTTTTGCTTTAAATTTAAATAGGGATACATGGCTAGTGGCTTCTGAATTGGACAGCACCCTTTTAGATCTTCCTGACTGTAAAGTTCTCTCACACCAGTCTTGAGGAAGCAGAAGAGCATGAGTTTAAACACCTCAGGTGCTGAGATTGTACTAGGTTCAAATCCTACCTCTGCCACTGAGTGATTCATGTAAGTTCACTGAGCCTCAGTTTTTTCACCCATACAAGAGAAATGTTAATGACATCACTTGCTGCATGTGAGATGTGGAGAGCAATAAATGAGTTAATACAAGTAAGAGGTTCAAAGGGTTTATGATTATTCCTTCTAAAATAACAGTCCTCACACTTTATTGAAACTATGCATTTCCTCTGCCTTCTTCACTAGGCTACAAGTACTGCTATAATGCAAGTGCCAATCACCATGCCTGGCACATTTGGACTCTCATTATTTACTTTCAGGAAGAAGGGAGAGAGAGAAGAAGGGGTCAGGAGAGGGAGGGAAAGAGAAGGAAGAAAGGAAGAATGAATGAAGTAGACAATATCTTTCATGAAGAATAAAGCAGGCTGCTAAAATAAAATAAATAAGAGAGTTTTAAACAAAAATTTCAGTGGAGATAGATGACTCAGGGAAAACATATCTCTAAGAGACAGTAAAGGGATTGGGTAACTCTCAGAGAACCAAAGGGAGGTGAAAGAAGCTAAACTGGAGAGGTTTTCTAGATGCTACACTGATAAAAACATAAACTTCAATCCTCAAAAGTGTGTTCAACCAAGCTTCTTCAAGCGAATACATCTGTGGGTTGTGTAACCTTTTTTGTCTACAGTATATTCTCATAGAAAGGTTCCATTAGCAGTGAAGTGCATGTACATTGGGTTCCCCATTGCCAAGTTTTCATTTATACTACATTCACCGTTTCCCCCAAAAAAGCAGTATTGGGCAAGTTTTCATAACTGTTTATTCATTATAAATAGTAAATATTTACTGCGCTTTTTACATGAAAGACATTTTTACAACACATTGTTGTTGGTTGAGGCTGCAACGCAAAGATAGTACTTCTCTTGTTCCATCACCCCTAAGACGAATGCATGAACTAAACTCGGTACTACATCTAGTCTCACTAATCACTACGTCATAGTTCTTAACTCTGAAAGGAATGTATCTGTGCCTACCTCATTCATGGTTCCAAGAATAGAAAGAAATAAATAACACTGCCTTCCACCTTCTTGTTCCCTCAACATTTCAAAAAACAAATTTATTGACATTCTAAAATGTCACCACACAAACATATGTAAACCTCAGTTCCTATAATCTTTTAATATTGGATATCATTGTATAATTTAAAAATACATGAGAGCCATGTGAACAGTTCTGTTCTTGCCCTGCCTTTCATAGAAAAGAGAAGAATGTAAACGTAATCCGTTTAAAAGCGTAATTATCTGATCTGGTCTCTAATCAAAAGGAGAAAGCCGGGTGTTGGTTGTCTGGTAAATGGCAAACATCACTGCACTCTATCACTATGAATTATGGACTGTGAAAATAAAAGCACCTGCAAAAATGTAGCTCTGATTTTGTTTTTAGCGCCCTGGCCATTGCCAAAGCATCCATGAGGTACACAGTATTGCACACTGATAAGCAGATATGTGAATGCATGTCACTTTCTCTCCACCATGCCCTTCCTCCAACCCAGGTGGGCTACCAAATAAATATGAACTGGAAGAACGTCAGACACCTCTCCCCGCACCAGAAAAGGAAACAAGCTTTTCCTCCTGGTAGCCCATATCCTGTTAGCAAGATGTGTCCGGGACATTTACTGACAACTAGATTAAAATGAGGATACAATAACAAATAATTTATTTAGGAGGTCCTTTACGCTAGCCTAGCTTCCTAAACATGGTGGCATTTACTTTTATATCAATTTCCAGTGTGTAAGAGTCAAGGATTCTTCTGTTCTTGCTTCATGAAGTGAGCAGTTTTAAAGTTGTAGAAGTGTCAGCATCGAACATCAACATGTTGTACTTTAAAGTATTCTCCTATTAAATTTCAGAACAGTCTGCTTGCCCAAACCAGTCTTGGTAAATCTCAGTACACACACACACACACACACACACACACACAAGCACACGCACACGCACACACACGCATGCTCGCACGCAAGCAAATGGAATGTCCTAGCTCCTTGATGATCAGCACTAAAGAACTGGGATATTTTGATATGTAAGCATGTGAAACCATTGCCTTAAAATGTTGCATTTGTCTTTTATTGCTCCAGGTCTTCCTCTTCTCCACTGCTTTTGGCCAACATGTTCAAAAGAATTTGAAACCAACTACTGGAGAAAGAAAATCGATCACTCTCCTTTGTCCCTTATTGGGACTCCCCCCAACAAAAGGGTAATTTTTTTTTTGTTTTCTGAGCAGATTCTTCATGTCTAGGCTGTGAAGACCAGAAACAGGGCCAGTTTTACCTCCAAGTGGACAGTTCACTTATGCGATATCTGGCTTGAGATAATGAAAGGCACCTGTAAGGAAACACACGCAGCTTTTTAGATCATGCTGGGACAATTCACAGTCGGGCAAGATCAGCTACAGGCTGACAATGTCATATTTAATACCGTGGTATCAAAGCCTTGAGACTAATATTTTTATTCCTGAGACAAGTTTGACACAACTCTGTGTCCCTGGGATTATCCCCCATATGATCCTGGAGTTGACCTCATTAAGAACATGTGTTTCTAATGTCAGAGATTATTTCATTTTGGCCAACCCTTGTGTTTTACCTAGTGGCAATCAGGTTTCACATCTCAACAATTAATAACCACAAGATGTTGTTGACATCAGTTAAGAAAATAATTATACAAGGAAGCCCTTGCTGGAAGTCAGCTGGCTTTGCAAAAAAAAAGAAAAAAATTGATACTGGCATGTGAGGCTTAACCATGCCTCTAATTCACTTTCTTAAGTAAGAGTTGAGTATCTCTGCCTTCCAGGAGTAACTGCCCCCTAAAAAGTCCAAGGCTTACTTTGTCCATACTGCCCATATTGGTAGCCCGTGACAGGGTCCATACTGTAGCCTGTGGTGCTATAGGTGGGTGGACAGTAGGACTGAGATGTTGGCAGGCTGTCCAGGCTCTTCATATGGTCTAGTCTCTGACTGCAGCTGGCCGACACGGTGGTGGTAGGTTCCAGGCCCCCGGTGAGAGGGGAAAGCGCGTAATCAGTCTGGGGCTGATGAGGTACCCCGCCGTGGTTGGTCAGGAGTCCCATTACCTAAAAAAACAGTCAGATTGGGAAGAAGTTAAAATGCAGAGAGAACCAGATTGCAGCCTACGGCTGAAAGAATAATGTGACAGTCCAATTTTTATTTCTTTGGAAATCTGTTAAAGAGCTGTGCAGGAGACTGTGACCCCAATTCAAAGCAGCAGAGGTATTACATCATGCCTGATGATAACATCTGACTGTAGTTTCAGAAGAAGGAAAGGGGGAGGGAGAAGAAGGGATAAGATGAAGAAAAAGGAAAGAAGGAAGGAGAGAGAGAGAAAGAGAGATTACACCATATCCCCAGTGATAAAATCTTGACTGGAATTTCAAAGAAGGGGGAAAAAGGGATGAAAAGAGGGAGAAATTGTATCTGTTCATATAGAAAAAAGTCTAGTCATACATTATATCTGAAAGTTTCACATGTGATTTTTAAAGTCACTTGCGCATATTTTTAAAAAGATAAATGAATCCAAATCAAGTTATTTTTTAGTACTTTGAGACCTCTGTAACTTTTTTTTAATGGTGTTACCTCTCAAGAAAGCCCCTTTCCTCATCTTGGCCATCCATTGTTAATTAGAAGTATTTACTCTCTCCCTGATAGTCCCTGGTACTTTGCTCAGCCCTCCCACTGTATATTCATTAGTTAAATCACTTGCTTTGGTGAGAGCTTTGAGAGGAGAAACCTACTCATCTTTACATCTTAGCACCTAAAGCAGTGAGTGCTTGACACATATTAAATGATCTGTAAATGATTCTCTAAGTAAAAGTCTCCATTACCTATTATTTTATTTCTTCTCTAAACCACCATTTACATATACATATACATATATATACACATATATATATATACATATATATATATGTATACACACACACACATATATGAAGTGTTAAAAGGAAAAACAAGCCTGAAATGCAAACATGTTCTTTAAAAGTTCAGTTCAGTTTTGTAAATACCTGGAGAGTAAGACAACTCAGGGAAAAAAAAATCCTGTGACAGAACAACTTTCAGATCAGCATGGTGAAGTGTTTCACAAACTCCAGATCCCTGACCCTTATAGCACCTCATGGTGAAAGTAAGTGGATAATTAATTTTGCAGCTGGAAAACTGCCACACAAGAGAGGAATTGATCTTTCTAAACTGCATACCCTTCTGTGGCAGGGTTCAAAGCAATTGCAAAAGAAATCTAATGCCAGGTGAAACCCCCCCCCTCCCCCGCTTAGACACACCTACTTACAAAGTATTTAAATGCAGGATCCAACAATTACACAACATTTCCATAACAGTCCTGTTTTATTTTAGGAAGTCTGAAGCCTATGGAGATTAAAGTGTACAAATAAGAGAAAGAGAAGAGGGCAGACATAGCAACGAAACCCTTACTATAAGCCTTTGTGCTAATTGGAAAACAGCTCTCTTAATTCAGGCAATTGAACCCTGGATCTAGGAGTTGCAGCAAGGCAGGAATCTGAGAGGCAGGTTAGGCGGTGGTGGGTGGAGGGGGGTCTAGTTTTGCTTCTCAGAAAGTATCCCAACTCAGATTCCAAAAACAGGGATCCCATAATTACCTTTGGGAAAGGTTTGCGTAATCCTTATGATTACACAAAATCTTCTTGAACTAAAGCTCTAAATTGATCCATCTTCAGTTAGTACCAAAAGACAGAGAGAGAAAAAGAGATCCACTTTCTGTGGATTATCAATTATCTGCTCTTCCTCCATTTTAACAGATCATTTGAACGGATCTCCCTTCCTTCCCCAGAAATCCTGTTTTTCACTTTATTGTCGCCCTTTCATTTGAGTTACTGTCTGTACACACACGGGAAGGTGGGCCCATGTGAGCAAAGCAACACAGCAATGCTCACATTTTGAAAGACATCCTAGGAAAAATCTACATTTTCTTGAGATATGTGGTGAAACACCTTCTTAACAATTTCTAAAAATTAGTCATATTCTTTTTTAAAAAATCATTTGTGGCAGAGCCTAGTTTTGTTTTGTTGGGGATTTGGAGAAAGTGAAAAGTCATAAAATAAAGCATCAATGGGACTGACAATTTCAGGAAGATAGAAAATCACTAGAATGTGTGTTCTTTTAGGGCTCTACCCAGCATAGTTTATAGCAAGTTAATTTCTCCATTTCACTGTTTTAAAAACTTGAACCTAACTAAGTTGCATTTAAATTAGTTTCTGGATGTGTTTTCCATCTATGTGGATTCTTTTTCCCTTTCTTTGAGCTTATATAGATGATTTTACAGTGTAACTTGGACAATTCATGAACTTCAATTGATACACTAATTTATTAATTATGTAATTTCAGCCCAAATTAGACATCTCTATTAGAAGAAAAGAGTCTTTAAGTTAGGGGTTGTTTGGTACCAACCACACTCCTTTCGAATCAGGACTATGTTTTTGTATGTGAGCCTGATGGGTAATGATGGACATGAACATAAAAACATTTAAAAATGTGACTTTTTTAATGGAAGGGAATAATCACACAAGGCAAATCGTTTACCATGAACAAGTTGTGTTAATCAAAATCCAGAAACTTAGAAAAAGCAATTTTGTAACTGTATCAGTCCGGAGAGGAAAGAGATCCAGTGGCACTAAATAAAAGGAAAACAAACATTAAATTAAGAATGTCCTTCATGAAGATACTTACTTGAAATCCAGTTAATGGTATGTCACTTTAAGGGAGAAATGGAATGCTCTATGTACAGTTATACTTGATGAGCTCAGAGCACAATTTTATTCAAAACATGCACACTTTCCCATGAGCTATATGTACATTTTTGTGATAAACTTTGAAAAAATATCCCCTGCCATACATTTTTGTTTGCATAACTTTGAAGGCAGCAATAACTTTGTTTATGGAGCATGCTAGGTGGGGGGCTATGAAGATCCTAAAAAGAGAAAAAACAAGTTCTTCCTATAAGCAAAAATTGGCTTATGATGTCGCTCATGAGCAACTTTTGGCAGTTGCTGCATTAGAAAATACTTTAGGACAGGATTTAATTTTTAAGACCTTGAAGTATATCTATTGAAGGATGGAGAAGATACCCTGTCTGCAGGGCTATATTTTAGGGCAGTAGAAAAATAATTCCTCAAAGATTCCAGGGCACGGTAGCCTTAAGACATGCCAAAACATGACCCAAATAGGAAAGACACCTGCAGGGTCTTGCTGTGTGTCACTATTGCCACACACAGGAAGCTAATGAGGGTATCTCCTTTAGCCACAGAGCTCAGCACAGCAGCCCAATACTTACAGGGGCTGATATGAAGGAATAGACAAGGCCAGAGACCAGTTATCTTTTGTTCCTTTGACTGATAGATCCCCCAAGACAGACATTCACCACAAGTTCTTATTTCTACTGTGATGGTCACATATTTTAATCATCATCTCAAGAATCTTATAAGGATGGGGAATACAGCACTAACACTTTCCTACATTTGACCTGAAACTGAAATTAATAAATAACTATAATGTGATTTATTTCAATATTTCACATTGAGAAAACTTGAGAAACATACACCATTTTAGTAACCTACTGTTTTAAAGTTTTTAAAAAGAATGTGTTGACAGGGGTAGTGAGGACATCAATAGAAAATGCATTACTCTCCCCTCACATAATTTAAAACCTCAAATCTCTGTGGAAGGGTTCCATTACACTTTCATGTATGTTTCCTTAAAAGCGATGTTTCATGTGGTTCAAGGGAAGCTATGGAAATTTCTTTTTGTGCACAAAGAAGTTGGTAAATGAACTTCTTAGAACTTATCCAATATGGTTATGGAATGTCTTCCTGTCACATTTTATTTTTAAGAATAATGTCAGAATTTCTTTTATGCATGTTTTTCCTAGAGATTCCTTTGAATTTGTACTTCAAAGCCTAAAATAAAATCTTCATTTGTTGTAAAGTGGATTTTTTTTTTGCCTCCCCTTAAACCGTTAGTAAGCGATTTCTACTACAAGGCTGGCCTTTTACCTGATTTTTTTTTTTAATTTGGTGTATGAGAGAAGCTCACCTGCCTAGGTTTCACAGACGATTTAGAAGAAAAAGAAACAAATTCAAGGCTACTCAGTTCTGTCCCTGAACACTGATCACACTCATTAAATGCCAGGTAAATTCAGGAGACTCAATGACCAGGAAGAATTTTTCCTTAATAAAGATCTCTGTTCTGCCCCATTAGAAAAGGAAGTAAGGAGACCTCTTTCTTTTTACTTTTCTTTATGAGCCATCTAAAAAAAAAAAAAAATCTACTAAGCAAATTTCTAAATTGCTATCTCCAAAATGTTTCCCACATATTGTTTCTAGATTGTTTTTTGAACAACCTTTAAAAATAAATTAAAAGCTTCAGAATTTATGTTCACACTTCTTCTACCAGTACCTCTATCTTTTGCATTATTAGGGAGACATTTTCTGAAGATCTCTTTCAATTCATTCTCAAGTTTCAGAATTCCAAATAGGTTGTTTATATCTCGATTGGAAGATTATATGGTTCAGGAAAAACTAACTCTTTACAATTGCTCCATGCCATATTTCTCTTGAATTAATTTTCCTATTGTAAGATTAAATAAAAAAGGTAAAAACTATGGGCCAAATTAAGATTTACCTTTAAAATGGTATGTCTGGAAAATATTTGTCTTGGCACAAACATTATGGTTTTCCCATCAGTTGAAAGTGCCCAGAGCTTATCAGAAATCTAAAATGATTTAGTAAATTATGGTGTACATCTAGGCACTTTTTTTCTTTAGTAGGAATCCTTGGTTCATGTTTTTATTTTCTTTCTTGTTCTTAAGTAGTCAGATGTTCTCATTTAACATTTAACATACACATTTTTTTTTAAAGTTGTGAATTACAGCTTTGTATGACATAAAAAAAAGAAGTTTTTTTAAGACTTCTAGCCATTCCTCCAAAAGTCTACTGATTATATTTTTTTATTTAAATATAATTTATTTTCAGAATCAAACAAAAATGTTAAAACGTTCATCCAAATATTTTTTGCCAATATGGGTGTTACCGGAGTCATCTAACGGTTAAATTTCAGAACCGTATCTGTGAGGTTACAATCCTAAATTTAAAAAGCAGAGACTTTCCTGAAGATGTTGTCCTCAGATTCAAATGCCTTAGGAATTATCCTGCAGTTGATTAGCATCTAAATAATTAGATTTTGGGTCCTGTCTGTTTGAAAGCTGTAAGAGGGAAATTGCCCGGAGGCAAGAGGTTTCTCTTAAGGTATGTGTGGTGACCTTCTCACCCATCCTGAGAGTTAGGGAAAGGTCATGACTGACCTTTACCTAACCAGATAGAAAACCTGTGCATGTAAAATGCCCAGCTAAGTATGTCTTTATCTGTTTTATTTTAATCCTTAGCCTACATTTTACAAGTAACTGTGTTTCACACATGATGAAAAAGTGTGAGGGCCAGACAAGTGTGTTTCATATGTGGCATGCGTTTCCAAGCTTTCACTGTAAAGAGTATGGTAAGTATCGTTTCAGTTAAACTCTAAGGAATTATATATGTTTCATCTCCAGCCCCGTGATCCATCACAGAAATGACTTATTTTTATTAGTTACATTGAATACCTATTGCTCAATAGAGTTAAGTGTTCAATTTAATAGCAACATTTTTTAGGAACTGATGACTAAAATATAAATCTAGACAGAGAATTAGCAGAAATGAGTTGCAGGGGGAAACCACAGATACTTGTTCTTAACTAGGTAGATGTTCTTCTGATTGAACATTTGATATACACATTTAGTTGTTTTTTAAAAAACTATTGCGAATTATGGTTTTGTATGATATAAAGCGTTTTTCAGCCTTGTAGCCTTCCCTCTAAAATTACTTCTAGTTTACTGCTAGCCAGTGATGAATAACCATATCATGTCCATCTATTATTGATAAAGCCCATTAAGAAAAAGCTCATTCCACCTATATGAAAAAGTATGCCAGTTAATACTGCTGGTATTTCACCATGTTAGACCCACCATGGGCATAATAAAATTCTCATATGTTTTAATTCATTTACGCATGCCTGCATTTAATATGCTTTGTGACCACATCTACAATTAATATGATTTATGGGAAAAGAACACGTGCAATATTGGGGGAGTATAACAAATATTTTTTTTTCTTTTATGAATGAAAAATATAACAAAAACGGCTCAAGGAAAATTGTTGGCCCTTAGCATATTAAAAGGGACTGACAGAGCCCTGAGTAAACTTGGGGGAGTTAATGATATCCTCTTATCTGACCCTGACACATTTGCAGCATGTAATTTACAGAAGCTCTGTCCAGGGAATCTTGACAAATGCTCCTGAGGATGTCAGGGCAATGTTCCATTCTAATGTAAAACAGATGTGGGTCAGATACCCTCATTCATCACTTAACACACAGAGAGCCTCAAACTCTTTCTGGGAGGAATGACATTACCTGCTGTTAACTCTTCTCATTTCAGGAAATTTCTCACAACCACAGTAGCCCTCTAAAGGGTGTATGTGCTCAAACCTATCACCATTTCAAAATCCAGTCTGAGAACATGACTGTGGAAAATCAAATGTGTATCTTGGTTTCATTTCATGACTACTCCAGGATACGTTTGCTAAATATTAATTGGCCCTTTGAGACTCGGGATTCTAAATATAGAAAGAGAAAAGCTCTATGTTTGGGCATCTCACAGTACTTCGGTGATACAGCATTCAAAATGTCCTCTCTAATTGCCTGTAAACCAAACTTCCATGTAAGGAAATGCAGGGCTGATTCACCCTAATAACCATTCATAAATGCAAATCTTGCTGACCCTTAACTGCACAGTTCCACTTGAGACTCACAAATCACTTATAATAAACTAGAAATACTGCCATTTAACGAAAAGAGCTTCAACTCTGCCTCTCCCAAGCAGAGGGATGTTTGTCTATATATACTATATTCACATTCCCCTAAAAGTTTTCCCTCCACCTACCACTCTGAAAATGGTTGTCCAGCTCAATAAGGAGATTTCTTCTTTTTTCCAGACTATGCGTGATGTAAGGAAATATTTCTGTGACTACCCAAAGTCAACAGCATAAGATTCCATCTATGAAATGTCTGAAGACTAAAGAAGAGAAACTTCCCTACCCTTCTCTTCATGTGAGGAAGGTCTGTCCTTAAGATAAAGAAAAGAACCAACTGAAAAGACCTAGTGATACTGATTTACCTGTGACACTGATGAGCAGATGTCAGGAAAGGTATTTCTGTTGATCATGGGGAAATGGAGAACAGGTTTGCCAAAGCTGAAGAATGAACCTACTCTTTAGAAAACACTTTCTGGACTATTTCATAGGCTCTGTGGTAAGGCAGAATAAGAATTCATTTAAAATTCAAGAAATTTGGCCAGGTGTGGTGGCTCATGCCTGTAATCTCAGCATTTTGGGAGGCTGGGGCCAGAGGATTGCTTGAGCCCCGGAGTTCAAGACCAACCTATGCAATACAGCAAAACTCTGTCTCTACAAAAAAATTAACTGGGTATGGTGGCATACACCTGTAGTCCCAGCTACTGGGAGGCTAAGGTAAGAGAATCACCTGAGCCCAGAAAGTCAAGGCTGCAACGAGACGTGACTGCACCACTGCACTCCAGCCTGGGTGACGGAGTGACACTCTGTCTCAAAAAATATTAAATGTAATCAAGTTAATGGAATTTGTACCATCTCTACAAATATGAGACAACATCTGAGAACACAGTCTTCCAGAAACTAGAAACTACTACACCATTAAGCTAAAATCCCATCTACCTTAATTTGCTCCCATACCTAATTCCAAGGATGCTGAACCAATAATCATGCTGGGTTCTCTTTTCCACCTGACAATTTGTGTTTCTGGTCATAATTTGGGCAGTGGTTATGTCTCCTGCTGCACAGGCAACTTGATAGAGGCTGGCAACATACAGATCCTACAGTAAATTCACTTACGTAGTTCTTCAATCCACAGAAACTAAGTCTGCTCCTGCAGATCTTAGCAAAATAAAATCTTTGTAATCTAGTGATTTAAAAAATGCTCCTCAAGTGATAAACTCAAAATTACTGAGATTGCCCCTTATCTTCCAAAACCTTTTGATGGTACATGATATTTTAGCTACCTTTATCGTTGGCTGGTGAGAGAGAAGCATCACTGCATATCAGATTCCACTGCCTTTGAGGCAAGTATCATGCTTCTAATTTACCCAGTATCTGTTGTTATAGAAGATGGTTCATATATTTTCAAAAATATGTTCATGTTGATATTATATTTCAATAAGTCAAAGCTAAAATACAAAAAGAAAATCAATAGGATAACTCTCTCCCTTTCCTCCTCCTAGCCCCATGGAATGTAGGATAGTTAACTTTAGTTTTCATTGTAGTGGGTTCTCATGTTATTGTAATCTGAATTTCTTAAACAGATTAATCTTAGTACATTATATTTCTGGAGACTATCTTACCCAGCCACCTTAGAATTACTGTATTCTGAATGGACATCAATAGGAATCCTTAGATCTTTGAAATGTCTAACTGAAATACTTGAAAATACTCCAGTCCACCAACATACTGTCTTTCCTTTGATGTCACTCAGTTTCCATGTTTGCTTTCTTTCTCACGGACAAGCAAAAGTATATGTTTTGTCAGAGATTCACATGATTTTTTTTTTTTTTCTGAAGCAGGTTCTCACTCTGTTACCCAGGCTGAGTGCAATGGTGCAATCATGGCTCACTGCAGCCTCAACCTCCCGGGCTTGAGCTATCCTCTCATCTCAGTCTCCTGAGTAGTTGGGACTACAGGTGCAGGCTACCATTCCAAGCTAATCTTTGTATCTTCTGTAGAGACGAGGTCTCACTATGTTGCTTGGGTTGGTGTCAAACTTCTAGACAGAGTGATCCCACCTCAGCCTGCTAAAGCACTCAGATTATAGGTGTACTAAATGTAGGTGTGAGCCACCGCACTTGGCCGTACATGATACTTTTAACTCAGCAATAATGAAGCCCTGTTGTAATAGCATTAGTATTTTTAGTATCTTCTAAGCTGAACAAGAAGGTACAACAGAAGCTGAGATAGTTTAAACAGTTTATGTGAAAATGCACAGCTAGTAGGTGGCTGATAAATTTGAACTCTAGTGCTTCAGACATTGGGGCTGTCTTTAGATCAATGAGTTATACCCACACTGTAATCAATTCACTAGATAGGAATCATTTCTTTTCCTTTCCTTCCTTATCTGCCTCATCCTAAATACTATTGGGTAGTTTATAGCCTTTTCTTTAAAATTAGTCTCCTCCTACTCCAAGTTCTTACAGAGAGCTGACACTGTGTTGAGGTAGAAGACACCATCAGACATTAAGAGAAAGAAGTAATTCACCTGTGGAAAAAAATCAAGGTACTATTTTAGAAACAAATGGATCAAGAGTTGGGTCTCCACCTGGGTTTTCCATCATTCAGAATATCCCAGGAAATGTTCCTCAAAACTTGATAGTTTGGTATTTAACAAAAGGGCTCCATAATCAAATTAGAATACACTGAATTAAACAAAGTTAAACATGTTTCCATACTGCAAGACTTGTCAGAGCCTTTAGTAGGCTAATGTGCACTGGGACACTGAAAGGTAAAGGTATATAATTTCTGACTTTTATCAAATATTTCCTTCTGAATACTTTTCTATCAAACCACTGTTCTACAGAGGCTGCTTTGGGGAACAAGCCTTTATCATGAGGTTTGGTCTGGTTTCAGGGTGTTCGAATAGTATGATTCTTCCAGAAGCTTATAATCAAAGGCAGTGGAGGTGTGGATACATTATAATAGAATAGAGTCTGGTATATGTTTTAACAAGGTATAAATATAGCCATGTGGCATCAATAGAGACTAAAAAAGAAATTTTGCCTGGATTGGAAGGGTTCACACTGAGCTAGAAGCACAGTGATACAAATAGAGGATCATGTCTACAGCGGCTATTTTGAAATCTCAGAACAGATGCAATAGTTTAGACTTTTTTTAATGCAAGCTGCCCAAAATGAGACATTAGCTTTTTCATGAGAATAAAGAAGAGTTACTTATTTAAGTAATGCTTGCTTCTTTCATTAGTTCAGTGCTAAAGGTTACCCGAATAGTCATCTGACAGCTAAGAAATATTTCTTTCAATGTAGACACGCTAGCCCATGATTCTGCAAAGTGCACTCTCTCCAAATATCTCCCAATTTGCCGTCTATTCCATTGAACAGCAGGAGCAATGCAATCGCTAATCTCAGAAACTCTAGTTTACTGAATTCAAGCTAAATGTCAAGAGCAATTTTTAAATATTATACTATACACTGAAAAATATACACCTCTGATGAAACCCAGACTGTTTTACAGAGACAGATTCTTTGGAAAAATAAAAACACACACATGCACACAAACAGTACACAACTAATGACTGAATCAAGTCTTCTGTGTCTGTAGTACAAAGCACACATTCATCCCCTAATTGAATAAATATGCAAGTATTCAGATTTCTGAAGATATTGCCATTTAGCAAATGCAATAATAAATTAAAAGCTTTACATTGCATTCCAACCACATATAAAGGGTTGATTCAGGCCATTGGCCCCACGTAGTATCTAGCATGGATTTTCTGTGTATTACTGACTACAAAGAAAAACTTTTCATCCTGGTTGCTTAGTTATCAGTGAAGCAATAATGCTCTTTTTTTTCCTACTCAATAGCTAGAGGAATTCAAATGGGTTTAAAAAAGAAAACATAAGGTTATTGCATTTGATTTTTCCAATGTACAGGAGAACACAGCTGACAGAATTTCTATTTAAATCCACTCAGCAGACACAAAAATAATTAATTCAGCAGGAAAGGGTTTCTTGTGGCTCCTTTCAGTGACATGATGTAAGATTCAGTCACTGGCTGCTGCGTTCTCCCTTTCTTTAAAAAGGAGATTTTGGCCAAGCAATTGTCTCTCTCACAATTCTCCAAATTTAACTAACTCAAGAGGCTATGACTGGAGCTGACATAAACCAGGGCTCTCCTCATACCCTTTAAGCGTAGCAACCACAGACTTAGAAAAAAACCAAAAGTACCAGGTCAAGTACAGCCTGCATTGATTCAACAAATGGATTAACAGCAATGTTTTCATCGAGGAGCACAACATCTCAAAAACCTAACATGGCAGAATGGAAACCTGCAAATGGCCAGCCGTTATTCTGGTGTAGCTGAAATGGGCTTGTTTAGGATCATAAACATTCTTGAGCCTTCATAAACATGGAGGCTTCTGAAGCTCTGGCAATCAGCTCACAAACTGCTTTAGAAAAGAAACAGAGCTTCAAGCCTTTGAGAGGCTGCCACTTTTGCAAAAAAATATCTCTCTGCCCCCAGATTTGTTTGACACCCAACAAATTTCTTTAATCAAAATCACTCCTTTTTCTTCTGCAGATGAATTCCTGGAAAGCATAAAGGGAAGAAAGCCCTTCCACTGGGAAATAGGTTGGTGGCAGGCTACCTGCTTGTCTGATGAAAGCCTGCTT
Organism: Cebus imitator; assembly: GCF_001604975.1. Lineage (NCBI taxonomy): Eukaryota > Metazoa > Chordata > Mammalia > Primates > Cebidae > Cebus > Cebus imitator. Next base: position 6,367,921 of record NW_016107406.1, read on the forward strand.
CACAATGATAAGGTAGGTCGAGGTCATGGACTTTGCAACCAGTGTGTGAAATAGACAAAATGAATGGCCTATCAACAAGACTAGCATTAAGTAGCTTTTGGACATACACCCAAATGCATCCCAAAAAAATTAGCTATCTTGAAATAGAAGCTGGCTGTACTACCAGGGTGAAACCTTTTGCTTTGACCTGTAACAACAGCACAAGGAAGGCAAGGAATTACCAGACCACAGTGGGAAAGATTTTCACAGCAACAAATGAAACAGAGAAGCACCCACTGTAACAATTTTTAATGACTATATCCCTTCCACATAACAAGTCCCCTTACCCCTTGGATGAGCAAACAACTATCATTTTGCCTTGGCAGCTAAAGAATTTGAGATCACTCTTAGCATTGTGGTCCCAAAAATGACAAGCGAAATCAAAAGCAGTCTTGAGTTTTGTGTACAAATATTAACACTTAAATGCTTTTTCCTAATAAGTTTCAGGATTAACAAATGTTTGTCAAAAGGAAGTGTGCTGAGCAATTGAAATCTAATTTGAAATGGAACCACTATAGTCTAATACATATATGCATGAAACGAAGAAGCTTCCTAATAGGCGTAGCTGACACCAAATATGCAATTTACATACATTACACACTAATAATCTCAATTTTAATATTATGCTTTAAAAGCAACTGGATGGGTGGGAGAGTTAAAGGTTTGCTTTTGTAAAATGTGAATAAGAACAAAAAGTTGATCCTGGCATTTTATGCCATTAACCACAGTCTCGTTATGTAAAGAGCTATCTGCTCTTTCTGTGCCTGTTTCAGAGACAGTATCTCATCACCACAAGGCTGTGATGATTCAGCCGGACTTACTAGATGAATGGTGGATAAACTTGATGAGATCTGCAGACCTCCTCTTTGTTCCTGAGTGGTGCTGAATGGTAAGCAAACATTCAGGCATTTTCAAGCCCGGTACACAAATCTTTACGAGAATTTTTTCTTTCCCCAGTAGATTATCCATGAAATAGGACAGGTGTACTGGTTATTCAATTACATCCTACCCAAGACCTGGACAAAATTTGAAATGAGGCCTCAGAGCATAGTTCTTACCATGGGGATCTATTAATAACAGTTAAAAGTTCTCTAAAACATAACGTTTTTTGTAATTTAAGCCTGTTTTCTTATTTTGTCATTGGTTTCACTCGTAAACCAGAGACTAAAATCTGCCCATCTGCTCTAAACATATAATGTGTTCATAATAATCCAGATTTATACCAAATGTATTTTTAAGTATTGCTGAATTGAGAGGTACTCAAAATTTATGGGCTCTGAGGTTACAACAGAACTTCCTCTTTTTAGGGAGGAAAATGCTTAAAATGAATGTAGGAAAGGCTCAGAAAGCTTCTTGGATATCAAATGTCTTCATAGGAAAAAAAAGGTCAATGATATAAGAGTAAATGAATCAAAACCATATGGATCAAATTTTCCCTAAAATACACAGTTTGAAAAATTAAGGAGGAAAAGTGCTTGGCAAAAATGTGTTTTAGGTTTTACCAAACCCAAAACATTTGAAGAATCATTTGCAATGGTTGATGAACCCTAAATGCAGCCAAGTTGGCCCATTTCGTATACTACAAAACAAGAGAAAAGCTTCCTAGAAACGTGTAACCCATTGATACTGTATTTCACTCAGGAAATCTTTAGAAACTGTTACCAAGAACTGTGGAGTTTGTAGAAGCGGGGTGGGGGATGAGGTATGAAACGATACAAGTTTGTTAATTTAATTGCTCTTGTTTTGGAGGTTTGACTATGTGTGTCTTGGGGGTGGGGGAGCAGTGAGGGTAGTATTTCTTGCAAAGAAAAGTTAATTAGAAGAACATGGGCCAAATGTTAATTAGCCTCACATCTTGAGCATATGGTAGTACTTCCTTGGCACTCTGTATTCCAAGGCAGCATTCTTTTTTCCTCCTGCATGTGTAGGAAGGTGCTGGTAATATGCTCTCTGGGGATGGAGGGGAAATAAATGGTCTGTGTTGCCCCATGTACTATATTGTCCTCACATCAACAGAACGAAAACTTTCAGGAAGATGGTGCTACAGAAGAAAGCCTTTCTTGCAGTGAGTTAAACTCTTTCCTTCCCAGGGGGTATTTTGTCATTCATTATAAGCCCCATCTCCAAAAAGGTTATGCAGTTCAAACAGCTATCCAGAGATGGTAGAAAATTTTGAGGTCATTAGCCTCTCTCCACCCTCTCACCCATCACTGAAAATCTCGCCTTAAGTTCCCTGACACATCCAGCCTTTGATGGAATGTGAAACCAAGCCCACCATTTGTGAAACCATTCAACCATGCAAGCAGGAAAATTCAGTCGAATATCACTGGGGCAGCCCTTGGGAAACTTCTTACCACATTATGCTTCCTCTTGGCGACCAGCCACTAACGTGTGTAATTTGTGTTCATAGGAGAACTAGTAAGAACTGGACAAGAGATAGTGTTGCCTCTTAACCCTGCCACTAACGCACTCCATCATTTAGATGATTATGTTGCCTTGGCCTCAGTTTTCCAATAAGTAAAATTGATAATATTCCCCAGATATTGTTGCTGATTCCCTCAGAACAAGAAAAACTTGCCAGTGATTAAGCAATGCACAGACCCTTTCAGCAACTTGAAAAGGAATAACATCAGAGTTTCTAAACGTTGCTGTTGGTGTTCTGAAATGTAAGCTGTTGCAAATACAGATCAATCCATTGTCAAGCTCTGACCATCTGGACAGGTGTGACCTCCCTGAGATACTGTTTCACAACAGCCCCTCATGAAGCTGAGACCTTCTCTGAGGAAAGGACTGAGGGCATCTATGATTCACCATTTGGCAAATGGTTCTAAATCCCAGCCTTTGCTCGGGGGAATAGATATGTTAGAGACACAAAACAAAAACCAACTAATGTACACAGAGAGAGAAAGAAAATAAAAAAGAGAAATGCTTTGGCTATCCTTATAGTGTCTATTAATTCCTTGACAAGAAACTAGAAAGCCCATGCTACAGTGGTTCACACACACTCTAGCTCACAATTTCCAAGTGTGGATGGCAAACAATACATCAATTTCAATGACCCTAGGGAAAAGGCCAGATAAAATGCACAAATATTTTTAATGTGTCAAATAGCATCCACCAGAGAGATGTATAGTGAATTGACCATAATGACTCAAAAAACTGTATCCAATTTGCCTTAAATTGACAGATAACAAAAGGTGTATGAGGACATGTAAAAGCAGAGAAAGGCAAGATGCAAAGTTGTATATGCTACTTTCTACTTTCTCAATTATGTTTCTAAAAGAGGCATAAGACCCTAAAAGAGCTAGAAGGCAATATGCAAAAATATTCATGGTAGTTTCCCTGGGGTATTTTTTTTCCTACTTCACCGACACTTTTTAAGCAATCTTTTCATTTCTCTACAGTGAACATCCAGTGCTTTTATTATGGGAAGAAGATAAAAGATTGATGGAAATTAAGCTTAGCAAAAAGAGCTGAAATTAACGTGAACAGAAAATTTAAAAAAAAAACAACTAGTCTCTACTAAATTATTTTATAATATGACTAAAACCCCCTGCATCTCTTTTTTCATAAAACTTGTTTTCTCTTCATTAAACTATGGACTAAAATGGACAAGGTCCTAGACCAGGAACCAGGAATTGTAGATTCTAGTCCCAATTCCCTCCCTCTCATTCCTTTGGCCGGCAGAAGGTGACAATCATTTTGTGCCTCAGTTGATTTTTCTGCATATTAGATAACCAAACTTCAGTAGAGGAGGTAGAAGAGTAAGTAGCGAGGAAGATAAGAAATGGTCATCACAATGCTAGCAGTTATTAGTTAGCACAACACTGTCTGTGTTATATGATCCAATATATTAATAAGTATTCTATGATAAGCAGTGACTTATAGGTCACCAGTCTTTCTCCAGCCTCTTCTGGAGTTAACGGGTAAACCAAGGTGTTAGACATGAGCTCTCTGCTTCCCATTTTTCTTTAAAATATTTTTAAGAAAGCCAGGCAACCAAAAGTAGTGTAGGCACCTCTTGTTTAAATAGAGTCATTACAGAGAGGTGATATAGCCCAATGGTTACAGAAATCCAAGTTTGAATCCAATTCCCCTACTCCATTGTTTCATAAATATGTTTGCCAAGATATGATTGACTCATGGTCCTTTGTTCTCTAACTTTGCCTGAGGAAATAAGGAGAAACTTCATATTATTTGTCTCTTTTCTAACTCAGCGGGGTTGCCACAAAAAACAAGGCAACATAAATTCCTAGTGGTGGTTTGAGGTAGAAATGTATGGTAGAAATGCAAAATACCCTGCATATTGCAATGTAACAAGGAATTAGCATAATATGTAAGATGTAGTAAAGAAATACAGGAAAAAAAATTGCCTATGGAATTTTCCGTTGCTTAGTATTAGAATGATTCCACCCTACCATCAATTCCAGAATCATAGCCAGGCTTCTTGAAGTCAAGGATTAATAGTTAAGAGATCAAGTTCTAGCAATTCTACTTATGTAATACTTACATAATACAAAAGAATACACATCCTAACATACAAGATAATACACTTACACAAGAAACTACAAGTTTCACTTATAGAATACAGGTTCATGTTACTTTTATTACTGTTGAATAAATAAGATACTCGGAAATGCCAATGGAATCCTGGATCTCACTTTACAGAAGCAGCTAGGGAGGGAGTTTACTTTTATTAAAACTTTCAACAAAATCACGTTCATAATAAGCTTTTCTATGGTCCCAAAACTATAAATGTTAAAAAAAAAATCACAGAGATAAGTACTTCTAATGCTACTTCTAAGTTGTGGAAGAAGCTTATATGCTATGAATCTGGGCATTTTAAGGATGACTCTATCAATGTAAGTCCATGATTTTCATGCAGAAATCACACTCACGAATGCCAGTACTTGGAAACAAAATGTATTCAAGTCCTGTAGGAAGCACTTTTATTGTTTCCGTGTTGTTATTTTTCAGCTGAGGTTTAAAGCCACCTCATTTTTTTTTTTAATCCCAGGATGTGCTATAGGAATCTATGAAACTTAATTACATTTACTGTTACAAAAAAGGATTTATGAACTTTTGCCTTTAGGCAGAAATGTTTATTTCATTGCCTTTGCTATCCATTCTTTTCAACTCCTCCGGCTTTGAACTTTTCAGCTGCTCAGAGTTATCACCGTCGTGCAGAGCCCAGGAACTCCACTCCCAAGACACACACCACAAGTTGAAGAAAACGAAGAAGGCAAAGATATAGGAGTCGTTATTTTGGCCACCCTTTGTGCCATTAAAATCTCATTTTCTGCCTATTAGAATGCCCTCTCGGTGCTTAGGCAGCGGTGATAGTCGGTGATTAGTGTGTAATTGGGTATAATTGTCTTTTCACTTTTCATTTGTGTCATTCTGAGCTTCTTTCTGTTTTTCTAACCACCAAGAGGAGAAAGGGGGTTGAGAACAGATAAAGCTGTTTCAAACTCTCTGAAGAGATTCTCGATTGCAATTATAGATTGGAACCCCTTGTGACATTTCTCCAAATTTAGTGGGCAGCTATCCTCACCACCTGGGCCAAGCACTCTCTAATAAAATCAAGGAAGCTGTATTTAAACAACTGCTAATAATGTCAACCTCAGACAGATGCCACATGTAGGAAATTTAACCAACCCTCTCACATGCAATTATCAAGGCAATTTATTAATATGATCTCCCAAGAAAAGCTCACAGTCCAATGCAAATTAGAAAAACAATTACAACATTCAAATATTTATATAGTCCCAAAGAGCAGTAATTCCCCCAATTTGGGCATTTATAACTCATTTATTCCAGAGTTCATAGTCATCATCTGGGTCTCTCTCCACAGGAATTGTTTGCTTCCTGATTGTTTTGTCAAATCTTTAGTGTTTCCTTACAAGGTACTTTTGCTTGAAACCTCATCAGCTGACCAAACACAATTTAAAACAAAAAATAAAACAAAAAACCTCCCACTGTTTGCAAGCTTCTTAACCAAAGTCCAGAACTAGGATGGAGAAGACAAAACATGGCAAGCACCTTCACAACTAAATATTAACATAAAGTCTCCAAGATTGTATCAAAAATCACTTGAATTTTAAGTCTAAGCTACAACTTTTGATGCAGCCAGTAGGAAGGGTGGAGAGAAAGGAAACTAGAAAACTGAAATCATGTGGCTTGTATAAAGAATACATTATGGTTTAAATTTGGCAATTCATTACACTACTGCCTCAGGGAATCGAGTATTTGGTTCTGGTATACAGCAAATCATCTGTCTAGAAACACGGGACTGACCTGAGGTGAAAGGCCATTGCCAATGGTGGGGTTCATGGGGTTGGAGGGCCCCGACGGAGGCACAAAGCTGTCTGTATAGCTGGAAAATCCATGCCTGGTGCTGGGGAGGCAGTAGGCAGAGCTGCTGTCTGGGTTGGAAGGAATCGTGCTTTGGTGTACTGTGCTCGGAGGAAGCGGTTGAGGTCTGTGAACCGTGCTGCTGGGATCCGACACGGCTGAAATGAAAAAGGTTGTCAACTGTCATGTTTTCTTATAGGCCAGCAGAGAAAATTCAGTGCAAAAGTTCATCAGCCACCAAGCCATCAAGGAGCATCTATTGGTCAAATCAAATGTTCACTTCAAACTGCATTTCTTAACATGCAGGTGTAGAATCACTCATAACAGATACAGCCATATTATCTCTGCACATATTTGCAAGTAACATATATACCCTCACGACATGCCTACCCAGAATACAAATGCAGAAATCATATTAGCAATGCTAACAAGTATATTTTGGTAGTGAATGTTATTCATCAATATGATAATCAACTAATGTGAGGTCAGCAAGTCTCAAATTTCTCATCTAATGTACTTTTAAGGCACCTAAATAGTTGTGCAATAATATAGTTTCAAATGCCTGGAATGCTCTTTCACAATCCAAAATAACTGGGTCTTAGAATTTAACATTATCCCATTCACCTCTGTGTGCTAACAAATAATGACTGTGTCAAAATTCACCTTCCTTCTATTATTCCTACAGTTAGTAAGCATCATAGAATTCCAATTAGTTGCAAACTGTAGTAAAATGTAGAGGTAAAATTTTAACAGAAGAAAAGCAAATCCCATGGTTATTTAGGAAGGTTGTTTTGTTTTAAAATACTGCCATGGAATTATATTACAGCACAGTTTATCTAGAGATATTCAGATACATCACAGAACAAACTATGTTTCTGAAATGTGATAGGTACTTTCAGGACAACCTGATGTATTATAATTAACATACAAACAACACGGATGTCAGCACTGCAGAAGGATTCACTTGTATAAAATATCCATCAGAGAAATTGCCTGAAAGTTAGTTTTTAATTTCCTTGACTCTTCCTCTATACCTTGTGGAATAGATGTGGGCTGGTAAGAGGTCTCCGACAGCTGGTATGTTGGCAGGGTCGGCATGGCAGTGGGAGGGAACCCCCCCGGAATGAGATGGTTGAAAGCCATCAGTTGATTGGCCCCAGCTTGCTTCCTCCATCTTGCACGGCGGTTGCTAAACCAGACCTATGGATTTAATTTAAAATTTAAGGATTTCACTGATGAAATAATAGTACATTCTTCATGAATTTTTCATGCTAAAACAGATTAAAGGCCCCTTACTGACAGGGCAAATAGATGCAAGAGTTCTCTGCCTTCTGTGTTGTTTGGGTGAACTGTCGGGGTGAAAGAAGTGTTTAGTGTCCAAGGTCAGTAGAGGGGCTTCAGGGATCCTCCATGGTCTTGCAACAACAGCCCCCATCTACCTTGTGATGGCCATGGGTAGGAATCACTGAGCTCCTCTCCCTACCCTCAACACCCACCCACCTGCATGTAGACAGACTTCCGAGGAGGATACATGAGCCTCTGTGACCCCTGCATGACACATGTCCTAAATTTGGCCTTGCCTATTACATCAAGACTTATATCTTATATTCTTATTAGTCTATCTCTGTATTTCTGTGGTCACTATGGGTATAGCTTCTGGATGGTCATATAAATTGAAGAAAGGATAAGTGGAGCAGTTTTTTCATCTCTTCTAAAATATGAGATATTGCACTGATCTCGGTGGAAATAAATGCCAAAGAGGTAAGTGTTTCAAGAAATGAAAGGCTTTTTTAATCTAAAATAATTTATTTTTGCCTTACTTCTTTCAACAACGGCTTTAGGCTCCTAGAATACCCTGTGTCAAGCACTATGCCAGTCAGGTGCATTCAGAAAAGCCTGATACAGTGTAATAAAATGACCTCAAGGAATTCAAAGCCCAAGTATTTTGTATGAGTCAATGGAGAGAAAGGGCAATCAGGGCAGCAAGAAACATCTAAAATGTTGAGAAACTGTGACATAACGCCTTTAATGGGTCCCATGCTCCTGCCCAACTCCTACTTCTACAGAGTTTAAATGTTGGACGTGGAGTGATTTTTCCATGAGGCACACATGATGTTTCCCCCCAAATGAGAGAGGATTTCTACCAATTAAAGATATTCAAATTCCTACACCAAAAGTTTATTGAAACTTTATTTTTTTTAAGACAGAGTCTCCATTGCACTCTAGGCCGGAGTGCAATGGTGCGATCTCAGTTCACTGCAACCTCCGCCTCCCAGGTTCAAGCGATTCCTCCCTCAGCCTCCTGAGTGGCTGGGATTACATGCGCCCACCACCACACTCAGCTAATTTTTGTATTTTTAGTAGAGACGGGGTTTCCCCATGTTGGTTAGGCTGGTCTCAAACTCCTGATCTCAGGTAATCCACTCACCTCAGCCTCCCAGTGCTGGGATTACAGGTGCGAGCCACCCATTGAAACTTAATATGGAAGAAAGCACGGTGCTTGGGGTTGGAAGGATATGAAGGAAAGAAAGCAGAGTCCCTGCACTCCTGTAGCTTCCTGCCTTGTCCTCGTGGGATTCACAGCACAGTCAAGGAGACCAAAATAATTGCTCACTAGAGGTAGAAACTCCACATTTGGAAGCACAGAGGATCAGGAAAACTCTAAAGTGGAAGCAAAAAGTTTCAGCTCATTTTAAAGCTTGATTCTAATTTCGACAAGCGATCACTCGAGATGGAAGTAATATCTCCTTCCTGCTGTCCAGGGCAGGAAGATGTGGCTTGTTCCAGGAGGCCAGCTTGTCTAAGAGAAGATGAGACTTGATTTCCTTACAGAACAATGTTAACAATTTTGAAACTTAATTGTCATTTTTAAAGTCAGATTATTGAACAGGGGAGGAAAAGATTTCTCTTTTCTGGGACAGGAGAGTCCAATTGAGCAAATCCTTTGCCAAGGGATTTGCTGAAACGTTTTGGTGCTCATCCAAGCATTTGTCTGAGAAGAGTTTTATCTTCTCTCGCCATTGTTGCAAGATACTGATAAGAAAAGCTGTTTGAACTTCCTCAAAACATCAATGTCTAATACTCCTTAAGTTTCCAACAGGAAAACGAAGTAAGTTAATATTTTCCCATGTTGATACATAATTGGAGTTTTATTTAACTTAATAAATTGCCACCTGGGGTAACAGAATCGTGAACAGCACTTAATTTCAGACCTGCCTCAACTGTGTTTTCTCACTGCAAGTCTGAGTGCCTGTTACCACGACTCCCAAAGGCATCCGGACAAGAAAATCATTTTCAAGAAAGTTCTGGGAACAAACTGTTAGCCTGGGGAAGCTGAGGGTGGGAAATTAGGGTCATGTTCATGCCTGAGTGCACTGTGCCATACCACACACTGTGGTTGTAGCTTATATTCTAATACTTCAAGATTAAGGAGGCACTCCCAGCTCAGATGAGGTAGTCCTCTGCAACTATCTAGACCAACAGCATATGGCGCGTCTCCAGCTTTATAAACTAGGCTGGGAGGAGAATCGGACTCTCAAAAGTTCTGATGTAACTTCACTGATGAAGATTTACTCTCCTCAATTCCACTGGTGAAATGCTTTATGAAGAACTCAGAAACGTACGCTTTGGTCGTTAGATTTGTTGCCAATCTCTCTGTGCCACCTGCCTTCTGTAGCCTTCAGAGAAGTAAACCCAGGGTGGTGAAGCCTGATCTCTCCATCAATCTCAATTTACTATTGATTCAAGGTTCATTCTAATGCCACCATAAGCCAGTTTTAAAAAACAAAAATGTATTTGTTCAAATAACAAAGAAGAAACATCATGAGTTTCTACAAATACTTCAAAAGACAGAATCCAAACAGAGTAGGAGTATAAAGGTTTGGGGGTTTTTCATATTTTCTAAAATGATATAAATAAGTACCAAGGACATTGAGTAAACCCACCAGGAGTTGGATTAAAAAGCCTTCATATTTATAATACAGTATCTATTATATCCACAACCAAAAATGAAGAGAAATAGCTGTGAAGCACATCTTCACTGAAAAACAAACCTTCAGCAGGAGGTTCAAGGGATTCCCAAAGGAAGGAATTTAAATGTTTAAATTTAGGCTCAATAAATCCAGAGGACTATTCCTGACAGAACCAGGGCTTGGTGAAGACTGGCCTCCCTGTCTCTGGCCATTTAACCGGAGTTTTATTATCTTACCATTGCCAGCCTTCTGCATTGCCTAGAACCAGCTGAATTTCCGAAAAGAAGCATTAAAGGAAAAATATACTAAAGCTGCAAATTAAGAAGTAGTTTTGCCTTCTTTATGCTTTGAAACTTAGAAAAGACAAATCTATCTTTAGTAGAATAAAAAGAGTGCCCTAGAAATGATATTCACTTTCAATACCTGAACAAACCAAGCACAGTGATCCTAGGAAGCTGTTACCAGCCCACATTTAACTGAAACGTTCTTGTTACTCATAAGTCTTAGATAACTCTTTCAATATTGAATCACGAATTCCTAACAGACAATCAATGAATAATCTATGGAATGGCATGTGTGAGTGTATAACACTGAATACGTTCCTCTAAAATATACATATTTATAATTCCGTAGTTACACTTTCAAGATATTTCCTCATGTTTTGAAAAGAATAGCAATGGCAACAGAGGCAAATTGGCCCGTGACTGATGTTCTAGGAGAGAACAGAAATTTCTACCCAATGTTCTTTCCCCTTTCCAGTAGGGTGGAAAGAACAAGCTTTTCAAAGTTGGCTACACACCTTTAAACAAAATTTTATGATCTACAATTTGATGTAATTCTACCATCCCCACACAAGACTACCTGGTCTTCCACATCACACTTAGCATGGTAAGGAAGCGGGGGCGGGAGGCACAAATTGGTCAGTAACCTACTGTTTAGCACAGTTAATTGCCTCTCATTGCATGTATAATACTACATCAAACATCTCCTTCAAAGCAAGTTGTTATTTCATTTGATAAACAGCAGCCTGGTTCATTTTTATCTGCCCCCTGTCCTTCTCAACTTGGATGTCTCTCTGCTGAGCCCTTACATAAAGCCATAGTTCATGTCTTTGAAAAAGGATCTTTAGAGGCATTTCCCTAGTAGTATAATGTCCAGTGACTTTTTTGAAACAAAATTTTAATTGGTTGAAAGAACCTCATAACATCATGATTATAAGGAGGAAAAGATAATGAATTAGAAAAGAAAAATTGGATTTTCATAACATTTTCTCTTCACGAGTAAGCAAACCAATTTGTTCAGACTCTCAACATTGTAAGTTTGAGGGGAAAAATCTAGTACTTTCTACAGTAAAGATACAACAATATGTTTTATTCACATGGGTGCAATGCAGACCAGGCAAAAGTTGAATTTCAGTTCCTCCCTTATATTAATACTTCTGGGACCACGAACAATTTGCTTAATATCTTGGGGTCTCTGTTTTCCCATGTGCTAAATGGGAAATACAAAAACTACTTCACAAGATTGTTACGATGAATATATGGATATACAATGCAATCTAAGCACTCAAAAGAATACCAAGGAGATGTTAAATGTTCAATAAATGTTAGCTATTAAGTAAAAGGTCTCACAATGACACTTCTGAGAAAACCAAAAATTAAAGCTCTGTTTTGCTTCCTTCACTAAGTGGTAACTAGCCAAAGCCTTTTGTGCCTGTGAGTAAACAGGAAAGTGCCCAGAGAACACCTCAAATAATTGAAAGCCAGTTTGAATTGAATGAAGGCTTAGGTCAAATTTGCTTCCAAGTTTCATGGATTAGCGCTAATTGTCCCATGGTGTCACCCTAATTTTGCCCATCAATAAATTACTGGTTCACAGCTTTGGTGTCGTACTCAAAGGCAGTTCAGCCTACATTATGCAAGATGGATTATTGCAAATGCAATTTGAAAAATGGGGAGATAACATAATAGTTAATCCTTAGAAAGAGAATCCGCAACAAGATTGTAAAACATTTGGCTAAACACTAGACTTAGGGTGTGGAATGCTGCAATGCCAAGTACAGTACTTTCCAAGTAGGGAAATTCAGGGCAAGCTGCTCACTTCCCTGGACCTTCTCCTTCACTCTCATCTGTTTTCTCTTTCTATACCAGGCTCTCCCAGCTTTCCTATCACTGCTGCTATGTAACTTTGGCCACCATTTGGAGAACTGGTTGGGAACAGGATGGCAACATTGAACAGAAGAAACGCCATGCTCCCATGCATCTGAAAAGACCATGGACACACACAAAAGCACACTCAGTTGCATCCTGAAACATCCCAGAAGCAAACTCCTGTAGAGAGCTTTAGGATATTCTATACCTATCTGAACTTCTGAACTCTACAGATCAGTTAAATGGCTTTAAATCACCACTGTGCTTTTTTGGAAATTCCAGATTACTGATGCTATAAGGGTTCTGCTATATTCTCATTCCCAAGAGTCCTAAGAAATCGTGCGTTTGGATCATTCCCAAAACGCATGATTTCTCAGGACCTTTGGGAATCACCAGTGTGATTTTTTGGGAATCCTAAATTACTGATGCTATAAGGGTCCTGAGAAATCATGCATTCTACTAGCTTTTAATTTGGGTGTAGGGGGAAGGTATTTGAGCATATAATGAAAGCCAGAGGCCGTTTCTCTAGTTAACAGTTGTATATGCACATACACAAGTAAAGGCACAAAATTTTGTGTACAAATCTCCCAGATCTCCTGAAGTCCGTCCATGATTATCCCCGTGGGGCATGAACCCAAGCTGAGATCATGTGATTTAACCAACCCCATATTTTTAAAATTAAAAAAATTAAAAACCTGAAGTCCAGAAAGATTCCAGCAGGATTAAGTAACTTGCTCAACAAAACACTTTTGTCAGTTAGGAACGAAACCCATGTCATCTGACTCCTAGTTAAATTCTATTTCCCCAAGTAGCTTTTGTTTCTGTCTTCCATTGTCTTCATGGTAAAAGAGGATGTTACTTGCCTACTTCATGGGGTTCTTATGCGGAATATTTACTACAGCTTTTGCACGTCATAAATATTTGGACCAGGCAGTGGCTCACACCTGTAATCTCAGTTCTTTGGGAGGCCGAAATAGTAGGATCACTTGAGTCCAGGAGTTTGAGACCAGCCTGGGCAACATGGTGAAACCTCATCTCTACAATACAAAAATTAGTGGGGTATGGTGGCACAAGCCTGTACTCTCAGCTACTCAGGAGGGTGAGGTGGGAGAAGCATCTGAGCCCAGGAGGCAGAGGTTGTAGTGAGCAGAGACAGCGCCACTGCACTGCAGTGCACTCCAGCTCAGGCAACAGTGAAACCCTGTCTCAAAAATAAATTAATCAATTGATATTTGCAAATAATTCCTCCTCACAAAACTTTGATGCTTGTGATAATTTGCATAACAGCTACCCTAATTACAGATGAATTAGGCAAATCATCCTTAAAAAAAAAAAAAAAACCTTGTAGTGTGATTATTACTAGGCAAATAGTCACTGGTATACAATTCTTACATTGTGTACTCTAATTTGGCTATGATAAACTCAACACAGTCCAGGCGCGGTGGCTCATTCCTGTAATCCCAGCACTTTGGGAAGCCAAGGTGGGCAAATCACCTGAGGTTGAGAGTTCAAGACCAGCCTGATCAACATGGAGAAACCCCATCTCTAAAAAAAATAGATATAAAATAAAAGATAAACTCAACACAGCTACAGCCCAAATGAATTTTTATAAAACACTGACAAAGGCTAAAGTTATAATTTTAGTCCCATCTCTATTTAGAAGAGTGTAGAAATATTTTTCTTCAGGGGGAAAAAATGAAATGTAGACATGGTTTGGGGTTTTCGGCGGGGAGGTTGGTGTTTGGTTTTTCCAGGTGCCCCAAATTAAACTAACTCACACTTTTTGGCTATCACTCAAACTGAGTTGACTTGGCTACTGCTTTCCCAGATCCTCTTAAAACTAAAGGATTTTCTTCTGGCATTTTAATCAGTGATTAACTACTCCCTTCTTTTTCCTGCTGGGTTAAGTAAAAGATCCATATGCCGGGTGTTCTAGGGAATTTGTTAGGCTATAGATCACAGCCATGGTGCAAGACATGATGTCTCTCAAGGGAACTAAAGAAGCCATAAGGAATGTCAAGAGTCACCGGGTTAAAGCCACATTAAGACAGCTGTTACGTTAATGAAGGCCCTGCTTGGAAAAGGAGGTCGCTGTATGGAAGAGTATGAACTACTCTTTATTGGTTTGATCCCATGTCCTCTGAAAGTTAATGGGACATTATTATTATCCTTTGACATTCACTGACCCAGATGAGAATGCTGGGTACTGTATAAGCTACATGGGTTTAAAATATATTCTGTCTCCATCCTTAGTTTTGACAAAGGCAGGAATGAAAGAGACCAATACCAAACCTCCTCAATTTTCCATCACACTCCTTGTCTGATCTCTATAATAAATGTTTATTTTTTTGACTCACACTGAGTTCAGAGCTGATACTCGGCCTGTCTTAAAAATAGATCTGGTGCCAGTGGCTCACATCTGTAAACTCAACACTCTGGGAGGCCAAGGAGGGAGGATCACTTGAGTCCAGGAACTCACGACCAACCTGTGTAACATAGCAAGACCCCATCTTTACAAAAAAATAGCAAAATAATTAGCCAGACATGGTGGCACACACCTGTAGATCCAGCTACTCCAGAAGCTGAGGCAGAAGGATCACTTTAGCTTGGAAGACGGAGGCTACACAGCGAGCCATGATTAAGCCACTGTACTCCAGCATGGGCAACAGAGTGAGACTCTGTCTCAAAAAAAAAAAAAAAAAAAATCCAGTAGATTGGATTGACCAGTTACAGAGGACAGGCACCAAATCCTGGAATATAGTGGTCACTCAAAAGACGAATGACTGGACCTCACCTCATACTTGCAGGTAATCACAGAACTATTATAAAAGCAAAGTAGATTTGAAACATATTATTTATAACATTGTTATATAGAATATTATACTATTATAATGAGATTTAATTTCTCTGCCCATTTCATTGAGACACAGGGTTACTCTCTCCACTGCACAGTACAGAAATGACCTCCATTAATCACAAATCATGATCTTATATTAATATGCATGTTAAGATCATTTTAGTGATATAGCAATATTAATGTTATGTTAATATACTATTCATAGTGTTATAATATTATATATTACTATATAGATACTGTATTTCAATATTTTTATAACGAAATACTGTAATTTAGTGAATAAAGGTCATTTCTACACGGTGTGATGGGGAGAAACACTTTGTTTCCCAATAATAGGTTTCCCAACTTTAAAACATGAACCGTGGAGTATCTGTGACATTTCCTTTCACTCACCTTCCTCCCCACTTCTAGCTTACACAACCAGATGCCCATTCTACCTCTGAATACCTTCCACCACCATCTCTCCCTTGGTCCCACTGCCACTACCTATCCCCATGCCACTGCCAATCACCTCAAGTGTGAGCTCACTAGCCTGAAACCCAAGAGCTCCACAGGATGTCCTCAGCCTAGCCACCAAACCCTATTTCTTCCACGACCCTACGACTCCTTGCATTCTAATCAAACTAGTCTCCCAATATGACTGCAATGAAAATGAAAGGTCACCTTATATGTAGCCCACCACTTCTATCTCTCTGTGCCTCTGCTGATATAATTCCCCATTATTAGTATACTCTTTTTACTCAGCTGGTCCAATGAATATCTATGCAGCCGGGAAAGTTCATCTTAAATCTGCCCTCTGGCCCCAGCACGATAGCTCGTGCCTATAATCCCAGCACTTTGGGAAGCCAAGACAGGTGGATTGCTTGAACTTGGGAATTCGGGAACAGCCTGGGCGATGTGGCAAAACCACAAAAAATTATCCAGGTGTGGTGGCATGCACCTGTAGTCCCAGCTATCTGAAAGGCTGAGGTTGGACGATCACCTGAGCTCAGGAGGTGTGATTGTATACTCTCAATGAGCTGTGATTGTACACTGCACTCCAACCTGGACTACAGAATGAGACCCTGTCGCAAGAAAGTAATAATAATAATTAAATCTGCCTTCTTCATGTACCTCTCTTTATTCCTTCAAGATCTCATCCCTTGAGTTCATGTCCTTTGCAGGGACATGGATGAAGCTGAAAACCATCATTCTTTAGCAAACTAACACAGGAACAGAAAACTAAACACCATACGTTCTCACTCACAAGTGAGAGTTGAGCAATAAGAACACATGGACACAGGGAGGGGAACATCACACACTGGGGTCTGTTGGGGGTGAGGGACTAAGGGAGGGATAGCATTAGAAGAAATACCTAATGTAGATGAGGGGTTGATGGGTGCAGCAAACAACCATGGCACATGTATACCTATGTTACAAAGCTGCATGTTCTGTACATGTATCCCAGGACTGAAAGTATAACAAAAATAAAATAAAATAAAATAAAAAGATCTCATCCTTTCCTCTTCTCATCTCCCATTGCACTTTTTCTCTTTCTGCACTTATCACATCTCTGTTATTTTTAAATTATTTGGATTCATACTGCCGTCGATCAGTATTCGGTTACTGGATTTTGTGAGCTATCGGAACCAAAGGGTGACGGTGCTGCTACGATGAAGCTTGTGAGATTTTTGATGAAATTGAGTCATGAAACTGTAACCATTGAATTGAAAAATGGAACACAGGTCCATGGAACAATCACAGGTGTGGATGTCACCATGAATACATATCTTAAAGCTGTGAAAATGACCCTGAAGAACAGAGAACCTGTACAGCTGGAAACGCTGAATATTCGAGGAAATAACATTCGATACTTTATTCTACCAGACAGTTTACCTCTGGATACACTACTTGTGGATGTTGAACCTAAGGCGAAATCTAAAAAAAGGGAAGCAGTTGCAGGAAGAGGCCGAGGCAGAGGCAGAGGAAGAGGACGTGGCCGTGGCAGAGGAAGAGGGGGTCCAAGGCGATAATGTCTCCCATGATTACTGTTTCAAAGTCATATGGGATCTGGGATATTTTTTGTACAGGTTGTGTTTGTTTATGTCAGTTTTTAATAAACATAAATGTGGGACCAAAAAATAAATAAATAAATAAATAATTTTTATGTTTACTTTTTTACCTTTCTTAGACGGCGGGTCCTTGAGAGAACTGTCTTAATTGATCTTAGCATTCCTTGACTTTCCTAGCACTGTGATGATCATATAAAAGTTTGAATAAAACAGTCTCTCTGACTGGGCTCTGCAGACTGCAAGAGGCTATTTCTGAAAAATGTTGTAATAAGAGTTAATTAGCTGCATCTATGAAAGTGTTGATCAATCTAGGGACCGTGTCCTCAGCCTGCAACTTTAGTATCTGGAAATAACAGTATCTGCAGACAAGGTAAATTCTGGGGTGAGGAGTTCCAGGATACCCTAAGAAGTCTGCCATCTTTCAAACAGTGTTTTCCTAACTCCAGGGGGATGTTCCTCATTAATGATGAAAACATTATTCTATACTCAATAGAAACATATTATATCTTAGTAGCCTTTTCCAGAAGATTCAGAGCACCTCCAAGAGTTCAAAGGATAATTCAACATACTCTTTAAGTAATATAATTACTTGAAATGCTTCTTAATTATAAATCCTTAAAGGAAGGAATTTCACATGATACACGTTTGCACATTTTCATAACTGAAAGGTCACAGAGATGAGGCGTATAGGATCCAATTATCTCTATACTCACTTTGCAGCTATGTCACCTTGGGTAGTTACTTACATAGTCCAAGTCCCAGTTTCCTTATTTGTAAATGGAGAGTAGCAATCACAGTACTCACCTAGGGTTTTAATAATGATTTAATAGGTTAATTTATGTGAAGCACCTAAAATAGTGGCTGGGACAGAGTCACCACCTAAAATTTATTTGCTCTTACTTGTGTATCACCCCCAAAGTCCATATAGTGCCTGATGTACAATAAGGAATCCTGAAATGTTGAGTAGGTAACGTGATGTGGTGCACTACTGCGTGTCATAAATTATATAGTTGCATTCTGTCAGTAATAATAGTCGAAGTCTTAACAATATGCATCCCTAGTAAAGGGCCACTCCTAATATATTTTTGGTGGGGCTTGAAATATGCTTTAGATGAAAAGATGCTTGTTTGTTTCCTGTCTAAACTGAAGTAGGACACAGAGGTTTGGGCATCAATACCTGTACTCGGGCCTCGGTGAGCTTCGCCCTCTGGGCCAGTTCCTCCCTGGTATAAATGTCAGGGTAATGAGTTCTCTCAAAAGCACGCTCCAGTTCTTCAAGCTGTTCTGCTGTGAAGGTGGTTCGGCTTCTGCGCTGTTTCCTCTTCAGTGGTAAATCTGGTTCAGAGTCAATATCAGAGCCTTCATCTGACTGGGGTGCTGAAGCTAAAAGCACAGAAGAAAAAAAATAATAATAAAATGTGAATTAAAAAACAAAAACTAAGTTTGAATCCAAGTTCTCTCCCCGACTGCAAGACCTCATTACAGTGGTCCCTATATCTCAAATAAAATAAATGTGGATCAAAAAACAAGTCTGACCAACACATAATAATTCCAGTCTTAGTCTACAATGCATTCCCAATGTCTTCCATGGACACCAAGTCCCCCCATGCAGTCCTGTATCATTAAATAATATTTAATCTCTTCCCCTGCTCTATCTTTCTGCCCTCTAGGCAGAAATAATTGCTCACAGCATCAGGCATTCTAGGCCAATTATGAGCTCTTAGAAAACAGGGACAGGACTTATTCCATTTGTATGGTCCTATACTTACTACTTACTGGGTGCTTCCTTCATGTCTAATGAATGAATCACATTTAGTTTTGTTTCTGAAAAATTTTCACCAGCCTTTACACTAGGAAATCTGTTGTGTGATTTTTAAAAATATTCCAAACTTGACGTAGCACCTAAGAAGCCAGTAACAGTAAACTATTGCCAGATTCCCATATATTTATAGACTCTACTGCTCATAAAATTTTTATTTAAATTTAGTGTATCATTATCAGATAAGGGGAAATACTTTAAAGAAAATGTATGTACTATTAAAATGTCAGCCTCTAGAACTGACCTGAGAAGAAGCAGGCATTGTCTAGTGAACTGTCCCTAAACAGAAGTTTAGAGTCTGGGACTCTGCTCAGTAGATGGGCATCTGTCCAGAACAGCTGCTTTATTTAAGAAACTCAATGCAAAAAACATGTACAGTCCCTTTCGAAAAAAAAAAAAAATATATTACAAGCTACAAGAAGGAAACAACAGATTATTAACCCAAGCCCAGAGCCATTCTGAGTGTGTGGCCCTGAGAAACTGCATAGGACAAATGCCCCTGAAGCCACCCTGTGGTGGCCTAACACACACAAAGCTTGGGTGTATTTGCCTGTGTTCATATGTGGAAGGGAACTTCAAAACTGAGTGGACAGGTACACAGGCAAGAGAAATGGAAACTGGGAAATTAGATAGAAATTATGTTAATGATACAATAACAGTTAGTACTCCTGTAAGAACAGGATCTGCATCTGTGGCTGCAACTTGCAAAGCTTGGGTACAAGTGGTTCCATTTCCAGACCAGAATTTGATGAGGGCGGGGGTGGAGCAGGCATTTTCCCTGTTTCTGCTAGGAATGTATTAGGGATCCCATAGCAATAGCAAAGCAATCGTGATAGTAATAGAGCAATGTTGCTAGAGAGGGTTCTGCAGTGTGGGGGAGAATGCATTGGACCAGGGCTTTGGGCAGGAAGAGCAGCCCTCTCCAGAGCCCCAGGTACTGGGGTAGTGGGCAAAGGTCTGTGCAAGGGTTATCAGGCCACAGACCCTGAACCTAGACGGGGAACCAGAGCAGCCTGCTCTTGAACACATCCAAATGTGCTCTGAAAATTCTCGCAAATAACTAAGGGATCCTGTAAAGAAGCAGCTGAGGTTACTGTCAGCAAACGCCACAGTAAGCCAGAAAACTGTAGATTATTAATGTCAATGTCATGCTAACTCATCTGCACCCTCAGGCTGGTAGAACCTGGGGAAATGCAGGTGGCACTAGAAGCAATGTGAAAATATGTAAGTCCTAACCTTCTAATTCTCTTTTATCTTAAACTCCAACCTGACTCTGCCCTACAGAAATCTAGAATTTCATTCTATTTAAGTAGAAATTTTAAACTGCCCAAAATGATACACATCCAAAATGAACCCATAAATGTGATTTTCGGTTTTCTAACATTTTAATACTTCCATACTATTCACATCTGAGCATTACGAAACTAACAGGCAATAGAGTGAATTAATAGTGTATGTGATAAATTTGTTTTAAATATATCTGAAAACAAACACGTGCATAAAAACAAAAGTATAATCTATAACACATTCGATGTGTGTTTAGATATTATTTTTGATTTTTCAATTACCTAATTTAATATAAAATGTTTTCATTTAACATAAATTTTGTGTTAGGATATTTTAGTATTAACTTAAAGAAAGAAAAATAGACTTTCTCTTGCTATAGCAGTATTTTAAAGCACTATTTACATGCTAAAAAATATGCCATGCCTTCCATTATAAACTCCAAAAGCTCCCAATGCAGCTTATATGCATATATGATTGATAAATGTAAGCTAAACTAAATGAATGATAATTTGTGCCGAGTCATAGAGCAGTGTTTCATACTTTTTTGGAGCATTAGAATCACCTGGAGGGCTTGCTAAAACATAGACTGGTGGCTCCCCTTCCATGGTTTCGACTCAGCAGGTCTGACGTGGGCTCCAAGAGTTTGCATGTCTAACACATTCCCAGGTGATTGATGCTGATTCTACTGACCTCAGACAACACTGAGAACCACCTCTATAGCATATTCTAGATTAACTCTTGCCACTCTCAAGATGACCAACTCTATAAAATACATCTACCACAATTGCCTGAAAAAGTCACTCCCACATACATATTTTTAAATTGTGAACGATATGCTCCCTAAGAAACAAATTACTTATTCCCCTAAGAAGACAATAAATTTCCATAAAATATTTTCCTTCCGTGCTTCCAGTTTCTAAGCTTTCTTTCCAAAGTGAATTCAGGTGAAACACTCAATAGCATTTAAAGACTGACCAAAAGCTTCCTCTGCCCAAGAGGACACTAAATCTCTGCTTGCACATTCTCTTACTATGATCCCATTAGGATAATAATATGTGGAAATTTTCATGTTTCCTTTGGGAGTCTCTGGGGTTATTAAATTCTTTCAAGTAAATATGATGTGCCATGCACTGTCAGGTCAATTCATCAAAATCATCTCCAGTTTCTGAAGAAAAAGACTGGTTAGATTTACAAGCACCAGCGAGAATTAATCCTGAGGGTCAAGACCACAGTGTTTCACCTTAACAATCAACATCCCCCAGAATATAAGCTGAGTGATCCCAAAGCCCTTCTCTGCCTTGTTCACTGCTGGAACCCTCAGAACACAGTAGGCGCTAAGTACATGTTGAATGAACATTAAGTGTGGGACAAACTTCAGATTTGCTCCAACACTGATTTATTTGCCACTGTTTTACATCTTTATTTTTAAGATGGAAATTCTGCTCTTATGACATCTCCGAACCTCTACTCAGATGGGCTTTGGAAGTCTGTGTACCCTCAGCAATCACTCTGAATGCTTAGCATGTATTTGTATACCTGCATTGTTTGGGAAAATGATTACCAATTTTTTCAGAGAATTGTGATTTTTTTTTTTAAGATGAAAACTGGTATAGCTAGTAATGCAAAAGCCTCAGAATTTGGGACAGAACACCTGTCAAACGGGAATCCAGGTATCCTAAGGTGAGTTCAGGGAGGACAGAAACCTTCAGTGGAGCAGAAGGGCGAATGTTCCCTTGATCCTTTCAGTATAAATATAGGCCATGAAAGCAGGGCCTGGTGATTCTTCAAAAGAAAAAAAAAAAAAAAAAGCTCAGAATTTTTAAGAGTTCAATAGGACAGCCGTGACCACCAAAAATAAAATTCGCTGTAACAAGCTTACAAATCACGACTCTTACTTCTAGACTATTTATTCAAAAGCAATGGAATGGTTGCATCTAACTGGGAAAACCACCATATAGCATCATTTAGAAGATGTTGAGGAAATGATTTGCCTGATTTTTTGGCTGGAAACTTATTTGAGAAACCAGATAATTTTTGGCAATATAAAGCCACAATCTTACAAGTTAATTCTAAATTTTCCCCATCTGCAAACCCCAAAGGGATGTGGGCTTTAAAATATGTGAAGTCAGCAACCCAAGGTTAATCTGCCAGTTAGGAGAAACTAGCTATTTCTAAACATGGAAATACTATTTCTTATGTCATTCAGGAGAAATAAAATTTCCCATTCTAAGAGCACATAAGTGACCCATTTTGTTGGATTTCATCTATTTTATATATTTAGTTTTACTTAAGCTGCTAGAACAAATTAGATACTAGATATAAAGAATCTAATTCTAAATATTACACAGAAAGTAAAAATACGGCTCTCTTTCAGGAAGTTTGATAGAAAGAAATTATATCTTTTTTCTGTATAGAATATCTAATGCTATGATTTGGAAGCCACAAATGTGTTAACAGGACAGTTGTGTCAATGAGTTAATAAATTGCCAGGATTCAATAATTAGATTATAAACTCTTTGGACTACTACTACTGTAAAACCTTAATATTAAGGGAGATTTTAAATTACACTTAAGTTGCTCAATCATATTTTACAGATGCCTTCACAAAGAAAATTTGCTTTATTACTAGAGATACTGTTCCCAAATTTGAAAATTCCAGAATAGATCTCATAAGAAAATTCATATCAATACATCATGCACAGCCTTCTAAATGGAAATTTCATTGCTTTAAATTTCAAAACAATTTGTAGATTCTATCCCAATCTATATTGTTATCAGAATTCGAATTTTTTGACTCTATTATTAAAACCCCTTTACAATCTATTCTCTGATTTACCCATTAGTTTAATTCAATGTCACCAATAACCCTGCAAAGCAAAGCTTTTCAGGAGAATAAGGATTTCTCTTCCTTCACTCAACTGCACAGCAACCCAGGAATTAGGAACTTATCCCACTGTGCAGAAAAAGGAAACTGAGACTCCAAGAGCTTGATCATACAGCTAAGGAAACTAGAATTTGACCCAGGTCTATGGTAATTCAGAGGACATGGTTGCTTGCTTGCTTCTAGCTTAGAGTATCTTAAATGAGTGTTGAGTCTTTTATCACACATGCTCGCGTGCGCACACACACACACGGGCCTTTTGAAGAGGCATAACAGAAATGAACAAATACAGGAATTCAAATACTAATCACTTAGCTAATCACCACTATTGCTACCATTTACCCCAAATTTTCAAAAACTGCCCTGAATAAAATGAAATTTACAGAACAAATAGAGTTACATTATCAATATTATACACCAAATCAAACTATTTTCCAATGTATGCAATTCAACAAACACTTATTGAAATCTTTATATGTTTCTAACATATAGTTTTTAAACAACAATAAAGCACTAAGAAACAAATCAACTTTGCCAGATATTAAATGGATTTAAGAAATCAAAATAGTTCATTAGACCATTTGCAGTCTCTTCTAAGAACCATCACAGACTATCGGTATCTAGGGTCAGCCTGGAACCTACCAATAATCAAAAGCAGATGAATTGATTATACATTTTATATCTTTATTAAAGCTTTATTTTTGGTATTTTGTATTAGAATGAACGTAACAAAAATATATCAAGGTCTAAAATGGTTTTCTGAAGCAAAAGTGCAGGAAGGAATACCTTGAAACATATCAGGATATTCACAAGTTATTCAACAGAAACTCCAGTGTGATCACTGGAAAGCATCACCTCTCACTAGAGTATTTCAACTCTGTGCTATATAACAAAGTTCTATCTCAAGCGAATTTTACATACAGGAGCCAAATTTTTAGTTTTCCTAATGATCTCACATTAACTCCCACGATTAAACTTGGGAAAATGGACATTGTCAATAAAAAGAAAGAAAGGATCAAGCACAGGGCAACTGTCATACCCCACAGGATTACAAACTCTTCCTTCAGAGACAAATCAAACGGGGAGGAGAAGGCAAAAGTATTACCACCAGCGGGCTAACCATGAAGTTTAATTAAAGAAGGAATTACAGAATCAGAGAGTATGTCTTTGTCCGCTAGCCCCTTGTGACCTCCTCTGTAGCCTCGGGAAATATTTCATCCTAGTTAACACTATTATACATGAAATCTTGCTTCAATTTTATAGGGATTTAGTCATGTGGAATTCTATAATTATTGGTGTCCAGACAAATATAATTCAGAGACGGGAGACAGGCAAAAAATGGAGAAACAAAATAATTCACAAGCATGAATTTGGTACATTGTCTTTCTTCTCAGCAAGACGTTTCATTTGAATAATTAAAGAATCAAAACATGACAACCATTTAAACTCTATGTTTGCCCTAGATATAATACAATGTGATTTACAGACACGGGAGGAGGTGGGGGGATCTCTGAAGGCCGAGCTTCCTAGTCATAGCTTATTTACTCTAGGATGGCCTCATACCAAATCCGATGGTCTTTTCATCGGTTTTAATCTTTCTCAGCTAGATTTGTCAGCACTTCTACTCCCAGCTGTGTCTCACTGATAAAAGAACAAGATAAAAATAAGAATCCTTCCTGAGAGCTCGCTGAAGGCTTTTTATAGAGTCTCATCACTTAAGAGTATTTCACAAGTATATTCCAGAAGGTCTTTCACAGATCAACTCGAAGTCTGATGCACCTACTTGGCTAATTGCAGAACGTCTCTTGTGCTTGTGAGTTTTGCCATTCAACGTGAAGGGTACAATGGGACAACTAACTGCTCTCTGATCTGAACTACCCCTTTTACGCTGAGAAAGATGTGAATGACCTCTCTCGTGTTTACTCGGGTGAAAGTCAGGAGGAGTGAAGCAAGACTGATATTCCCTTGCAGACCCAGAGTAAATGACAAATGACATTTTCCCTTTGTGATCTTTGGGATTTTTGTTGACTTATTTGGAGGCTTTTGTTGGATCCCAAGAAATGGCCTGTGGCTGAGGCCTATTCTACCAATTTCCACGCTCCATCTGTGGAATCCATCAGCGGGGCATTTACCCTCATTCAGGGTTCTGACACCTGCCTGGCAGGGCGCAGGAGACACAAAGAAAGCTGGAGTGGATGAGAAAGGGGAGGTTGGGGTGGGTTTTTTTTTTTTTTTTTTTTTTTCAGAGAGAGGAGGAGGGGGAGGTTGAAATGGATACACAGTAGGGGTTAATCCAAGCCAGTTGAGAGACTTCAGCACCTGGAAGCTTCTCTTCCACATTAATTCACAAGCTAAGAAAGAATCGGTGATGTTATTTTTAAAGTGTTTTAAAGTTGTATATATGTTGAGAAAAGAAAACAGATATGCAGCTGAAAAAAAAAACCAGAGATTTAAAATAAAATTCTAATGTGTCACTAGAAACTATACATTGTGTAATTATCAAGAAATACATTGAACTTTCTGGAATTCTTAACCCAGAACTAGGGTCCGAGTAATTGTTATTTTGATAAACAATTGTTAGTTGATAAACTAGGAGGGATGGTTTATAACCTGTTCAATGGTCTCTTTGGTGGTGGGGGTGAGAAGTAGGTAAGGGGGTCTTGATTTGCTTTTATTGTCTCTATGATTTCTCCCCGAAATGTGCCAGCAAAAGACTCTTTCGAAAGTGAAAAAAAAAATTATTTTGGCAAGGATAGGCTGGGCTTTCTTGAGCAAAGGTTCTTTCAAGAACACTAATCTAATTAAGACCCTCCAGCCATTACCCACTCTTGTTCCCGCCCAGCAGTCCCCCATTTTTTGGCTGGAGAAAAGTAACACTATTCCCCTCCCTTCTGACCCAAGCACTTCCCTCGGAAGCTGCCGTCTCACAGCACGAGGTCATTAGAAGGAAAATAAGCTCCTGCCAGGTTGGGGCTAATCAAAATAGCACAAATAAACCCTGACACTCAACAACTCCCCGAGTGCCTGCTGCCCTGGGAGGAGAGTACAGATTGGTTATGAATATGGCCGGCCACGGGGGCAGTCCAGGAGGGCCTGGCCGTGTGCTCCTCCCTTGCTCCGGAGTTATTTTTAATGCACAACATGGACCGTTGGGTGTTTATTTAAGATAAGGGCTGACAAGCAGAGGCTGGCAGCACAGCAAGCTGCCTCTGAAGTGCTGAGCTGTGTAGCCCCAAAGCCCCCCATATCCTAACGTTCCCAGAATTTTGAGTTTCAGGTGTGTGCAGGATTTCTGTCCACATTTCCTTGAGAAAACTTTGTCTGGATGGAGTTATCTCTCAAGCCACCACCTGACCATTGGTCATCTTTTTAACAGCAGCAGCAAGCAAGAAAGGCTTATTTCTCCTTCATTCATTCATGTAGCCCTGCTAGTGATAATTTTTGGTAGCTGTATTCACTGGTATGTCTATTTAAAAACATGCTTGTGTCTTTTTCAACCACTCATACAAGCAACATTTTGCTTAAAGGAGTCACAAAATACCAACCAAGCCATACCTGTTTAAGCAACTCCTTTCAAAGGCTTAAAGTGAAAGAGGAATCCGTTATCGTCTTAAGAACCCTAATGCTGACCCAAATTAACCCAGTGGCTTCTTAACCACCTTATTTTAAGTATGTGTGTAACAAGAATTCCTTTTACAACAGGAGTGAGATCGCCCTTTCCTATACTCCCCTGTAAAAGACTTCTATTTGCGATTGTTTTTAATGGCTTTTTAAAACCCCCACGGTAACCACCACCAAAGCATTTCAAAGAGAAGAAGAGAGGAAAGCCCACAAGAAAATGCGTCCCTACTCAATTAGGAAAACTGATTAGTTAGCTAATTAATCAGCTAACAGCTTTCCAGTAATAGTCTCCCATGATAAGAACTTTCTCCCCTCCCAAGCAAGAGCTTAAAAGTCAGTCATAATTACAATTAAGAGCCAGGGCTGCTATCTATAGTAAGTCTCCACGTCTCTAAAAGCAGTAGGCTAAGTTCTAGTTTGCCAAGATTGGATAGTAAGGAGTGAAGAAAGGTAATTTGCACGCTGAAGGGGAACGGGAAAACAGTAGTTCTCGTCAAAGGAAAAGGGCCAAGTGACTTTTATTTACAATTGCCAAGAGAGAGGCCATTATTGACCATATGTGCCACAATTGCCCTCTTATCACGGGCTGGCCATCACGTCCTTTGGGAGCTGTTAATGAACTGGGTAATTGAGCTGCTGACATGTGTTACCAAAACAAAACAATAGGAAGAAGAGACAAATGAACATTTTATTTGCCAATCAGAGTAGGTTCAGCTTTTCACGGAGCTGCCGCTAAGTAACTGACTG
The DNA here is from genome assembly GCF_001604975.1 of Cebus imitator. NCBI lineage: Eukaryota > Metazoa > Chordata > Mammalia > Primates > Cebidae > Cebus > Cebus imitator. The sequence goes on from NW_016107406.1 coordinate 6,395,698, forward strand.
AATGCATAAAACAGTGCGTTGAAAGCAAGCAGATGCAGACACAATAATAGTTAACTGACAGCTTATGGCCCATCTGTGCTTAACATTTTGTTAAAGAAATTACTTGACTTGCTAAAGAGACAAATCATACAGCTGCCCCAAGTGCTGCATTATAAGAGATAAATCATTAGCTAAACTGTTTCATGCTTAAAATGACAATGCTTATTAACAGTTATGTTGGGACATTTTGTCAGCACAGCTTGACACAGTTATTACTTACTAAAAATGTGACAACTCGTAGATATTCAGTGGAATTGAGTCAAAATGAAAGAACACTGCAAACAATTTGAAAGAACAATGAACATTTTTAATCTCTCACCATTAAATATGCATTTCTAAGATGTTATAAATGAAAATAATTAACTCCATGAAACAGGACATAAGATCATGTTCCCTGTAGTAATTATTTACCTTTCTGTCATTTACATCTTACTTATCCAAGACTGCAGGATTTTAGAAATGCTGTCATTCTGGGTTGATTACTATGACGGAACAAAATCAGTGATCGTACAAAAAATAAGCAGATTAAAGTCATTCTTTCTAGCCACTTCGTTTTTTCAACATACTCACCTTCTTCCTTTGGAAAGATATTTCGGTAATAGGGAAAGAAAAACCATGTTGCAAAAGACTAGTTTTATGAGGGGATTTCCCTTATGTTTTTGTTACTACAATTGAATTGAAACCACATTTTTTGGTTCAAGTATGTTTCATCCATTGCCCTGAAGAACAACTTACCTCTGAAATCATAGCTATGTAAACTGGTTAACTAAAGGCAGAACACAGATCTCTCAAAGCCCTTCTTGTGATGGGTTTGTTTTTTTTTTTACCATTATGGGCAAAATTAACTTAATAATAGTAATTATGATATAAGAAAAGCAGCTACTTACCAACCTGCTAAAAGCTTCCTCCGCCCAATCCCTGCTTCCCACAAAGTCCTTGGTGTGCATTTTCTTTCACCTTTAACAAAACCCTCTTTGGAGGGGTATCGTCATCCCCATCTTACAGATGAGCAAAAATGAGGTCTAGAGTGATATCACCTACCTATCACCTACCTGATTCATGAGAACTCAGAGAGGCTACACTAATTTAATATCACATCAGCATTGTCATTTGAGGAATAGGATTGATGAGGGTTGAAAAAAAACTGTGGCCAATATCTTTACTTCTTTTTTCTTCCTGATCTACTGAGTCAGGACTCAGATATCACAACTCCGTAAATCAGTTGTGAAAACATGAGCATAAAAGGTGAGAAATACTTTCAACGGTGGTTGGATAGGTGAAAATTATGTTATGTAAAGTTACCAAGAAAGCTTATAACATCTAAACCTTAGCTATATTAACAGAACATCAAATGAGACATGAGTGCTCAATAAGGCTCATGACATAATTGACCAAGACAAAAAACTACTTTGCCTTCATCTTTACTTTCCACTATCAAATATTGTATGCCTAAGTTGTTTAAAAGTCAACAAATAAACTAAGGCTCAATATGTAAAGGAGATAAAGAGGCCCTTGGGGTGGGCAGAAAACAAAAGAATTCTTTTGTCACCCTTATCAAGACAGAACTACCCAAAGAAACACAAAACCTAAACAGCTTTATCCACGTTGAAACTGTGCCAAGATTAGCACGACACGAGATGTTTGGAAAATTTAAAAAAAAAAAAAAAAAAAAAACAAAAAAAAAAAAAAAAAAAAAAAAGGCAGATTTTAGAAGAAAGTTAAATACTACAATTTTGGGGCCAAAAGCCTATGCAAAGAGGTAAGAAGATAAATGAGTAGAGAACTGAAAATCCCAAGTCAAAGCATTTACAAAATTGCAGAATCCTTGAAAAGAACCTTAAGCCAATCCCTTCGTTATCAGATGAAGTCCAGAGAGAGCAAGTGAGGTTATCCCAAAGGACACATCATTCAAGAAACATTTATTGATTTTCTGAGATGTGGCTGATAGTGTCCTTGGCACCAGGGATGCAAATATGAATAATATACGGAGCCTAAACTCAAAAAGTAAAACTCCCATTCCAGTACTCTTTCCAGTAAGGCAAAAGAAAGTGTCAGTATACGTAGGAGTTAATCTAGTCACGCCCTGTGGCAACAGAAAGATTAAATAGCCTGTCAAGGCTGAAAAACCCAGATACGTTATTTTTTAAAAATCAGAGCCGTAGATTCTGTGATCTTTAGTATAAAGATCAAAATAATATATAAATGCTTTCAATGACATTTCCCACAAGGCATTTCAAGATTGTTTCGTTGCTTCCCGTCTTCCCTTGGATTCTATAAAAAAGAAAAAGGATAGCACAGGAAGCTTGTTTTGAAAATCCAAATCTTATCTGGGTCAGTTATTGCTTGTTGGAAGATAGAAAGAGGTAATAACTGAACATAAGAGAAAACTTTTTTCCCGGAGGCAACAGAGAAGGCTGAGCTTAATCCTTGCTGGCAAAGGAATTAGCAGCAACATCAAGGTCATCATCAGAAATCATGCTTGGGATACCTACTGTGCAGGAAGTACTTCCCTGGAGGCTGTGAAGAGGAGATAATGACTAAGAAAAGAGTGTGATTCCTCCCCTTCATTGTGCAAAAGTGTACGTCTTCTGTCTAGAAGGTGACTCTAGACCTACCTAGACCCCTCTGCATCTATTCCCCTTCTTGTTAACCAGTCCTACCAGGCATAAAGGAATAGCATGAGAACGATGTTCCCTACGTCCTAAGACTGAGAGAGAAAAATGGCTGGTCACCAAAGCTTTGCAGGTATTTGTAGAAGTTCCCAAATGTGCAAAATAAGCAAGATCCAATTTCTCATCTGCTTCCTCTTCGGAAGAACCTGCCCATAATTGGACAGTATATTGTTCACACACATAAAAAAAAAGACATTCAGCTCTTGCTCATTCCCAATTCCTTTAAAAATCAAAAAGGAAATCAAAGTTACTCAACTTCACCCAGCCCAGGACCTCTATCTGTACTGTGGGATCAAAAATTAGGCCAGGTGTGCTGGTGCATGCCTGTAATCCAAGCACTTTGGGAGGCTGAGGTGGGCATATCACTTGAGGCCAGAAGTATGAAACTAGCCTGGCCAACGTGGTGAGATCCCGTCTCTAATGAAAATAACAAAAATTGGACGTGGTGGTGCATGCCTGGAATCCCAGCTATTCAGGAGGCTGAGGCACAAGAATCACTTGAATGCAGGAGGCAGAATTTGCAGTGAGCTGAGATTGTGGCACTGCACTCCAACCTGGGCAACAGAATGAGACTGTCTCAAAAAAAAAAAAAGAATAAAATTAAAGTAGCTATGAAAGTAAATAAATTCTGTGCTCCCAAATACCTCAGGGCCTAACCAAGAAGGCCAAGCTTTACAAAAATCAGGCAACCAGTCTGAAAGAAATTAAGTATATGCCAACATTTAGTTGATTTTCATGGGGAAAAACTGAATATTTTTGCTTAGAGGCAAATTCATATCCTCTCTATGTCTACTGATATGGGTCTGCATAGGCAAAATGAAGTATAATTGTGAGCAATTCACTATCTGATCATTTTTATTAGTGTCCACAACCAAAGTGAATAGGTCAAGTATCCAAAACCAAAAAAAAAAAAAAAAAGAATTTCTTCAGTAGCAGGTTTCTGCATGAATTATTGGACAACTGCCTTTCCTCTCCACATTGCCTTTTCAGGAACAATCTTGCAGAACTGGGAGGAAATGAATAAAGAAGTGCTACATAGGAAAGAGTAAAGGAAGGGAGGAGAGAAGAATAAAAGACGGGAGAAAGAAAAGAGAGGGCAGCCACTGTGGCTCATGCCTGTAATCCCAGGACTTTGGGAGGCTAAAGCAGATGGATCACCTGAGGTCAGGAGTTCAAGACCAGCCTGGCCAACATGGTGTAACCCCGTCTCTACTAAAAATACAAAAAAATTAGCCAGGCGTGGTGGTACACACCTGTAATTCCAGTTACTCAGGAGGTTGAAGCAGGAGAATCGCTTGAACTCAGGAGGCAGAAATTGCAGTAAGCCGAGATGGTGTCACTGCACTCCAGCCTGGTCAGCAGAGCAAGACTCCATCTCAAAAAAAAAAGGGAGAGAGAAAGAGAAGAGGACCAACTTTCCTTCCTAGCAAAGAAGGATATATAATAAGGCAATTATTATACAGGTAGTTTCAGAGTCAATGGGTTCACCACAACCGCTTTTTTCCCCAAACGTCTCCTCTGACAAGCCTTTATGAGTTAGGAAAGCCTGCTCTGAGGGATTGAAGTTGGGGCTGAGGGTCTGACAACGTGTTCTGATCCCTGACAACTTTAAATAAATTAAAGCTTTTCCTGGGTAAAAACCGAAAGTAGTCCCACTCATTCTTCCCACCCACACCAGCCCATGGTTTTAACTGGAAATCAACCCATCACTGTTAAGACAGATGCCAACATTTAAAGAAACTATGGCCAGTTCAATTCAAACTCAGGCTCATTCTTTACCACCCAATTATGTGTTTGTTCCTAAGAAAAGTTTTTTAGACAAAATATATTATGTTTCTTATTTCACTGTGTGTTTTTGTTTTCATATTATAAAAGTAAATTATATTATAAAAATAAAATTTGAGCAATGTCTACAAATAAAAAATAATGATAGTCCCGGAATCCAAAAGAATTACTATTGATTTTAAATTAGAGAATTAGACTATAGAGATGGATGGATCAATAGATCAACAGATAGACACAGAGAGACTAAACTCCTTTACTGTGTTTCTTGCCATTCTTTTTTTCTGTGTACATTATTAACAAAATACGTTTTAAAAAATTTTCTTAATTACACATTAAAAAGGTAAATAAAACTCTTTCCTCCAGCATGTTTTCAAGTGAATTTATCCTTGTTATTTTAGCAATAACAAAAGTTGTTTGGTTAATAGTATTGTTTTCATTTGAAAATTTAACTTTCTGAAAGTTGTTTTCTGAGATTACAAAGCACTACTCCTTCCGATTTGTTCACATTTACCTGTAGATGCATTTGAATATGCAGATATGAATATCTGCCAATTTCTCTATATGAGAGCTGATAAATGTACATATATTCTCATTGTCTTTGTGTAACTCAGGTATCCAATTCATTCAAACAAACATTGAACCCACTTATACATCTCTCTTTCTCTTCTCACAATAAGTTAGCCACAGGTTGCAGAAAGCTTGTCAAGGGCCTGGGTCACCAGAGGTTGTTGATCTTACAGACCACTCCTTCCCAAGTCCTTGCCCTTATTCCTATTCATGCCACAATGAAGCAGGAGGGGGCTCTTCAAATGCTTTCTTCTTTCTGATAGAAGAAGCCAGAGCAGGATGAGAGAATGAATGCCTCTGCACAGAGAGAGTGGCGAAAGAAAAAGAAAACAGCAGAAGCACAGGAAGGCAAATCCCAGGTAACTAACAACGTAACCAAATTCCAGGGATAAAGTTAGAAATAGATTGTTTTTAAAATTTTTTTCCCACTGTTAGTAATGTTCGTTTTGTGCTAAATGTGCTGCTTAGCATAGAATTTTAAAACCTAGAAATCACTTTAAATATCAGCAGATAACCCATTAGTCTAGATTTTTAAAATTCAAGAAACAAAAACTGAGTTTCAGATGAATGAAATGATACCTCCATCACCAACTGTCTTGGTGGCAGAGTTAAATTTCAAATCTATACCTCTGAGTTCTAAATTCTGGCTCTGTTCACTTTATCACATGATCAACTCATTATTTTCTGTGAATCTCTGGGTGAATTTGCTCCTATTTTCCAATGGTAGCTAGAGTCCTTCTCTCACCAACAGACCTGCTGAATCTGAAAATTAGTGGAATGAGATGGACTCAAGACTGGGCCCAGGGAGGAAAAAAAAAAAATTAGCATCTTAACCATTTTATTTACATCTAGCCATTATGTAATGCTGTTTTGTTTCTGATTTTTAAATTCTCACTGTATCTCATTATATCTACCTCATTACATCTTTATAACTACTCTGTGTGTTAGATAATCTTTGTTTTAAAAATGACATTGATAAAAGAACTTGCCCAAAGTTTCAGCAGGTCAATTAGATGTGAGAGGTTCAAAGATAATCATCAGTCTTCACTCTAAATATGCATAAAAATGTCCCCTGTATCATCTATTGTTTAGCATTATTCACAAATTTTTTTCACTCAAATAACATATATATTCAAATACTGGTTAATAGCCAATTTTATAAGAAATAACGATTAATAAATTCCAAAGTAAATCATCTATAAAACATAGAAAACTAGTAATTAATGTGAATTTTAATATGCACATAAAAACCTGCTAGAAATTCATTTTATGAAATTTAAAGCTTTCATTAGAGTGGAACAAACCTACTTCCCATAATTTCAAGTTCTTGCCAAAGTGGAGCAACCATCGGTCCTAACTTGGCTTTCTCACCGTCTGTGCTACCTTGAATACCTTTCTGCACATCTTCACACAATGTCATACGCAGTTCTCAAAGCCCAGGTCCACAGAGTATTCACGGAACCTTGCAGCCATCAATGCCCCTCCCTTCTCTGTACTGCAAGAGCATTTTCTACTCTCCATACATGCTGCACCTTTCCTTGGTAATTGAACTATTATTGACTACAACTTGCAGGTCAACTCTTGTTGCAACCACACTTATATCTCTGATTGACCACTTCCTTGAATTTGTATCCATTTAGCTGTTGGTCCCAGCAGTACTTTTTCATTTTAAAGGGTCAAATAGTCAGAGGTCAGCAAAGCAACTGGTAAGTTCATACAGATAAATGTAACAAATGCAAACATTGCTTTTACTAAAAGCAGATTTTGAGGGAGCTTGGTTCTTTGCTTGGCTGTTGAGTAGTTTTGTAAGCAAAGAATTAGAGGCCATTCTAAGAGAAATGTCTTTGTGTGACAAAGTTTAGTGGTTATTTCGACTGTCACAATGCTAAAAAAAAATCTGAGGAAAGGAGGAAAAACTGGCTGATGGTATGATATGGCATTATCACAAAATAAGGAAAGTGACAGAAGAGCATGTGAACAATTCTACTTCAGTCTTTCATAGGATTCCAGTTAATTTTGGAGGCATTCAAAAGCCGTAGATAACGAGACTCTTTCTTTGTTTCAGTATTTACCAATGGGGGGGAAAAAACCTGTGAAGGTGTTTTGTAAACTGTAACATTCATGTAACATACATGTTTTCATCAGCAACAACACCCCCACCAGATTGTTATTATTTGTTATAGTAGGTAACAAAGCAGCAATTAAATAAACCTTCCTAGCAAGAATTAAAGAGGCATTATATTAAGATTTTCACTTTCTACAAAAAAATAAAAACGTAAGGGTAAAGTCATTTTCTCTGATCAACTAAATACACTTGCGCCTCTTTTTCTCAAATGTCCTGATTCTTTTCCTTGAATACAAGAAGACATCAACAGTATCATTCCTCTCTCAGTGACCCTTTCCTTGAGTAAATCCTTCCTTTTCCCATTTTCGCCTTCAGTCTTAGGCCTTAAAAAAGGCTCACTCGTCAACCCCAGTGTGCTACATATTTGTCAACAAAGAGGTTTTTTCTTCTCCCCTTTCAAAAAAGGTTTGATTAAGTCCTAGCCCAAAAATGCAGTGTTAAAAGTAGATCTGTGTTTTGCAGAGATCTGAAGCTTTTCCAATTTGGGAAGATCCTCTTTAAAAACACAAAACTAGCTTTCTTCTGCATGTTCTACAAAATCACATGACCATGTGACATATTGTAAGAGCCCTCTGCAGAGATTCGGAAGGAGCCCTTGCCCCAGAGGTCCTGCAGTTCTCTCCATTGTAAAGTCACCTCTGCCCAGGAACCTTTGGTGAAGCCAGTCTTCAAGTGAAAGACACTTTCCTTCTATGTCTGCCCTTCCTGCCAATGACACAGTATAAAATATCCCTAAATAACAGTAATGATAGCCCTCCCCCAATCCCCAAATAGCAGGAACAGTCAAGTCAATCAATACTCATGCTTATAAACTACCTAGAGTCTTTGACAGGGGAATAGGGTTTCTTCCCCAATTCCACTTGAAATCAACCTAACTTGGCTTATGAGTAAATGGAGATATAAAGGCCACGGATAGGTAAGAGAATCTCATGAATAAAACTGGGGTTTTGTTTTTGTTTTATGTCCTAAACTTAAAGAAATGTCTTGAGAACCCAGGCTTTATCACAGGTAGGGGGATCTTATGAGTATGACTGCACCCTTCCCATCAGTCTGGTACCTCCATGTGCATCTCTTTACACTCACGAAGCCTCAAAAGAATGCAGTTGAAATAATTCGTGAAATTCTACTATAAATATATCTTCTGTAGTGAATATTTATTACTTTCATACAATGGAAGTAGTCCCATTATTGAGAAGTAACCCCCAAAAAGTGTTGGTATTTTTATAAGAACTTGCAAACAACCGTGCGTCAATTCAGGATTTTAGCCAGCATGTGTAATCTTTTTGTCCCTAAAAAATGATACTGCCAGCACCCTCCCAAACTTGAAAAATATCAGAGTGACAATAAAAAATCCCACTAAAAATTCTATGCATGTCAATTCACTTTGTAACATCTGGCATAGGAAATATATGCACCACAGGAACTTGGAAAAAGGTTTTATGAAAAAGAGAATATGTACCAGACATAGGCCAGACTTACCCTAGAAACTGAAATGGAACAAGAATTAGGGACATTAGAAATTTACAATAAAAAAGAATGTTTTGGGTTAGATTGGTTGGTTATTTCAAGCACAAGGGCTTTAGAATTTCACTTACCTAAATACTATCTTATATTTCTCCTTCATTTGCATCCGAAGATGTTGCTTTATTCTCATCTGAGATTTCTTAAATTCTAAATGGTATAGGGCCTCATAACCCAAATGATTCATTAGAAATCATAGCCCCAAATGATTCATTAGAAACTAAATTTCTCTACATTTCTTCACACTTTCAAATAGATAAAACACGAAGTTTCACTTATCTGTGCAGTTCCAACACATGATCATTTGAGGAAGATTTATTTAACGTAAAAGTTTTGGGCTGACTGCCAAGGTTCCTGGATTATAAACAAAATTGAAAATGCACATTTACATTTAAAGAACCACCTCCCCCCAACACTTCACTGTCCTCTAGCGGTCACCACTTTGTGGTCCTAACCACCCTCAGATGAAGGAGGAAGACTGTCAATACCCCTCACAATTTCACCATGGCTGTCTGAGACTGCTTTGCTACATAACCAGAATTTAACAACAGGACTCTAAGAGGAATCATCACAAGCATAGATGGAGTGGTAGGAGACAAAATAACACTTCCAAATCAAAGATGTAACAGTCCATATGAAAGGTCAGCCAAACACGACCCACTGCCTGTTTTTATCTCTGAGCTAAGAATGGTTATTATGTTACTTAATGGTTGAATGAAGAATAACATTGGCACATGAAAATTACAATTTTAGTGTTGATAAAGTCTATAAAAACATAGCTATGCTCATCCATTCCTATACTTTCTATGGCTCATGCTACAACAGCAGAGCTGAGTAGTGCTAACAGAGACATGTGGCCCCAAAAAGCCAAAACTATTCACTATATGGACCTTGACAGAAAATATGTGCCTAGTCTATATGATAGCCAACATTCTATATGTGCTTACTATGTACCAGGTGCCATGCCAGGCATCTTTACCTGCTTTCTTTCATCCAATATTCAAATCAACATTATTATTATTCCCCATTTTACAGACTGAAAAAATGAGGCTCAGAGAAGTTACATATTAATAGCTAGTCTGTAGTGAAGGTAGAATTAACATTAAATCTCATGTAGAAGCTGTGTTTATGAATTCTGTGCCAAACTTAATCCCCACATTCCGTTACCACCAAAACCCATCATCACTGCCATCATCTAAGACTCAAAAGTCCCATTATCCACAGCGTAATGCAAGTCCCAATGCCTCTGCCATGAGGATGGAGAGATGCCTTGCCCTATCTCCTGTTATTCTCCTGTGTTCAGACATTAATGAATCCAGAGTTGTGTGTAATTTTTTTCTATAATGGTCCAGGTCTCTGTGCTGTTACTCAACCTTACAGGGCAGGTGTTTAACTTAATTCATGAATTAATCATACCCATGAACTGACCTATTGCTCAGTTCATAAGAAGGGTAAGAACCAGGAAAATCTTTTAGCAGGACGGTAGTTTTCTAGGCGATCTGGAGTCTTGGTGCTATGATTAGTTTAGCTTACTGATGATCCTTGCTTTGACTTCTAACTCAGTGACCGCTGACATGAACCACCAACTACTCTCCCAGAAATGCTAGAACCATAGTTGTCACCTCACTCCCCAATCCCGTGCCCTGGTGCCCCATAGGCTACTTCCTCACCTCTATTTAAATGGCCACCACCAGAGCAACAAGCTTACCTCCTTAGTAAACAAGGAAGCTAGAAGCAGCATGAAAGAAAGAACTGTTGTTTTATTCCCAGGATTCTGTTCTCAACCCAGATGAGCAGCTGGGTGAGTTGCCTAAATGATATGGCTCTCAGATTCCCTGTCTGTGAAAGAATGCTAACACTCCACATGTAGCTCTAAGGAACAAATTTACAGGGGTACAAACAGACTTTGGAAAACATAGAGTACTTACGGAATGCAAAATACAAGTAAATTACAGTGTTGAAGTATGAAATGCAAATCCTGGTTTGACATTAGTCTGTTGACTTTCTCAAACCCTAAAGACATTTAAGGTGTTTTATCATGTGACTTAGCATCCAAAGCTTCATGCAAACTAAGACTCTGAATAAACCTAGATGATGCACCACAGAAACAACAATGAAACAAGTTGTCAAAGATATAACCAGAGTCCAGATAATAGGACATAAACTACAACATACATAAATTTAGACATGTCTTTTTCCCAGGAAAAAAGGAAGTCAAAGTTTTTAATGACCTCACTACAAATTTTCTTTTCTCTCTCTCTCTTTTTTTTTAATTTCTTTTTCTTTTCTTTTAGAGATAGAAGCAAAGAACCTGTTGCCCCAGCTGGAGTGCATTGGCATAATCCTAGCTCACTGCAGCCTCAACCTCCCAGGCTCAAGTGATCCTCCCACCTCAGCCCCTGAGTAGTTGAGCAGCTGGGACTGCAGGAGCATGCCACCGCATCCCACTAATTTTTAGAGATGGGAGTCTCACTATGTTGCCCAGGCTCGCCTCAAATTCCTGGGCATAAGCAATGCTCCTGCCTTAGCCTCCCAAAGTGCTGGAAGTATAGATGTGAGCCACCACACCTGACCTTTTTTTTTTTCCTTCTTCAAAATGTTTCTCTAAATTTACATTCATTTGTTCACCAAACGCTTACTCAGTGCCATGGTATTCCCAGTTCTGTGCAAAGCAGAGCACAAAAAGCTGAGCAGAACAGAACTCACAGAATTCACAGTACAGCAAACAGCACATTTTTTTTTTAATCTGACATCCAATATCCAGAAAATGCCAATTGCAAATGCTTTTTTAAAACAGAAAGTTTCACTTCAAGTATTCAGTCAGACATGTGAGATGGCTAACCAGATAACAGTTGGACTTCAAATCCCATTTTGTGTTCAGTTGATATGTTATTTGCCTGGGGAAAGCAGGGTAGCTGTCACAGTGTATTTTCATCTTACATTTTGTCAGTCTTTTCTCACCTTACATTTAGATTGATCTCATTGTATTGAAATACGCTCGTGTGTTCTGACATGCTTCCTCTTGCAATAAGCGTTGTCCAGTGCATCGGACATATAAGGTTACCCTAAGGGTCTGAAAATCAGAGACTTTTAGATGACCAGAAAGACCTTTGGAAATTTGGGTTTCCCACAGTCACCAAGTATTATTTTATCAAAAAGGCATCTCACAGATCCATCTCTGGATCTGCTCCTAATGTCTCCATCAATGTCATAATTACTTAGGATACAGGATAACATTGAGATTGGCTAGGACCACCAGAAGATCCCTTAGAGAGAGTTAATGAGCAATTATTTTCATGTTGTTTAATGTTTCTGATGATGCTCTACAGCATGAGCATGTCAAAAACTCAGTATAAACACAGCATTTATCAAAGATTCTTACATACTTAAGGCTCACTATTAAGCTTTTCATTTTTTCCTTCCTTCCTTCCTTCCTTCCTTCCTTCCTTCCTTCCTTCCTCTCTTTCTCTCCTTCTTTCTTTCCTTCTTTCTTTCTTTTGAGTCTCACTCTGTTGCCCAGGCTGGAGTCCAGTAGCCGCTACAATCTCTGCCTCCTGAGTTCTGGCCATTCTCCTGCCTCTGCCTCCCGAGTAGCTGGGATGACAGGGCCTGCCACCATGCCTGGCTAATTTTTGTATTTTTAGAAGAGATGGAGTTTCACCATGTTTGCCAGGTTGGTCTTGAACTCCTGACCTCAAATGATCCGCCCACCTCGGCTTCCCAAAGTTCTGGAATTACAGGTGTGAGCCACCACACCTGGCAAGCGTTACATTTTCATCTCAGGGAGTCGGCAGGACAAGTTGCAGCATAAATACAAATCGAGATGTTGTTTTGTTCAGGCCAGATTCCTTTACGGATTTCACTAGGCAGGAAGAGAATGTGCAGCCTTCAAAAATGTGAGTCATGGGATCTGTTTTTGATACTGAGTGACATCATTCCACTATGGTGTCATGCGATGGAAAATGCCTGCCCTGCCCAAATATGGTGAAGGCCTCTAGCAGATAGGCTGAGCAATGTAGAGACCTCCTACCTGGAGAATTCCCACTAGGTGATCTCATGCAAATCATCTACCAGCACCTGCATCAGAATCACCTGAGCTGTTTGTTCAAAAGGAAGACTTGGGGGCCCCACCTCAGATAAAAATCACTTAAAAGTTGTCCCAGAAATGTTCCTTTTAAATAAGAGCCTCAGAAATTAATTATAATCATACTAACACCTATGTAGCATCTACCATGTCAGCCAGTCAGGGTTCTTGCCATTGTACGTGCACAAATTCAGGCTCTCTTGCAGGTAACTCAGGCCCCTGATGTTAGGGAAGGACTGACCAACCTAGATTTTGAAGGAAGATGCACATAGAGTGAATTCCTCAATCTGTCATATTTAGCAGTGTGGCCACGGCACATGCTATCTTGCAGTGACTACTTATACCTATATAGAATAGCGATGGCATGCCCAATTATTTTCTTTACTCGAAGTTGTTAGTGCCTACCTTGAGATTGAACTTTGGCTTGTACCAAACGCTGCTTTTGGAAACTTCAGAGTCATGGGCTCTTTTCTTCCTCTGCTATTTGGAATGTGCCAGAATCAATTACATTCCAAGGAGGCAGGCAGATCTTCGTAAGTTTTCAGAATTTGCAGGAAGGACTTTCTCTGTTTATAGAAAACAATTCATCCCTCCAGCCAGCCTTGAAGACAGTGCTCACCATCCTCTGGAGGAGGCCTGGATAGGAGCAAGACGTCCACTGATCCCAATAATGCCATCCCTCCCTCTCAGAGACCCCTGCCATCCTTCCTTGATCCCTTGGGCTCACACTGAGGCAGGCACTTCCTGATCCTTCCCTCTCCCTCTCCACTCCCACTGAGACAATCCCTCAGGCACAAAGACCCCCTAACCTCCTCCAAGTCCTTCGGCCCCAGAGACTCAGAAACTGCTCTTTGATTTCTCTACTGCAAGGAATTAACTTTTCATTACCACTAGTCTGGAAGTCTCATTTTCTCATGAATGCAAAATTAAATACTGTATATAACAGTGCTTTTTAAACGAATACTCTTTCATTTTCTCTTCCTAAAAATCATAAAGTGAATAATAACACAGTGTCTTTCATGTTATGCTTCAATGACACAATTTGTTTTAGAGAAGGTAACCTGACGTCATCTCAGAAAGCAGTCATTGCATTTGAAGAATTTGTTTTCCATTTTGAAATTTGACAGACTGGCCCAAGACTTATTCTACCTCTAACAAGATAGATAAGGAAGGCCACCTACCACTAAACTAAATTTTGCTTCCATCTGTATCGTTGAAACAGACCCTGTAACTGTGAGATGGTTTTGTATAATAAAGCTAATTTGAGACAATAAATATAGTCAATATGTAGGTAAAATAAATAGTCACAGAATGGGCACACACAAGCACACCATGCCATGGGCTCTTTTATGGTAAGAGAAAAGAGTATTTGGAGACAAAGATAATTGACACAGATACATATTTTGCTGTTTTGCTTAAATGTCTACCGGTATCCTGCTCTTAACAGGGACACAGCAAACATTGGCTATATAAATGGCTCAGCATTTATTTGGCCTTCAAATAAGTTTCTGTTCCTTCACACTCACTTACTGTTAAAATTTACTATTGAGTTTTCATGCCATAACAGTTCAAGATGTAGGTTATTTTCATGTTCTTTTAACTCACAGAGCCAAATATAAAGGCTGATTAATAATGTACTTTTATGTTTTAAGCATAGTACCATGCTAGAATAATTACTTTTCTACTTCAGCAGCTACAAAAAATTTGAAACTCCATAGCTAGTGAATGCTTAACACACAGTTATTTGCTCTTTTGCCATGCAAATTATTGAGACTTTTTCTCAGGAACTTCCACTGAGATAGTGTCTATTTTCCAGACATTGCTTTAAACATGTCCTCCATTTTGTGATTTTTGTGTCAAAAAAGTCATCTAAATTGACTACCTGTCTCAATTCATCTTTTCAAATGCCAGTAAGAATGCATGCACCAGTCACTGTACAACATGTTCTCCCACAGAATTATCCTTAAAAAAGAAAACAACAAAGAGTAATAAAGACTAGAGGGCCCTTCGCATCTGACAGCACGGCAGAAGTCAGAAGCCGGGCCCTCCTAAGGCTCAAGGCAGCGCATGGCTGGGCAGGAAATGGGGCTGTTTTGTGCCCACCAGGGCCTCCCCACGGTCGCCCCCATGCTGCTGACCGCATTGGTCCGGCTTAGGGAGTTCCCACACCACCTCTGTGAGAACATCCAGGCAGGGCACAGAAGAGCTTTGTAATCGGGATGGATGACAAACTCTTCTGGGGAAAAGGAAGGAAGAAAGACCTGCTCCAAGAAAGAGGAATGTTCAAGAGACATCCTTGCATTCTGAAATTTAGTTTTCTAGAGTGCTTTCAGGGACATCTATATTTTAAGTTAAAGCAAATTAAGATGAATCCTCCACCACTAGTGGAAACAAGTAAAAATAAAAGCAACCCCCCAAAAAACTAATCCATATTACATCATCCAGCTTTTTCAGAGGGAAGTATAGTGGTAGAAAGAACAATATATTTGTCTGCCTAAAGAAAGCAGTCTTGTTTTTATGCCTCACTTATTTTATCTGCAAAGTGGGAATAATAATATTTACCTCATAGCATTGCTGTAAGGATTAAATTGTGTAATGTGTGTGAAACTTTCTTACTATTGCCCATTATTGGATTATTATAAGTAAGAACAATTTTCTGATTCTATTATTAAATACTTAGTAAACCTAATAGGGTAATTTGAATAAAAATCTGAATATATTACCACAAATTTATTTAAATATGGAGCATATATTCACAGCCAGAATGATGACACCACCACCACCACTAGCACCCTGCCCCTGCCTTTTCATTGACCTAGAGATAAACTTTGACCTGTTGTTTGATAATCACACTTTTTCTGAAGACGCCTTGTTCCTTTTAGGAAGGACAGCTTGACCCCAGAGTCTGGAAACTGACATGCATCAATGTCTGGAAACTGACATGCATCCCCTTCCTCTGCAGCTCCCCAGGAAGAACCTTTAAGCTTGGGACTTGATTCCCCAACCTTGCATATTGTTTGCAATTACAGAATATATGGTGTACATGGAGGACTTTTTAAATCTGTGTTTCACTGGGTGTGGATCACACAATAATGTGTGGATCTGAAATTCAGTTCTTAAAAACAACAAAAAGTCTCTTATTGGTGATGCTAATATTTCTTTTTTTCCTGAGTCTTATTCTCTAGAGGAGTCAAATCTGGGTTGACTGTGTGGCACTGATGTAAAACACACTACTAAAATCTCAAACCCTGAGGCACACTGTGGAGTGAGCTAAGCCAGCCTCAACAAGAGGACTAGCATTAGAAAACTCTTCCTGAAGATTTGTACCTCTGTGCCCTTTTTTTTTCCAAAAATTAATCTTAACATTTCAAATTTCCTAAACTATATTTATTCTGTATTTTGCCACGTCTGCAGCAGCTGAGATCTACTTTCCATGAGAAGTTTCTTATAAGAGGGAAAATCTACTTTTACTACCTCGAAATGAACATACACACATACATAGACATGCACGCGCGCGCACACACACACACACACACACACTTGGAATCAACTAACTCAACTTGTCCGATAGAACATTATTGTTTGAATATGCCCATTCTCCACTTCCTGATACATTCTGAGATGGAAATTCTTAATTCCTGGAATCATATTACATTAAAGTCAGAAATGGCATTGCTTCTGCCTGTTTTATATCTAGATCAAAAGGTAGGGCCATGAGATTGTACCAAACAAATAAGCACTTTGCAGGTAATACATGATATATATCAAATATAAAGACTAGGCATAGCATTATACCAATCAACATCTATTAAGAACATCAAAATAAAAGGGGTTTGCAATGACTAGTCCAAACAAACAAATTACATTGGGAAATAATACTGATTGTGTTTAAAGAAAGAAAAATGCAAGTGTCCATATTTTTGAAACATTTTAAAGCCAGAGTTGATACTGCAACATTTAGCATTCTTACCTTTTTTCATCTGTCTTAAAGGAAAAAAATAAAATAAAACCTAATAACTTTTGCCTCAGGATCAGAAATTCAGGATTTTGAAGTCGTTCTTTCTCTTTTCTCACAGATATAGAATAGGAATTTGCTTTACCTAAATGTAAAATGCCATTTCGGATTGGTGTGAGAATGAGGTGATCATCTCAATTCTGCTACTTACAAGCAGTTACTTACTAGTGAAGTTAGCTTCGTTTAACTTTTCTGATCCTCACTTTCTTTTTTCTTCAAGAGATAGGGTGTCTCTCTGTCAAACAGGCTGGAGTGCAGTGGCACAATCGTGGCTCACTGCAGCCTCGAACTCCTGGGCTCAAGCGATCCTCCAGAGTAGCTGGGACTATAGGCACATACCACCATGCCTGGATAATTTTTTTAAAAATAAAATTTGTAGAGATGAGGTCTAGCTTCGTTGCCCAGGCTGGCCTGGAACTCCTGGTCTCGGGCAATTCTCCTGCCTCAGTCTCTTAACGTACCGGGATTATAGGCATGAACCACCATGCCTGGCCTGTTCATTTTTAAGATTTGGAATTTAATGTCCTTCTGTTGTACATCACAAGACTGAAGTGACAAATTAAGACTATATGAAAAAAAAAAAAAAAAAAAACTATAGAAAAATAAGAATTGCTTGAGCCTGGGAGGTCAAGGCTGAAGTGAGCCATGATCATGCCACTGCACTCCAGGTTGGGCAGCAGAGAAAGACCTTCCTCAAAAAGAAAAAAATAGGAAAAGAAAGCTTCATAATGACCACTGCGGGATTGTCATAGTTTTACTGTGCTATTTTTCTATTTGTTCTTTAACTAAGAAACCAAACTCCCTTTCATTTACACGTGTCTACATTTTAATACCATAAGGTCTACATTTCAATACCATATGGTTGGGGAATGAAAAAATTATTTCAGGTAACAGATTTTTTTTTTTCTTTTTTGAAGCAAAATCTCACTCTGTCATCCAGGCTAAAGTGCAGTGATGTGATCTCAGCTCACTCACACCCTAGGTTTAAGTGATTCTTCTCCTCAGCCTCCTGAGTAGCTGGGATTGCAGGCATGAACACCCATGCCTGGCTAATGTTTGTATTTTTAGTAGAGATGGGGTTTCGCCATGTTGGCCAGGCTGGTCTCGAACTCCTGACCTCAAGTGATCTACCTCAGCCTCCCAAAGTGCTGGGATTACAGGCGTGAGCCACTGCACTCCACTGCAACACAAGATTTAAAATAATGTTTTCCTTAGAACTATTAAATAATCACCTAGAGTCACTCAAACTTTATAAATAGTTAAGATGGACTTAGGTTGTGGCCAAAAATACTCAGCACCACATCCTTCAAGGCAGGGAGTGCAATCTCAATGGATAATTCCTAAAATTACTTTACTGATAAACTTTATGCTTAGATATTTATCTCAATATGCAGTTTTTTCAAAGTAATCTGAAAGGCAGACGTGATCTAACCCAAACTTCCAAAATTATATCAGCAATGATTTTGCCAGAGCTGGCACGCATTCAGTGGATTGCCAGGATGATCACAGCTACCTACTGCCAACAGGTGCTCTCAAAAAGCTAAGGGTTTCACAGACAACCTCGGCCAAATCTAAGACTCACTTGTTGAATCCTTAATTATATTATAAGCACATTTTCGTAATGCTCACATTGACTTTGTGTTAAATTTTAATCCTGTTTGAAATGTTAACTAGGAAAAAAAATACTAAATACCTAGAGCACATGTCAATTTGTATGGAACATTATGACACGGCATTCAAAGTTCACTGAAACATGCAATGGAATTCCACATTAGGAGGAAAAGACACCAAGTAGATTGTAATGTTTCTCTAATTGTCCTCTTCTGAGGCAGAACAGAGGCTGGGTTTCTGTCTTCACTCAAGCAGAAACAAACAAACAAATAAAATTAAATTAAATTTAAAAAAACACCAACTTCTTACCTTCTACTTCCCTTCCCAAGTTCCTGATATTGCAGCTTTTAATGCATGGGCCATAACATTGGCCTGCAAACCTTACAGTATTCCACATTTGCAAATACTTTTGAGAGGACCCAAATGCTTATAACTGTATAAATTAAATAAATGATATAAACGCTATGAGGAAATTGACCTTTCCTTTATGAATGCACATTATGCTTCAGGTAAGCCTTCCTATTCTCCGAAAATAATTTTGAGTGTTGCTTGACAAATTAGTAAAGCAGATTAAACGTGCATGATAGGTAACCAATATCCCAATGGGCTCCCAAAGTAGAATTTCCCAGCACCCCAAATCATTCCTTAGTGCCCCTTCGGTCAAGTCATCTAAGATACAGTTACTGTTCTAATTTCTACCACAACCCATTGGTTTTACATGTGTTGGAATGCCAGGTAAGTAGAATCAGGCAGCATGTGTGGGCTCATATATTTGGCTTCTTTTGCTCAACATAACATGTTTCAGATTCATCCATGTTGTTGCATACGCAAGCAACACATTCTTATGCTGTTACTTATTTTGTTTTGTTACTACACATTCTAATGTAGAGTATATAGCACAATTTATTCATCCACTTTTATCAATTCTCTTGTTGGTGGACTTAAGGATTATTCCCTATTTGGACTACAACACATAAAGCTACTATGACCACTCTTTAAGAAAAACAAACAAAAACAAACAAAAAAAAAATGCATGACAATTCAGTTTTTCTCTGGTGTGGATATCATGACTCAACCCCTCTGACCATTTTACTAAAACTGAGCACTTGTACAGAGGAAAAATTTGTAACAAAATGATATCCTCAGTTTGGCAGATAATTTTATTAATTGTGTATGTAATAGAAATAGATTCATTTTTTTCATCACTTTTGGATTTCCAAATATAAAACACTTTTTGAAAGTAAATTGTACTCAGAAGGATTTTTTTTTGTAAATACAGACAAACTAATTCATAAATGTATGTGGAAAAACAGAGGACTCAAATAGCTAAAAACAATTTTTAAAAGAATAATAAAGTTAGAGGAATCACGTATTTTGATTTCAAGAATTACTCTGAAGCCACTGAGATCAAGACATTGTGGTACAAGTAAACAGACAGACGTATATATGGAATGGAACAGAGAATTCAGAAATAACCACACAAATATGGACAGCTGATTTTTGACAAAGGTGCAAATGCAATTGTATGGAGAAAGGAAAGCCTTTTCAACAAACGGTGTTGAAACAATTAGATATACAGATGCAAACTAACAAATAAATAATCCTTGCCCTAAACCCAACACCACCACATACAAAAATTAACTGAAAATGCTGAAAATGGGTCATAGAACTAAACGTAAAGTCTGGTTTTTCAGAATATTTGCAGGACCAAGGCTAGTCAAATAGTTTCTAGATGTGATGCCAAAAGTACAACTGATAACATTAAAAATTGACAAATTGGACTTCATCAAAATAAAGCTTTGGTTCTACAAAAGACACTGTTAAAAGAATGGAAAGATAAGATAGAGATTTAGAGAAAACATTTGCAAATCCGATGAAAGACTGTATTGAGAACATAAGAAGAACTCTCAAAACTCAATGATATGAAAACAAAATATTTAACAATTTTTTAAATGAGCAAAAGAGTTGAATAGACACTTTACCAAAGAAGATATATGGTTGGCAAATAAGGACATGAAAAGTTGTCCAACATCATTATCCATTAGAGAAAAATGAATTAAAACTATTGTTAACTATCACTAAGAATATAGTATAATGGCAAAATAAAAAATAATGACAATACCAAGGGTAGGCACTGATACAGAGTACCTGGGACTTTTGTGTATTGCTGGTAGAATGCAGAAGGATAGAGCCACTCTGTAAAACAATCTGGCAGTTTCTTATAAAGCCAAGCATACAGTTAACATATCACCCAGAAATCATACTTCCAGGTAGTTAGAGAAATGAAAACTTGTGTTTATATAAAACCTCTAGGCGATTCTATTTATAATGACCAAAACCAGGAAATAACCAAAACCCTCAACTGGTCGTTGCTTCTCAACAGGTGAATGGATGAACAAACCGTGGCCTACCCATTCCATAGAATACTACTCAGCAATACAAAGGGAAGAAGGATTGACACGTGCAATGACTTGGGTGAATCTCAAAGTAATTACACTGATTGAAAGCAGCCAGTCTCAAAACATTACATACTGTATGATTCCCTTTATAAGATATTCTTAAAGAACAAAACCACATTGATAGAGAACAGATCAGCAGCTTCCAGGGACTAAAAGCAGAAAGGGATGCAATTTCAAATGGAGGGTTTTGGGGTGGTGGAACTATGTGCTCTATCCTGGTAGTGCTGATGATTGCATAAATTAGCATGTGTTCAGACTGCAGGAAAAGATCAAGTACATGTTCTAGCAGCACTATTGATAATAGTCAAAAGGTAGAAGCCTGAATGTCAACTAGAAGATTAATGGATAACCAAATCAGGACATATTATACAATGGAATATTATTCTGCCATAAAAAGTAACTAAATACTGATGCATACTACAATATGTATGAACCTCTAAGACATAATGCTAAGTGAAAGAAGCCAGACAGAAAAGAACGTATACTATAGAATTCTATTCTTGTGAAATAACAAGAATAGCTAAATCTATATAGAGAGAATGCAGATTGATGATTGTCAGGAGATAGATGGGGGATTGGGAAGCAATTGCTTAATGCGTCTCAGGTTTTCTTTTTGGGTGATTTAAATATTTCATAACTAGGTAGAGCTGGTGATTACAATATGGCTGTGAATATACCAAATGCCACTGAATTGTTCACTTTAAAATGGTTAATTTTATGTTATGCAACTTTCACCCCAATACAAAGTAATCCAAAAAAGTCTATTTTATTTTTAATTTCAAAAAATAAATTTAAAATCATAAAAAGAAAGAAACTAAAAAAATTAATAATCATTTCTAACTCCATGCTTAGACTACCTCCTTGAACAAAGCACAAAGGAACTGTTAGACTCAAGCTGTTAAATTCCAAAGGACTTCCCATTTCCATGCATCAGGCTCTGTTCTTTCCCAAAATGCTCTTGCAAAAGGGTGACCCACAGCTTTTGTCTTTGAAGACTGAGGCATTCTGGTGACAGGACCTCTTGTCTCTAACTTCTTGCCATTCTCACATACATCATGTGACCATTCCATACCTTTCCCCATGCTGTTCACTCTGCCAGTAATATCATTTATTTTTTGCTTCTTCAGCCCATTAGTCATCCTCGAACACTCTGCTCTGAGATTTTCGCTTCAAGGAAGCATTTCCTGAACTTGGGGGTGTCTAGACAACCATCCCCTGCATTCCCACAGTGCCCTCAACTCTAAAACGTACTTAAACACATGAGGTTGTTGTAATCTGCTCATGTGACCATCTTCCCCTCCAGGCTATAGGGTCCTGGAAATGAGAGAATATATCTTATTAATCACTATTCTCTCCAGTATCTAGCATAGAGTAGGCATTCAAGTGTGGCTTGTTTGTATGGATTTTACTGTATGTGTCTCATAACACACTCTAAATCAGTTTCTGGGCAACGCCTAGTCTCTCCTGAATGTATACGGGTTCTCTTACCCTTACTTTAAAATAAATTCTTGTTCCCTAGGTTCTATGCTTTCCCAGTAGTTTTGTTAGCCTCTTGTGAATCCTTAATACTTGGAGCAAGATTTTTCTTTTCGGCCAGGCCTGTAATCCCAGCACTTTGGGAGGCTTAGGTGAGCGGATTACTTGAGGCCAGGAGTTTGAGGCCAGCCTGGGCAACACAGCAAGACTCTGACTCTATAAAATTTAAAAATGAGCCAGGCATGGTGGTGTGTGTCTGTAGTTTTAGCTGATCAAGACGCTGTGGCAGAAGGATCACTTGAGCCCAAGAATTCAAGGCTATAGGGAGCTAGTATCTTACCATCGCACTCCAGCCTAGGTGATAGAGCTAGCCACTGACCCTAGGAATGATGGAAGGAAGGAAGGAAGGAAGGAAGGAAGGAAGGAAGGAGAAAGAGAGGAAGGAAGGAAAAAGAGAGGGAGGTAGGGAGACAGAGAAAGAAGTAGAAAAGGAAGGAAAAAGAGAGGGAGGTAGGGAGACAGAGAAAGAAGTAGAAAAAGAAAGAAAGAGGGAGAGAGAGAGGGAGAGAGGGAAAGAAGAGGAAGGAAGGAAGAAAGGAAGGAAGGGAGGGATGGAGGGAGGAGAAAAGGAAGGAGAAAAGAAAGGAAGAAGAAAGAAAGAGAGAAAGAAAAAAGAAAGAGAAAGAAAGAAAGAAGAAAAAGGAAGGAAGGAAGGAAGAGAAAGAAAGAAAGAAAGAAAGAAAGAAAGAAAGAAAGAAAGAAAGAAAGAAAGAGAAAGAAAGGAAAGAAAGAAAGAAAGAAAGAAAGAGAAAGATTGATTCAGATTTTTCCTCTAACCCTTTCAGGACATTAAGAGTTAGACCATTTAGCAAGTCAGACTTTTAACAATTCCAGAATACATTCTGACTTCTTTAGTGTATGCATATACACACAGAAACTGACAGATAATGTACTTATTAGCTAGAATTCTTGTTAATACCTGTGGGTGAATCAGACTCTTAACCAATCAGCAAAATGACCAAACTCCTACATCCTGCCAGAATCTGGCTCAGGACTTGTAGAAGGGCTTGAAGACACGGCCAATCCAGTAGTCCTGGGAACAGCCAACAGTTGGTTGATCCAGGTTTGGCAGAGCTTGAAGCTTATAAAATTTGGGGGACTTTCTTTTAAAAAGAATATAGATGTACAAGTGCAAAATCTGGCTCGAAAAGTGAATATTTGTTTAGAACAGGAAAAAAAAATCACAACGAATTGCTGGAGCTTCCTTTTGTGTGTATCTCTTGAGGCAATTTACTAGGAATGCCTACATGGAAACACATCCTGATGGCATCCTGGTTTCCCCTCCTCACTTAGGACAGCGCTACAGCACTTAGCAAACTCTCAGCACACTCAGGAATTCAAGTGTGCAAGAGTCCCAAAGTTCAGGCTTTTTTAGCTTCCTGGGAAAGCCCCCTCTGGGCAAGGCCCTACAAATAAGATTAACAAGACCAATACTTGATGCTTATTGAGGGGAGCTTGACACCCCTGTATATTCTCATATAGTCTTTATCACAATTTTATAAGGCAAATACTATTATTGGCCCCATTATATAGAGCTAGCCACTGCAGAGGCACTAGATCCACTCCCTGAAAATGGCCCCCTCCTCAGTTCTTTCTTAATACCACTTGTCTTCCCAGAAGGCACAAGCCAGTCACATAGTGTGGCTGTTAAAAGTACAGGTTCTAGAGTTGTGCAAACCTGGATCCTGAGCCCAGCTCTGCCCTTTGATAGCTGTTACACAACCTCTCTACACTTCTACTTCCTTAGCTTTATAATAAGCACATTATTATTTTTGCTTTGTGGCTTTCTGCCTGGCCCTTGAAGGGGGCTGCTTGTCAGATCCAAGAACAAATTTATGTCCAAAGGGTGTGGGAAAGAAAATTCTCTTTCTCTATGATTTGAGAGAGCCACTGAAACCATGAGATCCAAAGATCATACAGATCCCAGGAATTCCTTATGTGTTTCTAGGAAGCAGCTCAGGGAATAACAGAATCAGTTTGCTGCATTTGCAACCTATGAAATCACGTGGCACTGAGCCTGTATACAGCAGGCGCTACAAGTGCAATAATTGCAAGTCTGCTCTATAAGCCAGATAGAGCCACTTCAATCCAAATTCAGCAAAGCATGGGCAGAGCAAGTGATCAATTTTATCTTGATAAATTTATTTGAGGCCACAGTCTTACCCAGAGATTGCACGTGATTCTAACCAATAGTTCAGGAACGTGGGAAAAGTTAAAATGGGAGACAAAGTAACTCAAAGTGTTCTCTCTCACCACTGTTCCCCAGTCTTCACTCCTTGTAACACACACTTTTTAGTTGCATGGAAAGCAAGTAAGAAAAAAGAGACTAGAAGGGCAAAGGTTGATGGAAATTTGCAAGTCACCCAGAAGATGTGAGGGGGAATACAATTAAATAGTCCTCCATATTTCTCTTCGCAGTTCACTAACTGTGAGCTACAACGTATATCAATGTTTTCAGTATCATAAGATGATGGACATTTCCTACTCTTTCCAGCTATCTGATTTTTAGTCACCCTTTAAAAAGACGTCAAAGGCCGGGCGCGGTGGCTCAAGCCTGTAATTCCAGCACTTTGGGAGGCCGAGGCGGGTGGATCACGAGGTCAAGAGATCGAGACCATCCTGGTCAACATGGTGAAACCCCGTCTCTACTAAAACTACAAAAAATTAGCTGGACATGGTGGCGCGAGCCTGTAATCCCAGCTACTCAGGAGGCTGAGGCAGGAGAATTGCCTGAACCCAGGAGACGGAGGTTGCGGTGAGCCGAGATCGCGCCATTGCACTCCAGCCCGGGTAACAAGAGCGAAACTCCGTCTCAAAAAAAAAATAAAATAAAATAAAATAAAATAAAATAAAAAGACGTCAAAATAAGCTGTGCATTTTTTAAAAGAAAACACTTTTTCAAAATTATTGTGAAAAAATAAATCCATGTTCTGTAAGTGGAAGAGAGTTACTGGTTACTATTGGTAAAAGTGTCCTAGATTCGTCTATTATTTGAGTTTCCCCTTATTTTATAATTTACTTTAAAATACATTTTTATTATTATTTGGGACATTTTGTGGTACTTTTTTCCCAAGACACCTAAGGAAATTTGCAATGCCACCAAGTTGATTCCTGTTTAATTAAGCAGCTACCGCTCTGTAGATCGTCTCTGAGATAGTGACATAAACCAACCACTCAAACATTGTTCTGTTTGAATGAGACAGAAGATGCAATTTATTGATTGATCCTACTGAATAGCTAAAGTTACTAATACGTTTTCTAAAAATCATATAATTTATGGTTCATAGCTTTATATGTGATTTACACTTGGTGACTCCCAAATTGGATTTTGTTTTTTAAGGAAAGGAAAGTTTTCAAGCACCGGTATATGACTGTTTCATTAAAAAGCAAAGCAACTGAGTAATTGGTTCAATAATGGGCTTTTTATGAAGGCCATAACTTTTATATTAATAGCTACATTCTGGAACAGTATGTCAAAAAGCTGCATAACAGATCCTTCAGATCTGTTACTGTCCCTCTAAACAAAACCCATTATGCATAAATGCCACATCAAACAACAATCTGTAACAGCCCATGTTGCAAATAATCTGAACAGAGTCCTCCAGGACCTCTCTAAAGGCTGGTCATGTTTTGCGATTACAGACACATTCGACCTATCTGCAGACATTTATGTGGGTGCCTGGGATCCTCCCCACTTACCCATACACCCCTGGGGGAATCTGGAAATATTTTTTCAACCGGTTTGCTCACGCTTGCAAAGAAGTGCTTGGCTTCTGTTGTTCTTTTGTTTTTTATCATGACCAATAAAAATGGCATCCAGAAATGTCCATCCTAACCACACTAATAGAAAGCGATCAAATATCCAATCAACCCCCCATCCCTACCTACTAGCCTGGCGCTCTGTAGGTAACATACGCAACTTGCTGAGGCTATGCGGTTACCACGGAGGGCTTTCTGGCTGTCTCTCCCCAAGGGTGTTTCAATAACCAGGCACAATGGGGAAAGCTAAGAGCTGAGTTTCCAACCTCACTCTCAATCTCCTTGTTTCCACGGGGTATTGGGGGGCAGAGAGGGGTGTTTGCCGAATCTTTCATATTATTTGAGCACAGCTCTTGCAGGCTATTTTATTTTTTCTCAAAGCGAACATTCCTAGATGAATAAACGTGTTTGTCTTTAAGAGTTGTTCTAGGAGAGATCATGCATATTTCAGCCAGCTCCAGATGAAACGAGTTAAGCGATTCTCCAACATGCTAATGTTTGGAAATGCCATGTTTGTGCCATATTCAGACGTTTTACTAGGAACTCAACTTCAAGGCAGCCTCCGAGGCCCCAGCCCCCTTCCACCTCCTCCTACTCCTTTATGTATATATGTTGCATAATTATGGAGCAGTAAGTATTTATCACCTTTTTTGGGCAGTAAGCAGAAAGAAATACAATACCATTACTTCCAGTTACTGCTTTTCCCAAGATAATTAGGTAACACAGTGGAGGAGCCTTGGTAAGCCTAACGCTGTTCAAGTTAAGTGATTGACATGGCTCTGTCTGGCTGCTCTATTAACTGTTTCATTTTGTTGCTATTTGCAGTTTTCTTGGCTAATACTCCGAACAAATACAGACTGTTTCTTTAGCCCCTTTTTTCTCTTTGACCTTCTCCTGCCCATTTTCTTTGACTCACTTCAAACTGCCTTGAAAAGGCCTGTTGAATGTGCACAGTCCATCAGGGGCCCAGGTTCGTCCCTACCCTTGCCCTGAATGCCTTACTTCAAAGATGGCCCGCATTCTTTAATTGCCCTTTGAATTAATATCAAAGGGTCACAATGCGAGTGCCAAAAGAGAAAGGGGCTTTAATGAAGCAAAGAGCTGCCATTCATTTGCAGATAAGCACGTTTTTATGCCTGAACGGTCACCGCAGCTAAAGGCTTGGTGAAGAGGAGGCTAGCCTGTGAGGGCTTTTCCCTAAGTAGTGATAAGTGCAAACAAACAAGAGTAAACAATTTTTTTAAAAATCTACAAACAACGGCAACATAAAATAAATAATAAGGCTAAATCCATGAGCTGCACATTTTCCTCCCACCCTTTAATAAAAAAAAAAAAGTCATACTTAATGAGCAAATCCAATCACCATTTTTAAGCTCATATTTCAACATTTAAATTCCAAGGGCAAAGTTCAACAATATGCCATAGATAAAGTATTTTCAGTTTGAAATTGTGTGCCATGGGGAGCACAGAGGGAAACATATGAGGACTTTAAAATAGAGTGAAATAATGCTACTTTCACAAAAAAAGTCCTAGTGAGCTCAAGACAAAATTACTTTTGATATGAACATTTGTGCTTAAATTATTGACGCTTAATTCTTTTAGTACAGAGAATTTCCTTCAAGCCTAAAATTGTAAAGCCGTATCTTTCTATCTACACATTTAGACCATATTTTTTCATTTCTTACAGAGAAATCAGCATGCACTGGCCACTGTCTGCATTGCCCCCTACATTGTAACACTGTAGCTGCAGCTATAGAATGAGCAAACCAGCAGCACCAGAGGTCAACATAAGGTAAAATACAGTTCAAATCATAAATAATTACAGAGTGAAACAGTAAGCCATGTTTCCCCTCTTCATCATTCTCCTTGTAGAGAGGTTGATGATTAAAGAAGGATTTCAGTCCTGGTGAATTATCATCTTAGCTCAAGCTCCGACTAGCATCCTTGGTGCCCAGCTACAAACTGAACGTTTGGCCTCTTGGTAGACAAAACATTTGGACCATCCACGGGGCTTCTCTGCCCTCACTGGATGCCTTGGTAAACAGAGTTTATGTTACTCTCAATGACATACAAGGGAGGTCCTTGTTCAGATGTTTCCATCAGTCTCTGAAAGTGAGCTGCCAATTTTGCATTCATGCACATAAAATTGCCACTGCTATGTTAAAGGAAAGAGAAAAAGAGAGAGGTTTCCCTTATCTTCGGGGAAATCAAAAGCATCTTCTCCTCACTGGCCTTATTTTCCATGAGCTTATCCATCTAGTTTAGAGTCGCCAAAATGGAGTGAAAAAGGGCAGCAAATAAATGTCAGAGAGTCAGCCAATCTGCATAAATCTCCAGCTCCTTCCAGAGAAACTCCTTCCTGGCCTGCTGGGCCTTCCAATCTTGTGACATGAGCCAACAGGCATCAGAACAATGTGGAAATCAAACCCAAATCCAAACTTTGCCCAAATTGAAATCCTTAAAAGCCGTTTCTCCCATGCCAGCTTTTCACCAGCTATGCAGCAGTATGCTGCTTTGCAATAAAGCAATGCTATCCCAGCCACTAGGTCCCACATGTCCTAGATGTAGAATTAGTTCCATGTATTTTAGACTGACCATGGGAAGATCCACTTAATCCTTGTTAAACTGTACTCGGAGACAGCAAGAAGGCAAATCAATCAGCTACCAAACCTTGTTTCATTGAATACAAAAGCAATCAGCAGATTGTAAGTAAATAATACTTTATATTTTCTCACGACGTCCCATGGTCACTAACACATCACAACCATCATTTGAGGTAGTGGAGCAAATATTATCATGTACATTGAAGAGAATTCCAGCTCAGAACACATAGTGACGTTTCCATGATCACAAATATTCAGAGAGTGAACCAGGACATAAACTAAAGTCCTTAACCCCCAAACCTTTCATAAAGCCATGGTTATATCTGGTGCAGAGCTAGACCCGGGAAGCCCAATGTTCTAATTCTTTCTCAAAATCTGTAAGTGGAATAAACTTCAAGACCCCTGCAAATCCAGTTTAACAAGACACAAGAAAAATGTTTGAAACACATATTGCAATGCTTCCTCAGGATGCTATGGTCATGTAAATATAACCGTGACACATTCCCTCCCAAACACAGCAATAATGGTGATGCTGATGATGACGGTGCTGGTGACAGCAGCAATTAGATCTTACAGTTGTCTAGGGCTTCGCACTTCCTATAGTATTTTTATATTCACTATTTGATGTAACTATTTAATTCTTTGAGTTGAGAGGAAAAAACTTTTTTTCACTTTAAGTGTCAAGAAATAAGGCAATGTATCTTGATGTCAAGGGAAGTAAAGCAATTTGAAGTTTTTAAACTTAAATAATGTAGTCATTGAAGCTACCTAAGTAGTGGGTTTCTTATTTCCTGTGTAATTCTCAGTAAAGCTGAGGGGTATTTGATACCCAAGTAAAATTTGTATTCCCAAGGGACAAATCACTCATGACAGCATCCTCTTTCTAGCCACCTTCCCATTGGCAGTTTGAAAAAGGTGCTTCTGAAATTCAGTTCCACATGAAAGAAGCCTTCTAAGGCTTAACCTGCAGGCTGCAAAAATGCAACAGGAAAGGTGTTCCAACTTCACAAGGAGCTATTTCATTAAAGAACTTTCCTCGACTTAAATGAAAGCCTTGTCCAGATGCCTGGTGGACTTCTCTCCTGAAGGTTTCACTTTCTTCACGTCACTAAGTCATGACCACAAAGCTGATCACGTTGCATGAAACTGTCCTATCAGACAACATTGACCTGGGATCTGATGACTGTTTAGTTCAGGAAACAGTGCATAGCAGCCCCCACTGTTTATCCCAGTTAGGATTCAGAGGCACACTTGGAAGAAGCTCTTGTCTTCAACATAAAAAAAAAAAAAAAGTGCAGGAAGCCGTTCTGAAATTTGTAGAGTTACAAAAGTTGCGCTAGCTTCAGTTCTTTAAAAATGTCATTAGATCTCTTCTAATCTTGCTGCCTCCTTCTCCCAAGCACCAGCATGTTTCCCAAGCATGGAATAAGTGTTATGTCAACTAAAGAGGCTTAAAGGGGAAGAAAATGTGATCTAAACAAACCTCTAGGAGCAGACATCCTGCTGTAGGTTTCAATGGGTAACATTTGTTATGAAGTAATAAGAATTTGCATAATTTTGGGGGAAGACTTTGTTTTCAAAGTAATTCTCTTTTTCACCTGCTTAGGCCTTTACCGTGTATGGCTTTGGTTAAGTTTTGTTGATGGAGGCTCATGTTTAACCAACTGTTTTTAATTTACAAATTAAACTTGTCAGAAGTAGAAATCCTTCCCTTGGAACTCTTCCAATATGTCAAGAATTAATTCTAATGAAAACGGCATTGCCTAAATGCGGGATGGCCAGTCACTTATTTTATTTACACAAAGTCCTTCTCAGTTTCTTTGATAAAAGCAGCTAAATCTTTTTCCTCTTTCATGTTTTGTCAGCACTTGATTCCTTTTGTCCCTTGGCTATTTGCCTAGCTGTGGACAATAAGGCAGGAAGAATAGAAGCAGATTGTTGGAATGGCCCTCAATAAACCTAATTATGACATGTTGACTGCCCTCACCATGACACAGTCAGGGGACCCAGGCTTATTCAATTACCCTTGCCAGGTTTCTCTTTCAGACCTAAAGTTATCCTTTGACTGTTTGTATTTCTGAACAGTATTCATGTTCATTGTGAAAGAAAATCCCCTGGACTTTGAGGGGTTTTTAAGTTGATGCTGTTATTGTAGCTAATTTTTATTAACTGAATGATAACATGATAAAGAAATAGACTTTTGTTATGTAATAAGAACAAATCAGTGCGTGCTTAAAGTTACACCTTTCTTTCTTTTCTCTTCCAGCCAGCCTGGAAAGACATGTAACCTGAATTAATAAACAAAATAATTTCTTCAACCAGCATGTTGCTTACCACATGACACTGAGTCTAGCAGTATGGAACAGGGTTGTAGCTTTCTTGTGACTCTTCTTAACTGAAAAAAATAATTATAACCACATGATTTTCAGAAGTGTGTGTGTATGTGTGTGCATGCACGCACGTGTGTGTCCATGTGTGTTTAAATGCTGAGAAGTTTCTTTGCTCTGTTAACACCAGGAAACATAAGTTCATTGGTACCTTTACGCCAACGGCTATTTCTTCAACAGTTTAAGGTAGACAGGATGGACAGTATTTAATTAAAACTCTGGCTGCTGGTTGGAAAGACCCTTTCCTCCTCAAACATTGTCTGGAGAACATATCAGTGGTTCCTGCAAAGCCAATGTATAAAAGCTGTGTGTCAAGTGAACAAAAAGAGTGGAAAAATGAAGGAATGGCAAAAATCAGCTTCTGATCCATCCTAGGTTTTAAGTCAACTACGTCTGAAAGAATTAATATTCAACTGCATTTAAAGCTGCACAAAGCTTAGCAAGAATGATTGTTATTTAGTTGCAGCGTTTTTTGATAATTTTCCTTTACTTTTTTTTTTTCCTATTGAGAAACTCATTGCTTTCATTAGGTAATTTGACAGCTCTTGGAACTATAATCAAATAAAAATTCAAGTAAAATATAGCAAATCAGTTGCTATAATTTTTAAAATTTGCTCCTCAATTCATTCTCTTCATTAGAAAGTGCCCATCATTTGAATAAAAGCAGGTATAAATTGTAATCTGCCCTGCAAGAAAATTCGGAGTTTGGCACTTATTTCGTTCCTAGAAAAAATAGCTTTTTAACCCTAATGTGAGAAATCCACTTTACAAATGACTTGTGAAATAAAATATACAGAATCCTTAACATGCTCTCTACACTGTATTCTATTCTGCAGCTCCCTCTCCTCTCAAATGCAATGATTTCATTTTCTCCAAATTCTAAAAGGATATTTTTAATCTCAAACACCCAAAATAAATTATATAACGGTCTTTAAGCTCTATTATACATTATTAATATAAGTAATTTTGACAAAATATGTATTTATCTTCTTTTATAGAAGTCATTCTATAGTTTCATTTTAGCATTTGTTGATTTCAATTTCCTTAATGAGTATAAAATTACATTTATATTTACATTAAAATCCCTCTGACCAACTGTAAAAATAATCATTATCGTACTTTAAATTTTTTTAAATCACTTTTAATAGAAAATGCAAAATAGTAAATGTTTCACCACTGTAGAGTTAGTGTTCTTCCTAAATGTTTAAATTATTTTAACCAGCAAATGTAACCACCTCCATAAAGGAAGTTTTTTTTAGAAAAAAAGAAAATCTTCTGCTACTTTAGAGTGGAAATGTTATTAAAATATCCAAGATGTCTCAATATTTTAACTTGAAGCATATGTATTTTTACGTTCCCTAAAATGTTTTAATGTTTTTATATAGTTAAACAGAATAACAACTCTTCTTCGAATCTCAACTAGCACTTCCCTAAAAAAACATGGAAAAAACTAAGTAGAGGAAATCAATACTCAGATGGAGTGCTGCTCACCACCCCAAATTTGGCAAAGCATCATGAATGCCTGCCGTTTAAAAAGCTATGCAGTTATCTTTCTGTTCAAACTATATTAAACAAATTCATGCCGTATCGCTCACAAATTCAACTTTTTCAGACCTGCTAGGACCCAATTCATGTGGCAGAATCAGTCAGAGATTTGTCTGTGGATGCTGAAAAGGGAGTCAATAATTTGAATTGTTTTGATTTGTATGGAATTACTCAACAAAAATTCTAATGTTAGCTAGAATTGAAGTGGCTAAGATCAGATTTCTTCTTTAATCTAAAGGTCAAGTAGCGACTTTCTCTCTTAAAAATAAAAATTTTAATTTCGATTCAAAGTTCAAAATTGCAATATATTTGATCTGAGTACAGGATAATCACTAAGAAAAATAGAGACAAACTCTTTCATACGGTAAATAGCAGTGCTTATTATTCTGAATGTATAAAGGGGTATAGTTCCTCTTCCTAACATTCTCGTTTTATAATGTTTGACTTCTATTTTAAAATATAAGTAAATATTTTATGGCAATATTTGCTTACATGTGTTTTCACAAACCTATTTAAGATAAACCACAATAAAACGTAAGCCACCGATATCAGGTACATACAAAAACTTATGCATGCAAATATTAGTTTGGATATTTTACATGCTCTAAAATTTTCCCAAGCAAACACACAAAAAACAGCAAATTTTCAAAATGTATTTTACATTGTTAATTTTACCATTCAGGCTTTGCAATTAAAAAGTGTAATATTTGAATGAGTCATCGTCAACATTCAGACTATATAATTGAAAAGTCAATACGTTGTGTACATGATTTTTGAAATAATTTTCCTTCACAAAAATAAAAGAGTAAAAAAAATGGGAGGATGGAACTTAGTAAAATCTCCTCTTGATAGGCTATGACATTTTGCTTTGGATCGTTTTCAATATAACAACAACAAAAAAGTCTTACATTCTTTCCAAGTTTTTAAATGCTTCATAGTCATCTCTTTACAAAAACAACAAAAGTTTTCAGATTTGAAATAATTTCCTGTTTACTCTTTATGAGTTTTCTCTGAAATTCTATTTTGCATTAAAATTTTTGATTTATTCAAATACGATTTTTAAATATGTGAGTGTATATGTGTGTGTTTTAGTCCAGAGCAAAAAAAAAAAAAAATCTTGTTTGACTCAATCAGTTAAGTGTGAGCCATTAGGACATTAATTTAAGATATGACTTAGAATCATCTGAAGTGAATGCACTATTGTCTGAGTCTCTTTCTCTTCAAGCCCAGACAGCTTCTAGCTTTGTGGTCAGTAGCCAGAATCCTGTGTGTCCCTCTCTGGATACAGGAAGAAATTGTCCAGGCACAGAGGAAAGAGAGAATGTCACCCTCCTGTGTAAGCAATCTAACTTCCCGACGGAATTATGTGCAACCCATTGAAAGGGAAACTCTCTAAACAATACGCGCCGGCCTTACCAGCCTTTTCTGGAAGCCACAGCTTTGACAAGAGGTATAAGAAAGCATGCATTTCCCCGTGTGGATGGGGAAGAGCTGGGGTATTCACCTGTGATAATGCACAGAAATGCTTCTTCCCAGCAGTCTTCATTTCCCACCTCCTTCTTCCAGCATCTAAAGGCATCTTTCCCCCCAAAGACAAGGCAAGGTAGGATTTCTCACCTTCAAAGACATCAAGGGTCCCGGTCCTCTCCATCCTTGCCCTGATTCCCCAGCTGCCTGGGGGGCCCCACGGTCTCCTCAAGCAGCTGCCTGGACCTTCTACTAGTCTGCTGAGAGGTAGATGGGGCCACAGCTGTCACACACAGCCTGCCAGAGCTGGGAGAGCCCATGGCCTTCACCTCACCTAGAGCTGCCATTTGTCAGAGGAGGGGAGAATGAGGTTCAGAAAGGGAAAGCAACCTGGTTGTAGTAATAGTTTTAGAGACCCACAAGAAACATCTATAAATTGCCTAACACAACCTTTACAGCTAAGGGAACTATGTCTCCCTGCATCCCCTAATTAAGGGTTTTGCCCACCTGCCCTTATGCAGTGAGTGGATGTTTCTCATCTTGTGAGGAGTCAGTCCAAGATCCCCCTAAGGAGCTCCCTACAAAGACAGAGGATGCTGTGTAGAGTAAGGACCATATGGGTAAATTGTTAGTCAGACCCAGACTTTGACTTCTTGAAGTAAACAAGATAAGGCACAGGAAATGAAGAAACACTCTGCACATTCTGAAGTGTGAGATGCAAGTTGGCATTGTTAGTAAGGCTCTTACACGGCTGTGCTGACTCACACTTTACACACAGATGCATGCCATCTCTCCTCACTTCTGCTGAACAAGGACAAGGGTAGATGTGGTTGTATGGGACCTGATGCTTTTACAATTTAGGGGGCTCCTCTTGAGAAATAAATACCTATGTATCTTAATTTTGCAATATTTACAAAAATCTGATAAGATGAAGATGTTGTTAGGGCCCTTCCCAGTGCCTGGAAGGGCCCACAAAGGTGAGGTCCTACAGATTCATTAGCTTTGACAAGAACTCACTACTGACAAGAATGCCTCTGGGGCAGATCTAGATGTTGATACTCCCTATCATTACCTAATATTAATAAAACACGAATCAAGTCTGAGTGCCGACTCTGGCAATCCAGTAGGAACCCAAGATCATTTAAATCAAGCTTGTTCAACCGTGGCCCACGGGCCACATGCAACCCTGGATGCTTTTGAACACAGCCCAAAACAAATTCATGAACTTTCTTAAAACATAAGGGTTTGTTTATTTTTTGTTTGTTTGTTTGTTTGTTCTTGCTTTAGCTGATCAGCTATCGTTAGTGTTAGTGTATTTTATGTGTGACACAAGACAATAATTCTTCTTCCAATGTGGCCCAGGGAACCCAAAAGATTGGACACCCTGATTAAAACAGTCCACGAATACACTGGTAATTTCTGAGTCCCAGATATCGTTGGTGGACTCAATCCTAGATGTTCCACTGGGACCCTTTTTTGGCTCACATGCTCCAAAGTGATTTGTTTCTGAGGATCTCAAGAGTCCCAAGACTGAAAGTCTAGGAGTCTCTGGGGATTTAAGCCTCTGGCCCTCCCTGGCCAGAGGCCTTCCTCACCCCAGCCACAGCTAGTGTATCCATGACAGGCATCCTTTGTGCCCCACTCCTCTGGAGGAGGGGAGTCTTATTTCTTCAGACCTCTGACAACTGTCCAGGAGCCATGAGGGGTGTCAGAGCTCAGCCCAGACCTCTGCTCCTTGGGGAGGGTTGTGAGCTCTAAGGTGAGGTGAGCCCCACAGTTCCTTCCCAGTCTATGGCTCTGGACCAAAGAGACCCTTCCTGTCCTTCTGCTCTTTGCCAGGGAGGCCAAAGGACACAAGCCAAGGCCCTTCACTGGCATGGAGGAAGTGAGGGAAATCCACTTGTGGTGGGAGGGTGCTCTTGGTCCAACCTGGTTCTGCCTCCCCCTAGAGAACTCAATGGGGAATCGTGCCTGAGCAGATCCTGCCCACCAGTAAGGAGCTGCCTCATAGAAGAACTAATCCTGCCCTTTCACAGTGAAGACAGGATCTACTAGGATGTGATTTTAGGAACATCAGGAACCTATCTCCTGCCGCCGCCAAACATGGACACCTGAAATTCTACCTTTAGGGATTCATTCCTCCATGATAAGTTGTCACCTCGAAGCGTCCTTTAGAAAAGAGCAAATGCTTTCCACTTAACCAGTTAGAGGCTTAACCAGTTGAGTACTTTTGGTTTTTTGTGATGGAGTCTGACTCTGTCGCCCAGGATGGAGTGCAGTGGTGCGATCTTGGCTCTTTGCAAGCTCTGCCTCCTGGATTCAAGCAATTCTCCTGCCTCAGCCTCCCAAGTAGCTGGGACTTCAGGCACCTGCCACCACGCCTGGCTAATTTTGTATTTTTAGTAGAGATGGGGTTTCACCATGGTGTCCAGGCTGGTCTTGAACTCCTGACCTCAAGTGATCCGCCCGCCTCAACATCCCAAAGTTCTGGGATTACAGGCATGAGCCACGATGCCCAGCCAGCCAGTTGAGTTTTTATGTGTATGAGGTAGAGCTAGGTGCAAGTGCGTGTGTGTGTGTGTGTGTGTGTGTGTGTGTGTGTGTGGTGTAGTAGTAGTAGTAGAAGGAGCATACAAGGCAAATGGCAGGGACGGGGATTCAGAAAAGAGGGAATAGCACTCAAGACTGACTTCACTATTTTCACCTAAGGTCAGCCCACCAGAACCTTTATGGAAGGAAAGTGGGGAAAAACATTTTCAAAGGGTTTGGGAGAGGAGGGTTAGAAGGCAGGGAAATTTTTAAATATGCCTTTGAAAAGCCTACACTTATTCTGGTAACATCACTTCCTATAAATTGTAGTTTGAGTGGCAGTTCTTTTTATTTTTCCTAAAATTTTTCCATAAGAATTTTCCAAGTACCAGAAATTTCAATGTGAAAGATAGTCATTGTCTTACCTAATGAATTTAATTTGTTTTTCATGTTAAAAAAAAAATAGAAAGGATTCATTTCAGGGGAAAAATTGTTAGTTTAAACTAGTAACATTAAATTATAGTAATTCAATAAAATGATGAAAGTTAGCCAACAAAGATTCAAAAAAAACCTGGCTCTCTGTGTCATTTGTATTTTATAATAAAGAAATGGTTGGTCTCCTTATCTGACCAACGTATGCACTGGCACCCCGTTAGAAAAAGAGTCCTAGGCCGGGCATGGTGCTCACACCTGTAATCTCAGCAATTTGGGAGGCCAAATTGGGTGGATCACCTGAGGTCAGGAGTTCGAGACCAGCCTGGCCAACATGGTGAAACCTCATCTATACTAAAAATACAAAAATTAGCCAGATGTGGTGGCACGTGCCAGTATTCCCAGTTACATGGGAAGCTGAGGCAGGAGAATTACTTGAACCCAGGAGGCTGAGGTTTCAGTGAGCTGAGATTGTGCTATTGCACTCCAGCCTGGGCAACAAGAGCGAAACTCCACCTCAAAAAAGAAATAGAGTCCTGTGCAAATGCCTTAGTTTCAATTTTTCTAAAAAGGACAGACAATATGAGACAAAGGTGTGCTAGGAAATAAGTGCTTGCTTTGACCTCCACAAGAGCGGTATTTCCCTACTTTTTACTGACAACTCATTGAGCCTCTTGACGACCATCCCACTTACCCATTGGTTTTCTGTTCAGGAATGCCCCAAGAAAAACCAGCTGATATTTTCCATAGGCAAGGAGAAGACCCAGAGAAACTGAGGCCCAAAATGTTTACTGAGAAGCCCAGAAACTGAATCCAAAATACAGCAGGCCTTGAGTTTCCATCCTGGCCTCCTATAGTGGGGACTTGCCCAGTACCCAAGCATTCCTCTAACTCCTGCAGTCTTAAGCCTAACTCTTTGCAGTTTCTGACATGATGCTAAATCCCCAGTCTCCCATTTGACTTATTCTTTCAGACAAAAATTCAGCAAGTGTTTAGAGCTTGGCAAGGACAGTGACCACAAACAGACACTGGCTTCTAGTAAGAAACTGTAAAAGTTGCTTTTCTGTTGTCCTCTGATAAATGTTGTGCCCCAGATGTGCCCTGTCTGCATAAAATCCAAGTACATCTACCATCTGGGAAGTTTCCACACTGGATCAATTCCCAAATGATATTCTGCTCTGGCATACTGCTAGTTTACTGGGGGCACTGTGAGGAGACCACCACTTATTTCCTCAACTTTACATGACTTTCAGCCTTCTTTTGAAATGGTCTGAGAGGGTGTTTTAGGTGACCCAGAACTTCCCAAAATGTAACCGACAATTCTAGATCCCATCTGCTTGGGAATAACGGAAAGGAAAATTAAAACGTTTCCCCCAGATGAGTTATTGTTTCACTTTCTATTTTTAAAAACTTGCAAGTTTATAAATCAGAAGCAAAAGGGTTTCTCTCCCCACAAAACACCTTGCTCACGTTAAGCCTAGAGGTTTGAGTTCCCTGGAAGATGGCTCTGCCTGCCACTTCCCTTCACCTGCATGGATAAAAGCGCTGTGATGTTCTGTTGGTAACCTAAAGTTTAAACACTCTGCTGCTATGGGTCTAGAAGCCAATTATTTTATATGGTCTCGATGTTTGCTGAGAACATCACAGCAACATGACAAACGAAGCAATTTCCATATTGATATAAATCCTCCATAGACTTTCCTGCCTGTGTGGAGAGCTGCACACTTTTACAAGTAGTAATTGGATGCCACAAACTATGAGCCTGATTCAACCCAATTTATGCAGAGCAAAGAATTTTTTAAAAGCTGCTTTTGATTTTCCTTAGCTCTTTGTAGACACTCTTAATGCAGACCTGTTCCCATCCCCTAACTGATTCATTTAGATTTCCATAGGCAAGTCAGAGAGAAAGCAAGAAGGGAATTGAGGGCACCCTGCTAGCCATCTTCCATGTAAGGACAAACAAAAGTTCTGGATTTAAGAAAACGCACCCTCCTGCCTTACTGGCAGACTATGTCCTGTGCATTCTGGTCCTTGCTGCAAGAACAGTCAAGAAAGAAGACGCGGTTTTGATTTTTTGTTATTTAAAAAACAAAAATCAGCCGGGCGCGGTGGCTCAAGCCTGTAATCCCAGCACTTTGGGAGGCTGAGGCGAGTGGATCACGAGGTCAAGAGATCGAGACCATCCTGGTCAACATGGTGAAACCCCGTCTCTACTAAAAATACAAAAAAAAAATTAGCTGGGCATGGTGGCGCGTGCCTGTAATCCCAGCTACTCAGGAGGTTGAGGCAGGAGAATTGCCTGAACCCAGGAGGCAGAGGTTGCGGTGAGCCGAGATCGCGCCATTGCACTCCAGCCTGGGTAACAAGAGTGAAACTCCGTCACAAAAAAAAAAAAAAAAAACAAAAAAAAAAAAAAAAAAAAAAAAAAAAAAAAAAAATATCAAGATTTTGATTTCCAGAAATAAATCCTTTGCCCTAACTTGTTCTCCTATTTCTGAAAGGCCCATTACTAAGAAGAAATGACTTGAAACATTTGCTCTATAATATTCTTTGGCATTCACAGCTCCAGTTTTTTTTCTGGAGAGTTTTGAGGGATTGTTTTTCTTATATGCTTGGAGCAGAGTCCTTTCTGGCTCATTTCACAGACTGAAACATGTAGCTTAGGTAGGCCAGGTATTCGGCAGGAGCAACAACTGAATTCCGTAGCATCAGATTTAAGGGAAAATAGACTGAAATGATTTGGGGAAGGAAAGGTTTTCAAAAAAAAAACATAAAAAGTCTTTTGTGCAGAGAAGGACATGGATATATACTCTCTAAAAATTTCAAGTTAAAAATCAGCCATTCCCAAACTCAAGAAACCCCTAGAGCATCCGGCAGCACTTCTAAAAAATAAGAAATACAAGACCACACTTTCTTATTCATAAGTCACTCTCTTACTAGTTCAAACCTAATTTGGTGACCTTGGAGGCAATTTTTCTTTTGTAAGTAAACAAGTAGAATAAGTTGCCTCTAAGTTGTTATAAAACTACGTACAACTTTTCTGGCTTTCAAAGAAAAACAAGAGTGCTTAACATAAAGAGACCATTTTTGATGGTGGCAAAATTAAATAAGTAGTAAATGAGGAAAAAGAAGAAATTTTAAAAGGAATCAATAAGTCAAAGAAAAAAGTTTTCCTTGGGTTTCGAGAATGTTCCATTTGAAGAGGCAGTAGAATCTTGGAGGAATGTCCAGAGGGCAGTCATTGTCAGCAGAACAATTGTAAGCAGTAATTTTGAAAACTATGTTCCTTACATATAGTGACAGGAGAAAGCATTTCATTTTTCTCGTGCAAGTGACCAAGGGCAAACACACCCCTGTGCCAACCTTTCTAAGACCTTCTCCGCCATTTGTTCTCAATACAGAACCCAAATTCCACCAAAGCTACCAGCATTACAAATGTCATTCCTTTTGTCCTTACCAGGGAGGAATCATTTTCCAAATAAACTCACACATGTGCCAAATGGTGCTGGCAGAATGAAAACAGTCTACGTGTTGTTAAATAAGTCATCCTTTGCCAATATGATGAAATAATATGCAGCTATACAAATAAGGCCGAGAAAGAACATCAGGCCATTAAGCAGAATAATTCCTGAGACATATTCTAAAGCGGAAAAAAAAAAAATAAAGGTGCAGAAATGTTTATACTGTAGGTAAGCTACCATTTCTGCCAAAGGGGGCAGATAGTATTTTTAAAAACAGAGAGAAATGTAATTGCTTGGTTGGCATAGAGTGTCTGGAAAGATAAACGAGATACTGGCCACTAGCAGACAGAAGTGGGAGGAAAACCCGTCACCGTACATCCATTTATATCTTTTGAATTTGGTGTAAAGGGAATGTTTTACCCAGTCAAAAATAAATACGATAATTTTTTTTAAATCTGACAAAGTATATACTTCACTCGAGTGTTCAGGTCAACAAGAATGCAATCCTGAGAATAAAGGAACATTTTCCTTTAGAGGCTGAGAGTTGGCCCCCATAATCCAGGAGTATCCTTGCATCTAAAAGTCTTTAGGGGGCCAGGACTGTCCAGAAGGAAGCTCCCATGGCTCGCCAGCGAATTTTTATCAGTTCACTGGGGGCCCGGCTGGCCAAGTAGCTTCGGCTGCCTGCTGCGAAGCCTAAGCCGCAGCAGCTGCATAAACTGGCTGTGCCCCAGCCTGACCTATTTTGGAAGACAGGTCAGACCAGTGCATGTGGGGATAAGAAAACAACCTTCCTTGCAGCCGGTGGCTGCACTGCCAAGCTGCGCCAAAGGGAGAAACGTAAGGGCAGGAGCTCTCCAGCTCCTAGGAGCCTTATGGCCAGGCTACTTGCTTTTTTACTCTCATGCTGCACCCCAATAACACAGGAGCCCCCAAACTTTTGGGACTGAATGGAGGAAAACAGAACAGAAAGGTCATTGAAATCTATCCTTCAACTTGAAGAATGCTACTTTGGATGGCTTCCTTAAAACTTCTGAGCTCCAGTTTTAAAGGAGACGGAATTAAGAGGAATCATGCACAAAGAAAAAAGAATGCACACAACCTCACGTGCAGAGCTATAAAGACTTTTAAGAACAATGAAGCAGACTGAAGAGGGGATATAATGAGAAACTGTGCAAAAACAATTCCACAAAATTAGAGACTGTAACAGCATTGCAGGAATAAGAATGCATGTATGAGACCCACGTTAAAGAAGCAACGTATTTGTCAATCCCCGATCTGCTGAAAAAACTTTGTGCCAAATACAAAGTTTGAGCTGGAGTTTTAAAAATAGCCAAGTTAATCTACAAGAGAAAAGTAACCTTTTAAACTGGGAAGAAAAGTAATTAAGAAGTATGTTTTGGCATCTCAGCTAATGGTTTTAGAATTTTATTTTTTATACCCATTAAATCAAAGTTTTTACATTAAATATTCGCTCATAAACTCAATTTTTTGACTTGGTGAAAGTGGACTGAGTGGTGTGGGGTGTGTGTGTGTGTGTGTGTGTGTGTGTGTGTGTGCGCGCGCGCGCGCGTTTGGTCTTCATTGTTGCTTCTAAGCCCTGAATTAAGCTTTATCTGCCCTTGGGCAGAGCCCATCTGCTAGTTTGTAGGCTGGTCACTTTCTGCGTGTTCAGAAATTTTCCCCCACCAAGACTTTGAGTTTTGCTATGTTAGGTGTAATTTGCACATACTATGCCTCTTCTCATTTTATTCTCACAGAATCCTGGAAAGCTGGTATGCAGTTCTCCATCTTAGAGATGTCAAAACTGAAGTTCAAGAGGTCACAACTAAAATGTGCTTGGTCTCAATTTTATAGCAAAATTGGTGATGCAAGAACAGACCACTTTTACCTTAGGTACTGTGCTTTTATAAGGCAAGAAAGATGTGAACAGATACTCTGGACTGTGTATAAATCAAACAAGACAAAAAACATTCAGTTGCTTTAGTCAACCTCAATTGGGAAACTGGCCAAGCGAGGATTCATAAAGAAGAAATCTATTGCTTTTCTTATAGTAAAATGAATTGGACCAATTAATTTTCTTTAGTTCAGGTTAAGCTCAACCATGATGATTGAGACACACACATGCACACACGCTTTGGCCAAGATCTTAATCATGATATTACATTGGAATACTGGAAGAATCTTAATATGTGTTTGAAGACAGATTCTATGGCTCTATGATCATTTAAAAATAAAATGCTTTTAAAAAGAAAGAGATGGTATGAAGAAAACTAGGAAGATAGCGCTCAAAGGCAAAGGCCAATAGATGGGTAAGAACCAAGAACCTGTGAACTGGGTAAGCTATGCCTACACTAGAGCTTGACACGAGAAAAGGGTGGGGAGAGAAGAGGGATATGTTTAAAAGTCACTTTCACTTTATGTGTATATGTGCATTTAGCATATCTGTGTGTCTGTAAAAATCACAAAATACAAATGCAGACTTTCTATTAAAAATACAAATGTGTATGTGACCACAGCAGCGTTTACTATGAGAGTGCACAATAATTCCATGTTGCAATACAAATTTCACAGAAATTAACTTTTCTTTCTTAATATTCTACCCTAACTTACTTATTATTTCCATCTAATAACACAACACCAAGTGCATTTAATTCTACAGTTGTTTCCATAA
The DNA here is from genome assembly GCF_001604975.1 of Cebus imitator. Taxonomy (NCBI): domain Eukaryota; kingdom Metazoa; phylum Chordata; class Mammalia; order Primates; family Cebidae; genus Cebus; species Cebus imitator. The sequence goes on from NW_016107406.1 coordinate 6,438,969, forward strand.
ATGCCTACTATTCAATTATAAAAATTTTGAAAACCTACATTTAAGTCTTGATAAAACTATATTATTTGAATTCTCCATATGACCCTATAAATTTTTAAACGCTGAAAATCAGTGATATTTCCTCTCCTTCAATTCTGTGTTGGTCAACCAAGAAGTCTCCCATCCCTGTCACAAAGCATTTTGATTAGCTTTTTTTTTTTTTGAAACAAACAAGAGTCTTGCTCTGTCACCCAGGCTGAAGTGTAGTGGCATGATCTCAGCTCACTGCAACCTCCGTCTCCCAGGTTCATGCAGTTCTCCTGCCTCAGCCTCCCAAGTTGCTGGGATTACAGGCATGTGCCACCACACCTGGCTGATTTGTGTATTTTTACTAGAGACAGAGTTTCACCATGTTGGCCAGGCTGGTCTCAAACTCCTGACCTCAGGTGATCCACATACCTCAGCCTTCCAAAGTGATGCAATTACAGGCGTGAGCCACTGCGCCCGGCCGCTTGATCAGCTATTTTTAAACAGAATACATTGGATTAGGTCTAAGATGAGTGAAGAATTGGCTTCTAGAATTCAGAGTTGATATTCACATACTTTGATACAGTAAATATGACCAAATAAAAGTACATAAGAAAGTGTAGTCAAGGAATTACTGAATGAGTTTAAGGACTCAAACATACAGCTAGTTTAATAGTTGCCTATCTTGAGTTCTAATCTGTTTTGCTAGGGAAAGTCATTTATCAATCATCTCAGTAAGAGGTGGACATAAAAACTTAGACTACTTTGATCAACTTACTTTACCACAAAGTGGAAGTGTTTTGTTTTGTTTTTTTGTTTCATTTAAATCCTGTAGCAAAGTATAAAATGCTATGAACTTTGCTGTATGCAAAGTGCAAACCAAAATGCTTTCTTGAGATTTTCCTTTCTCCTAGAAGAAATACGCACCAAATCAAATTCTAAATTTTACACTGTTACCCTTCATTCAATACAATTTCATTTTCAGAGATAAGTGGCCACTTCTACAGCAGAAATTACCTGTTGGTGGTTTTTTAAAAATATATATCAGGAATGAAAGAAGAAAAATAAGAAGGTAAGAATTTTTAACACCTATTATTCCTCAGTTGTCCTCAACTCTATTTCATGATTTTCATATCTCCCTTTGACAATGGTGAACTTTCTAATTCTTCTCTCTTGAATTTATGTTTTATAATGTTAAGTAGGCATTTTGATAACTGTGTATATTCCAACTAAAAATTGGAAATATACATATTCTGTTCATTTTGGAGCATAGTCTCAGCTTAGAAAATCTGAAGAAAACCTTCCTAAAGGAGAGATGTTCTGCTTCCAGCGAAAACTTGCAATGCTATTGGAGCTCAGTATCGTCCCAACACTGTAGGGTAGAGCTAAAAGCTGAGTTGTGTCTTGCTTTACCGAAGAGTGGCTTGAATGGGACAAAAATATCTTTCCCAATGGGGCAGAGGATGGCCATTAGGAGATTAATCTTTTCATCCATCTTTATTAGGAAGGAAAGAAAGAAAATAGATATTGAAGATAAGAATTTATAACACCTATTATTCACATCTTATAGAATTCTAATGTCTACTGTTGCTTTCATGTTCATCTTCCAGAAAGATGGTAATATCTGAATTTTCTTCAGAAATATCTGAAATTCCTTTTTACAGTTCCCCAACTAAAGGTAGCCAGTTCTTGGGGCAGCAATTTTGAGTTGGTACTAAGATCAGGCCCAACTTGGAGCTGGAAGTTGCTGTCCCTGAGGCAATGTGTGAATACAAAGCCTAACACCCAAGGAAGAAAAGTCACTTTAATTCTGCATGTATATGAAATATATATTTGAAATATGTGACAAAGAACTATGTAATGCTGTATCTGGACCCAAGACATGGGAACCATAACAAATCTGAGCTAACTGTAACTTCTAGCTTAATCTATTTCGGGCAGTTTTTCTACACCGCAATGTTTGGTAGTAAATATTTTACATCAGAGAGCATTTGCGCACAGATGGATTATTATTAATAGGAGGATTGTAATAGAAAATATTAGAAAATACCACCAAAATTCTGCTCTGTATGTCAAGATTCATCTTGTTCAAGAGTGAACAAGAGTAAAAAATAAAATACTAAAACCCTATGCTCAATTTTTAGTGCTGAAATAAGCACAAAGAAAGAGATTCAAAACCCCCACACACAGGCAGATCCATGATGCGCAGGGTATATAACTGTTATATACCCAAAGCCTAAATCTGGCATGAATTTTACAACCTCAGTTAGTGTTATTTGTTGGAATCTGCAAATTAAGCACAGAGATGGTATTTCCAAAAGAGCCCTTTGCAGGATTTTTGCTTTCATAATAAAAGAAAAACCTATGCAAATATATTGAGTTCTTAAACAAACAAAAGTCAAATAGTTCGTCTCACAATCAACAGTTTTAAAAAGTCAGAAAATGATTAAAAGAAATATTTCTCCTGGCAGTCAACAACTGGTAGGCTGTGCTGCTACCTCAATTTCTGATGACTCTAGAAAGCGCAATCCATAGGATAAATATATCTTTTTTGTGTGCAACTAAACATAGTTTAGTGCCAACATAATTCTCAGTGTATTAAATAAACTCTAACAATGCACATACCATTTACATAAACACATATCTATTCCTAAACTATAGAGGATTAGAAATATACATGATAATCATCTAGCCATCTATAAACACAAAAATTATGAAAACATGGGTAGAGAGATGTAGTCAATATAACTTTCAGATTCCTGTGTATTTAATTATTCCCCACCTAGTTTTACATAAAAATTTACCATGTTTTTATTATATAATTCCAGCTTGGAAGGCAACTTTAGGGAAACTGTTTTATTTAGAAATCTAGGAAGAAGCAGATAGTAGTTGCCATGCTTCCTGCCACCCCTGAAAATGAGAATCCATTTGATGATAAATTCACCATTGTAGCCTCAGTTTTAAAGAAGTCACTACAGGGTAATTAAAAACACCCCATGAGTCTTCTCTACAAACCTACAACATGTAACTGGTTTCAGTTCCTATTTTTTTTAAAGAGAATTTGGTCAATTCCTCCTTAGAGATTTCAGAGGAAAAGAAGGATTTTGGAGGACAGATAAATTGAAATGATCCCGCTTTGATCTCTGCGGTTAAGAATCCCTCACAATGGAAGATGACCACTGAGGGGCCGCGCTCCCGGCCTTTTAATGCGTAACAATGGTATCAACAAACAGCTACTTAATCAATATTTGGCCAGAGCTGCTGAAAACTTCCTTTTCAGATTTTAATTCCTAGTTGTAAAACAACCCCAGAGCAGCCAGTGAGATAAGACATTAAACTGACTGCTTAATTGCCTTTTAGTGTCTTGTTAGCTATATACGTACATTCTAAATGGTTCTTTAATCTTTATTTACCCTCATAGATAAGTTACCTGTCATACAGAATCCAACCGAATTTAAAACATTTTCTGTTCCAGTACAAGCCAAACTCTATTTCCCACGTTTGTTTGTTGTTACTGTTGCAGATTTTCATTTTCATTGGCCATCTACTTATGTACAACTTAAACATTTAGTCTCATAGTTAGGAAGAATTTTTTTGTTGTTGTTCTCAAAATACATGTATTCATGGATTCTGAAACCATTCGGATTTAGCGGCCACGCTCCTATTCACGTGACAGATTTCTATATATTCCACTCGCCTGAACCGCGGCGCGCTGACTGGTTCCGCCTCACCGCCCGGGTGGGTTTTATTGCTCAGCCCTGGGGACTTTTAAATGACCCTTCAGTAATTATTACGCACTAGAAGCCCCTACGTCCTGGTTCCGGTGCTATCAACGATCAAATCAAACCCCAAAATAAACATACGATTTCAAGCATTAATTAGAAAATCTGCATGTTTTCAATAAGGCTAGAAAGTAAGCACACAGCAGTCAACCAGACCAAACAAGCGAAAAAGAAAAAGCTAGAAGCTGAACTTCGGTGTTTGCTTTCAAATCGTTCCAGCAGGAAAATTGTTCCCGCGACATTAACAACTAGAACAACACGACGTGGTGTTCTAATAAAATGCAAGTTCTGATACTTCCAATACTTTTAAAAATGGGTGATATTTCTTTGTTGAGTTTTTCAAGGACTTCAGAAAATATGAAATTTAAAGAATCGAGACGACGTTGAGGTCAAATTGGTGATTCTAACAAATGGACAGACTGGTCAGTCCACTTGAATAAAGAATCCGATGCCATAAACCTATGATCCTATACCCAATGATTTTAATCCATAGGAAAGTTTGTCCCCCTCCTTCCCCTCCTCCCAACCTTGGTTCAAAACGTCCCTTCCGGCTCACGAACAGGGAAAGAAACGGCCCTTCGTTTTCCTTGATTTCAACAATCCCTTAAGGATAAAAGTGCTCTTTTCATGATTTCACTGGAAATAAAATACTCCAAAGATCTTTAATGCTTTTCTGCGTTTTAAACTGATTTATCTCCCCCTACCCACCCCCAAAAAGCTGAAGTCGTCCTCGTTAACTTTACAAAAGCTGACAAATAAAATGGAAACTGGAGCAAAACTTTTGTCACTTTTACTTTCTCCAATTTTTTGTAAAAGACGCTCTTTTTTGTAAACGTCAAATAGGAAGGGGCAGATAGGAAAGGAATATAACCCCCCAACCGACCTATGCTTGAGATCTCTTAGAGAAACCTTTTAAATTGTTGCAAACCTCCCACGCTCACTTGTGATTTTTAAAAGGGAGGAAAGTCTTATGAGAGTCTATCGCCAGTCCCCAATCAAAACATCAGTTTGGCAATCTGGCCTCTCTCCCCCTGCACTCCGGAGCTGCCACTTCAAAGCCGCTACAACAAGTCAGTAATTGTAACGTTGCATCTAAATATTTAAGCGAGAGTCTTGCAGTCGCGTGTCCATTTACAGTCCTCATCTGTCCTCTAATTCCATTACTGCACAAAGCAAAAATGTTTCCCAAAACTCACAAACAGGAAAAGCGTCACCCTGCTGGAGAAAGGGGAGGAGGGGTGGAGGAGGAGGAGGAGATGATGAAGGAGCAGTTTCTATTGATTAGTCACCGCTTTTGTGTTAAGGGCTTTCTTTAAAATAAGAGAAAAAAAATGGGGGGAGGTTGCAGAAATTTCACAAATGTGAGCCTCAGGCAAGGGAGGAAAAAAAAAGAGGAGAAGAAGGGGGGAGGCGGGCTGTGTCTAGATGAAAGTGAGAAGGACATAAAGGAGGCAATTGAGTCGGCTGCAGCCCGGCGAGCTAAGCTTCGAGCCGGCCAGGGCGTAGGGGAGGGGGCGGCGCGGCGCGGCGCTTTGGCGCAGAGCGCAGGAGTGGGGGCGCAGTCCATTGTGGCGGCGCCCGCGGGCCCGCTCGGCCGAGCCGGGGGAGGAACAGAGGCGCCCATTGAGCGGCCGCAGCGCGGGGCCGTGCCCACAGCCCCGAATACCACGGCCAGGACTTGGCTCCCCGGCTGCCCCTGCTCCACTCTCAGTGCGGGCCAGGGGATAGGGGGATTGGGGATAGCCGGGCGGGGATAGTGTTCGTGAGCCGCCCAGCGCTCTCCTTGCTTTTGGGCTACGGAGCTGGAAGGCTGGATCCTGCAAGGGTGCGTCAAGCTTAGCGAGTGCCCGCTAGGGAGCGCGGGCCTGAGCGCACCAGCTCTGCCAGCGGCTCAGCTCTTGGATTGAGTGAGGGAAAAGGGAAAGTTGGGAAAGTTAAGGGGACTATCTCGGAGAAAGACACCGTAGAGAGAATGAGGGTGATTCTGACCCCATTCAAGGTGCCTCAATCCTTTTGTTCTAGTGTCTGACAGCCAGACCTCAGGCCAAGGTTGTCCCCTGAAAAGCCAGGCTCGGCAGCAGCCACCAGACTCACCAACTGGAAACCGGCAAGAATACACCACACTGGTCAGGGGACCCCAAAGTCCCTCCTCCCTCAGCTTTCTCTTCCCCCTCTGCTAGGGCACTAGGAGTACTTTATCAATGTTCACTCTATTTTACAAGTGGGCAGCCTGGGATTTTTGATGCCCAAACAACAGAAGGGAGTTTTTGAAGTTTCTGCACTTCAAACTGCACCGCACTCTATCCTTTCTCTGGGACCCCCTTGCCCTCCAGGGCTCATCTGAAAAGGAGCTAGAGGTGCTGAAGAGAGTGACGCTGCATCTTCCTTGACAACCCCAAATTAAATTAGGCTTCAGCTCCAAGGGGTGTGGGTCTGCGTGTGCGTGTGTGTGTGTGTGTGTGTGTGTGTGTGTGTGCGCGTGTTTCCAACAGCACAGCCCCTACTGGAGAGAATACTCTGATTTTAAAAATGGTAGCAATTGCCCTTGAATGGCAGCCGACCCAGCTAGACAGCCCAAAAGACTAGAAACATTTTGTAGGTGAAATGGCCACTTTTTCCACGCTGGAGAGTCCATAAAACTTCCTGGCGCAGCAGCTATTGGGGCTCATTGAATAATTCATCCCTCATTGCAAGCCCATAATGTCTATTCTCAGCCTTTTGTGGTGCTGTTTTCTCTTCTTTTCTCCTTGAATTATAAAAAGGTTGCCTTCCTTTGTTCACATCAAGCTGCTCCGAGCTAGAGCTTTGTCTGGGCTGAGCTAAAGTGTGAGTTTCAATGGACTCTCCAGGCTTTGTCTCCCAAGTTCATCTCCAAGTGTAGATTGTGTAGAGAAGGCCTTCTTTGTAAAAGCTGGAAAAGTTGTACAAATGTTTGACCAGCTCATTTGGGACGTTTTGTCTCCTGGGCCTCAGTCGCCTGTACTGCCAGAGAGCAGCCGTTCTGCCGGGCCGGTGCCTTCAGCAACAAGTAGCAAAGCCGTGGGCCCCCAGCTTCTCTGACCGCTCTGGGCTCTTCTCCCTACTGCCCACAGGAGCACATTTGGTTTGGGGTTGTCTGACTCCCTGCCTTCATCCTTTCTCAGCACCTCTATGCTACAGCTAGGCCTGGGATAAAAGCCAAGGTGTCTTCTCAGAGACCAAGGCAGAAAAATGTACCTCTCCAAAAAGAGGATTTAGGCTGAGTCCATAGGAGGTCCCTGTTGTAAAGCAAAGGAAGCATCTCCCTGCCCAACCTGCTGTGGTTTGCCGTGTCTTTTCTTGATTTCTTGTGTGCACCAGAGTATCTACACTTGTTTTCCCCTCAAATCAGCCATTTGGATCTGTAACTTCCAAATCTAAATATTCCTTCCAGGTTGTGTACAGATTTTGCCTTGGTTTGTAAAGCAGCTGCTCAGGACAGCCAGTGGCTGCCAGAGTTGGGCAATGAAGATAAAAGAAGTCCCACATGGGTGCCACTCTGGTAAGAGCTTGGACCCAGCTAGTCACAGTCGGGCGACGGCTCTGAGCCCACCTGGAAAGCTGCCTGTTCCTCTGGCAACTCCAAAACTAGCTTTGCCCCATGAAGTCCAAGTCCCAGGTGAGGAAACTTCAGGCACAGTGGGGCTTCTGGCCGCTGTTGACCATTTGTGCATTTGAAAAGTGGCAATGACCTTCAAGGCCAAAGCCATTGAGACCCAATCCCCCTGTCTCCCGCTGCTGCAATGATCCCTTCCTGGTTCAACTCTGATGGCGTTTTTCTTTTATTTCCTTCTTTTTGTGTGTGTGCCCTTCAAGTTTGAAGACGACTTGCTGCAGGTGAAGGAGAAGCAAGCTGCACTTCTGTCTCCCATGGGGGAGGCTTTTTCTTAGTGCTGACAGTGCACAGCCGAGAAGGAATAGGGATCGGTACCCCTAGAAGACAGAGGGTGCCAGCACTCTGTTGAAGAACCCAGATCCCTTCCATTTGTAACCCAGAGGTTGAGTTCCTTTCAATTCCCAGATACACATAGGTTAAACTTCATCACATTTGAAAACTAACTTTAAACAAATCAAACCCGTCAACATACACACACATTTATAAAGCAGCCATATGGGGGCAACTTTTGGAGAGTCAGTGCCTCTCTCTCTCTCTCCTTTCTCCTTTAATGCGGGGAAACTCTGGAGACCAGGGCCTTTCCTGAGAGCACAAAAGCTACTGCAACTTCTGAAGATTCAAGCACCCTGTATCACCAGCCCTCCAATTGCTCAGAGATGCCCAGTCTCATACATTTAATGGCAAGAGGGTTAACAGCTTCCCCTGCCCTGCACAATAGAGCACAAGTCACAGTTCTAGAATCCCAGGGACTGAAAGTGGGAAGAAAGAAAGATTTTTAAAAAACAGAAAAACCAAGCAGAATAGAGATGTTTGTTTTAATTCCTCGTGTCTTTCTGGTCTTTCACTCCCATGCCCTTACCCAGGTACAGAGACAGTGAACAAAAAGGAACCTTGATCCGAGCCGGGTTGGCTGCCATCAGGTCCTCAATGCCAGGGCGCCGATGCCCACCAAGGCCCCGAGCGAGCGCGCGGCCCAAGGCGCCACCGCTTACCTCGCTCGCTCAGGATACCGTCGATGCTGTGTTTGGCCTTCTTCTCGCTTTCCTCTGCCTCTTTCCTCTCCAAGTCGGCCTCCTCCTCTTCACCTTTCCCGAATTTACTCCTCAGGATGCGGCTAATGGAACTCACTGGGGGCGGGAGGAGGAAGGAAGCAGGGGAGTGCACGGGGTTGAGACCAGCGGGGCTGTGCGGGAAGGAGCTCCCAACCCCCAGTCAGGGCCCTAGAGCCGCTGCCCTGCACTGTTCGCGAGTCTCCTCCGGCGTCCCTGGGCATCCACATCTTTCTCCAGCCCTCTCATCCCGACGCTCAACCCCCCCTCCCTATAATCTGTAAGTTGGGACTGAAAGACGGAGCCTGGGAAGTCCGTGCTTCAAGTTGGGGCCGGATGCTATCTCTGTCCCTCGATTCTGTGCAGGAAGCATTTCCCTTCTTGAATTCCGAAGACCAGGCTCTAGGTCTCCCATCTAAGAGAATTCTTGCACCAGCCCACAGGGTACCTTCCTTCCTCCCCACCTGAATGCAGGGATACTGCGGTTCGCCTTAAGGGAGGAAGAGCCAAAGCCGACCTGTCCCCCACTGTAAATCAAGTTTCTTTTTTCCTTTTCTTCTTTCTCTCCTTTTTAAAAAAGCTATAAAGGGTTTAAATTTCAACTGCGGAATCGTTTCCTATTGTAAAAAGAAAAAGAAAATGCACTCTCTCCCATTTATTTTTTCCAGATTCCAGTCTGGTAAACAAATCCATGCTCTGAAATGTATGTTTCTCGCAGAGGGAAAAAGGGAGTTTCCTTTTAATTAAAAACAAACCCTTCCTTGCGCCCTCGC
>NW_016107406.1:6448249-6493132 GCF_001604975.1 Cebus imitator
CCCCCGCTGCTGGGGGCTCCGGACGGTTCCTGAGACTCTCGGGGGGAATCTGGGCCCTTGTCGAAGCCTCCCCGGCTTTGAGCAAAATGCAAAGTCCCTCCTGGCGCGGCCCTATCTCCCCTCGGTTGGGGTTACCACAACATTTGTTTCTCTTTAAAAGGGAACATCAATATTAATAAACGCTCTGCCTCTGCCTCACGTTTCCTGCCCTGCCTCCTCAACAGAAATTTTCTTTGGGGAGTCCTCAGCGGTGGTCTCGCCACCCTCCTCCCCCAGGACAAGCAGCTCACCCCTCCCTGCATAAAGTGCCAAGATCGCCTGGCTGGTAAATATTTCAGGGCCTGGGGAGAGGACACCTCCCAATAGCAGAGATGGATAATTGGGGTGATTACGTCTTGGTCGACCTGCCTGGATAACAGCGACTGACGATCGCGCCTCGGGGAGATGTTAATGGGCCTAGTACCTGAGGGCACCGTGTTTCGATCACAGACCGCGTCCTTGAGTAATTTGTCTCGGATTTCCCAGCTGAACATGCCCGGGTTCTCTCTTTTATATTCTTCAATTTTCTTCTCCACGTCAGGCGTTGTCACCTGCTTTAAGAGAACAGGTGGGCAGGGGTTGGTACCCGGTACCCTGGGTCAGGTGGCGGCGGCCCGCGGCCTCTGGGCCTGTCGGGCTGCTCTTCCCTGAATCCTCTGGGAAGGACCCCCTTTGTTAGCAAAAAGACCCCAACTCTCAGAGGCACTTTAGAAAGGGGCTGACAAGAACACATCCTACCCCTGAGCAGCCTGGGGAGCCTCTACCCGCCCCCCACCAGATAAGCCCCAGACAACCGGGATAAATCCAGAAGAATTATAACATCTTGATGGGGGGGGTACTTTCTCATCCCTGGAGATAAGGCAACTGCTTACACAGAACCAACATGAAAACGAAACTAAAAACACAATGTTTGAAAAAGGAGTTGAGAAATCAAGTTAGATCTGTAGCTTGTGCAGCCCGTGCTTTTCCAAAGGAATAGTTATGCTAAAGTGAAGACTAACATGCAAGGTGAGTATTTCGGTTTTTTAAAATTAGAGTGGATAACAAATATAAATAATTTGAGAGACTGACTCTTCACTCCATCCCAATATATATTTTAAAGAAGAAGAAGAAGGAGGAGGAGGTTTCAAAGATTCTTAGAAAGGCTGTCAAGGGGTTTGAGTAGGTGGGAAGGAAGAGGAGGGTGTTTGGAGGTCTTCAGTTTACCATAACTCTCCTGATTTTGCCCGGTGGCAACTAGAAGAAAAGACAGACCTTGTGTAATTCCCTCCCACTCAGCCCTAGCTGGTGTGACTCTTTCTTTGCAAAAAGGGAACCAAAATAATTCAAGGATAGCACCAAACTGCTTTTTTATTTTTTTAATGGAGGCATTGGCTTATTACAAAGAAAACTAATCACCCTACTTTTTGACTCATTGAAAACAATTTGCACTGGGGGAGATAAAGGGCGGGGTTTGGGAGAGAAACCATTATAAAACCTAAAGAGGTTCCTCACATTCGTTTTGGAAAGGGCAATGCCTTGGGCGAGAACTGGGAAGACACTTGGGGTAGAAATCGGCAACAGGTGAGCACATACAGCTTGCCTGCTTTAGGTGTTTATCCAATAAAATAATTTGATGAGGATTCCAGGATTTAAGGGCTTTAAAAAACAAATGTGATTTTTCCCTCGCAAAAAGGTGAGAGCTTTCCCTAAGGGTTCATCAAGAAGTGTCCAGGGCCTGCGCGTGCTCGCGCGTGCACACACACACACACACACACCCCTTTACACACCTTCTCAAACTTCAAAAGTAACTCGTCGGAGAGCCCCAGGTGTCAGCCCCTGCCCCCTGCCCGCTCTTCTCCAACACAGGGGACCAGTCTGGGAGCCAGGAGGGTAAGGCTCGCCCGCTCACCTTGGGCTTGCTGCCGCCGATGGCACCGGGACGGATGGAGCCGGTCTCCTGGTACCTGCACAGGATCTTGGAGACGCAGCCGTGGGACACGCGCAGCTGGCGCGAGATGACGCAGGGCCGGATACCGTGGTGGGCCATCTCCACGATCTTGTGGCGGATGTGGTTGGGCAGCGGCCTGCCGTTGATAAAAACGCCGCCGAGCTGGTTGACGCGGCCCTGGCCGAGGGGAGTGGACACTGTGGGGACAAGGTGGAAAAGAGAGGCAAGAGGAGAGTCACTGGGGGAGAATAGAAAGCACCGACACTGAAACTGCTCCACATCTGACTCCCAGACCCGGACCTTCTTTCAATCACATTTGTTCAAATTATTCACCCATGTAGGGGCTTGTAATCTTGTGTAAAGACAGCAAGTGGGGCAAAATAATTCTCCCCAAAGAAAGCATCTTCCCGTTCGGGCCCAGGAGGAGTGGTAACTTACAAGGAGACCATGCAGCTGGTAGAGAGCCTAGCTTCCTCTAGAAACAGCCTCCTGGCAAACAGAAGTTCACCCAGGGGCTGGCCTTGATGAACTCCGCTCCCACAGAACCCTGTCCAATTGGGATCGCTCCCTTTCTAAGGGACTTGGGCGACCGGACAGCCCTTGGGGTTTCTAGCTAAAAGTGCAGCAGCCAAAGGTCAAAGAGGGTCCGGAAAGGAGGCCCAAGCAGCAGTGCCTGTGTCACCTGTTACATCTTGGGACAGAGACCACAGCAGCGGCCCCTCTAGCCCCCATTCTTGCTAGAGGGTGTTACCTTCTACTCTGGGCTGTGTGTGAAGAGGTGAAAGGGGAATGAGCCTCTCTGCTGGGGCCCCCAAGCCTGGAAAACCATTTGAAAGGACTCAGGCTTGCAAAGCTTCCTGCCTCCCCGCGATTTCCAGAATCTTCAAGTAGACTGAAAGGGGGTTCCCAAGTTTCTAAACAAGTTATAGAAACTTCTAGATGCCATTTGAGATAAATAGAACTCTAATTTATTTATTTATTCTAAAAATTCCAATCACGATGGCGCGGAGTTAGCCACCACAATTTTGCAAGTCAAGAAAATTCTTCCTGAACTAACTTATGTTTCACAAGTGTGGGAGCAGCCGGGATAATTTCAAGTGTACACATTGCGGAAAAGTTGCTTCTGGCGCTCAGAAGCCGGTTCACCTCCTTCTCCACCGCGGCATTTCCAAAACAACAGGGGCAAAGTCGCCCCGGCCCGGTGTAGGTCTGGCCGCCCAGCTCCACCAGGATTTACAGAGAGCACCGCGCTCCATTTGCAGAAAGGAAGTCGAGTGGGTCCTCGCCTCCGACTGTTGCTTCTTGTGGGGTGGGGTCCCCGGGGAAATGGGCTTCCTGGAAGCGCCAAAGGAGCCTGTGGAGCCTGGGGATGGGGTGAGGCAGCCCTGGGATCCAGGCGGCGCCCTGAGTCTCTGCCTTACCTTCCAGCGGGAACCCGCTGCGCGGGTAGCTCTGCCCCGGGCCCGGCCGCGTCATCCTGGGCACAGCGCCGGCCAGCGTGGTCATCCTGGGGACAGCTTCGCTTGGAAATTATATCCAGGTGAAGGCGAAACGGAAAGGCGAGTGCGGCGCGGGTGACCCTCGGGAACTCTCTGAAGCGTGGAGAGCCCCTCCCCAAAACGGCTGAAGAGAGCTGGCGGGACCCGGGGAGGGGGCCTGCCGGTTCCTAGTCCAGAGACTGGAGCTGGAACCCGGGAAAGGGGCGGGCGGGGAGGCCCCGGAGTCCAGGATCCCGAGCCCAGGGCGGAAAAGTTTGGTGCGAGTCTGGGTAAATGTTCCCGCGGCTGGGAGCGCTGAAAAGAGGGCTCAGAGAGCCACGGCCAGCCGGGGAGCAGAGTGAGGCGGGAGCGCGGCCTGCCTGAGTCTCCTCCTGCCGTGACAACGAGTGCGGGGATCCGGGCTCGGGAGCATTTATTAGTTCTTTTCCCCAAAGCTTGGTCAGGAGCCCTGAGCTGCGATTGGCCAACGAGGAGACCGTCCCGGGTGGCGGAGACACGCGCTGATTGGGCGACAGCGGCCACTTTCTCTTCCCATCTCTGGTGGTGCCGAGGCCTCTGCCGGCCCCGGGCCCCGAGGGGGACCCGCGCTGCACCCCTAGCCCAGGAGAGAAGGGTGGCCCCAGAGGAAACTGAGACAGCCCGAGGGAGGTGGCAGCTGCTGAGGGTGCAGAAGAGTCTCTGTCTCTCAGTCTCTGTCATCCTCTCTGTGTCTCTCTCTCTGGTCTCTCTTTCCTTGACTTTCTATTTCTCTGTTTGTCTCTGTCTCTTTCTGTGTCTCCCTGTGTGTGACTTGCTCTGCCTCTGCCTCTATTCCTGTTGTGATTTCCTGATTCTCTATGTCTCATTTTTTCTACCTGTGGGTCTCTCTCATTTCTCTTGGCTTGCAACCACTGGAGGGGGCACAATTCCAATAAGAAAGCGTCTGCAGCCCCAGACATATTTAACTTTGCTTCCTGTGGTCAGTGCCCCTTGGCCTAGGCTTGTTAAGGAGTCCTCCCTGTGGGGTTCTTCCTAGGAGGAGCCCAGAGTGTGCTGCCGTTCTTTTGTCTTCTCCATCTGCAAGCGGGCCTAGTGTGAAGCACAGACCGCCGTTGCTAGGCCCAAGCAGTCGTTAGTTGAAGGCCGGGAGCATGGGGGGGGGAGGGTGCAGAAAAAAACCCGGCTCCTCTTCTAGATTTAAAAACGGCTCTGGCAAGCTGCGGCTCTAAATCTCTACGTATAGATCCCCGATGCGTCGACAGAGATGTGTCTATATGTTAAAGTTTTGCCCGAGTGCTGCGTTTGTTCTCAGGAATTTATTATGGCATTCAGACTAAACCGCTGGAAAAATAAAAGGAACTGAGTCTTGGCTAGGAGCTGAAGTGTCCCCAGCAGGATATGACGCCAGGAGTGTTGTAAAGGCTGTCTGTCCTTAGAGAAGGTACCATTGTGCATAGCCTTTTATTTATAACTTGGTAAGTGCCAGCGAACTGGCCTCCTTTACACCCCCGAGTGCCAGCCCCGCGCTCTGCACTGCGCTTTATTCGCTCGAGTCTATTCAGGGACTGTCACTCTGGAGCCGCGAGTTATTCAGGGCCTTAATCAATCAAAAGGATGAGAATCGGGCAGGTTTTTCCCTTTGAAATAAAGGAAACAATGACTTCTGGGCTTCAAGTTCCCCCTCTTCCTTTTACGATTTTTGAATTTTTCCTGCGCCTGGAGTTCCCCACTCCTCTCTCTCTGTCCTCCTCCCCCACCTCCTTTGACAGTTTTGACGTGAACTCGGGCCCCCAACCCTACTTCCCCATTCCCTAATTAAGGCAAACTCAAAAGGCAAGATGGGGGGGTGAGGTATAGCTGCTCAGCCGTCCACAAGTTGGCCCTTTAAAAAGCCACGCACCAGTGGGGAAAACAGACAAGCTTTCAGCCTGCCTGATGCCAAAGGGCTTGGCTGACCCTCAGAGCCACAGAGACAAGTCTCAGGAGACTCCCAAAAATGTCTGGACCCATGAGGAAAGCATGTGCGTTGTTTAACCTGATTTTACATAAAATAATTCAAAATTTTCAAGGGGAAAATTTTCTCATTTTTTTTTAAGGACTTGGGGCCACCAAAGCCTGTGTCCTTACTTTTTAAGCCACAGTCTCAGGGATAGCATTTTGAGAGCCAGAGTTTTTCCAAGTTTTCTTCCCAAAGGTTGAGCAGAGCCAACAGAGCACTTTCTGGGTTCAGCGGTCATTGTTGCGTGAAGGAGGTACCCGAAGTGTAATTTCAAGAGGGCAAATGTAGGCTCAACTCTCAGCTAAAGGAAACTCTGGGACGCTGTGAGCAGTTAAAGGACGTCTAGCGCTGAGTCTCATTTGTTTTTGAGCCGGAGGCTTGGTCTCCAAGCCCTCCCAGCGTCCACCCGTCGCTCTCCTGCCGGGGTTTTTCTCTCCTGAAAGACGGCAGATGCTGGAGGGAGGCGCTTGCTACAAGCTTCCTTCTCCCGGTCCCGTAGAGTGCAGAGCCCGGGGACCGCTGAACCGAGGTACTGCCTGCGGAGCTGGGTCTTAAGTGCCCATGGGCGCTGGTCTGTAAACTAGCCATCACTTGCTATAAAAATGTATACACGGAGGCCACGAAGACGTGGGGGTACTGGGGTTCTAAAGCTCCAGGATTAGGAGGCGACTCATTTTCTCTCCTTTCCGGCCTCTTTCTCTTCTGCCGAGCGCTCCGAGGTTCACATATACCCAGAGGATCAGCTTGGCCCTTCTCCACCCGGGCAGCGGGCAAAGGTCCCCAGAGACCCGGAGAGGGGTGGAAGCGTGCCCTCAGGCTCTGGACAGCTGAGCCACATTCAAAGACTAATGGAGTCTAAATTTCTTGTGGCCTGTGTCCCCGAAGTCCAACCTGGGATGGCCAGGACAGCAATGTTGGCTGAGGCTGCCCGGCCCATCGCGCCCACACGCCGCCAAACCTAATCCTGCTCAGAGCCCGGGACTCCGCAGAAACCGGTGCAACAGGTCGCAGAAGGGCTCCCTATCCGGCGTCGGTGGACCAAGGAGTCCTCGTGCTAAATTTGGCCGTGGTACAGGCGCTAATTGGCAAAAGAATGACCCAGTGGTGGGGCTTGGAAGGCGAGGGCCTGCGCCCTGCATCCTTGAAACCAGGTTTGGGAGGCAGTGGAGTTTGCCCGGGCTAACAAATTACCCAGAAAGCATCCGGGGGACTCTCCACCACCGTGTTGTGAACGAGCGCTCTGTGCACGTTCTAAATGAAACTGAAGCCTTGACGATATTTGGATAATTTGACCGAAAAATAAAAAAAGGTGGGTGGTGTAATAACTTGTGCTGCCTCCCCTGCTCCTCTCCCTCCAGTTTCAGAGACACTGCAGGTGAAATTAACAGCGGGCTGGCTGTCCACACCTGGGTGAAGCATGCCCTTGTTGGCTTGAAGGCTCTCCCTTGCAGCCCGTTTGGATGCGTGGGTCTACAGCCGAGTTGTGCTTGGGTGACTTCGGCCTGGGCTGCGAAACACCCTTCAGCGCGCAGCCTCCGCACTTTGGGGACCCTGGCACAAGGGTTTCATGGCCCATGCATTTCTCCAGGCCTCTGAGGGATGACTTCATATTCAGCCAGACACAGATCTTAAGAGGAAATTATGATCTATGCAAAATAATGCCCCTGACCTAGTAGGGAGCGGGGGTGGCGTCTGCCACCCAGGCCTTTTTTGTCCTGTCTGAAAGGCTGCGCTCTGGCAGGCTGACATGGTCGAGCAGAGAAGCTCCTGGTCACCCGCCCGGCCCCAGGCACGACTCTCAGGATGCAGCAGAAGTTAGGTAAACGCCGAGAAAGCTTCAATCCCATAGAAAGGCTGCCAGTCATTGGGGGGAGGACATCAAAACTCCAGGTTCCTGATCATGAGCTTCCGGTCCGGATGTGATGATTCAGGATTGGTGAAGGCCCTGGTTAAACCCGTCGCTGCCTCAGTGACCGTCATTAGGCCCCCCGCAGTTATTTGTCAAAAGCATTGGCGCCGCTCTTGTCCCCTTCGAAAAATCAGTCGGGATGAGTTTGGATTAAGGGACTGGATGAGGTTGTGGACATCGCATTGAAACATGGCGTAGGCCAGCCGACGTGGGCTTGCTCCTGCAGCTGGGGGAGCCCCAGGGAACGTGTGAGCGGGTTTACAATAAAGAACATATGGTTTGTGGGAAGAAAGGAAGGAAGAAGGAAAATAGGAAAGGAAATACGCCACTGTTAAGTTGCAGGGAAAAGGAAAAACTTGAGGCAAATGCTGAAGGTTCAAGGTGTATGGTACTTTCAGATTTTAAGAAATCAGTACAGGAAGAAGAGAATAAATCTCAAAGCAACTGCTTTCCTAGTTCACTTGGATCTGAGGAAATTATTTTTATGCAAACAAGGAAGACAAGATTCCAGAGCCCGATGGGGGGGGATGAGAAGCAGGGGAAGGTGTCTTGTAAAAAATTAGAATAAGTTCAGCCTAATCTTCCAAAAAATGTTCTGCCCAATTAGGTAAAAGTTCATGGTAGTGTGGGAGTGATGTTTAGAAAAGGAATTCGGTAACTGCTCTTCTGGTGTGTGTATTTGGGGTGTGTGTGTATGTGTGGCGTGTATGTGTGTGGGTGAAAGAACTGGTGTGTGTGGAAGGGGTAAGGGTTGAAGGGCCTTACTTAGCTGGGGGACCGTCTGGTATTGGGGGCCGGCAGCCTGGGCCTAGGAAAGGCCAGGAAAGTCTGATCTGTGCGGAGGCAGCGAAGGCTGAGAGTGAGGTGGGGGCGGGCGCAGAATTGGCCGAAGTGAATAAAAGAAAACTTGGGATCCGTTTGGTTTCCTTGACGCCTGGAGCAAAAAAGTAGGTGAGTGACCACTGCAGGAACTCCTTCCTCCGGGCACCTGGACACAAAGAGCCGGGGCTGTGTGTCCTGCTCTAGGAGGAGGGGGATATTGGGCGGGTGGAACCTCGATCAAGACAGGCCTCCTGCCGACTCTACGCGGCCCCAGAGCCTGAACCAGAGCAGTGAGCCGCAGCCGCCTCAACCTTGCAAAAGATTTCTCCTCGAGATGGATATCAGCGGCAGAGGAGAGGGGCGAGTGACGCGAGGAGCAAGAACAGAGAAACATGGGAGGCGAATGTTCAAACCGAAGCCTGGACTCACGCCTCAGGGGGGTCACGAGAGCCCAAGGCAACAGTCTGCGAATGAAGCCAGTACCCGCGTTCCTCGGGTTTTAAAAGCACACATGGGGCCAGAGACTGCACAGCCAACTAAACGGAATAAACGCAACAGGTGGAGGAGGCAGAGTTGTTAGGGGCGAAGCCCGGTGCGACCTGGCCAGAGCCTGAGGGAGCGCAGACCTGGGACTGCAAAGAGACGTTTTGAAGCGTGCTGCGCGCACCTGCATCTCGGAGACATCCGACTCCACCCGAGCATCTCCGGAGAGCGCACAGCCCACAGATGCAGGGAGGGCTGCCCTCTAAGACACGTCCTCTCCCGACCCCTCAATCTTTCAAAATTGCGGAAGAGGCGGAGAGGATGAAAAAGAAGAGAGAAAGAAGGGAAGAAATTTTAAAAAATAATAAAGGGAGGGAAGAATGAAGGGGAGGCGTGGGGGGGGGGGGAGGAGGGGAGAAACTCTCATCAGCACAACCAAAGCGGGGCGCCTCAGCTTCTTGAATTTCTAGACACGACTTGCATTCAATTCCTTTCTAGACCTTAAACTTTTCCTTCATCTCCCATCACCCTAGAAATCACCCATTTCCTCTTTTAAATAACATTTCCCTTTCTGGAGAGGAACCTTTAAACAAGTCGTAGGTTTGGGGGCGAGGGACTGGAGAATAATTTTGATGCAGAACCTTGGAGATTCAGAGCCATGCGGAAAAATTCTAAAAAGATGAAAACTGACCATCTCCAACACAGAAACCCATCGAAAGGAGCCGGCTAGACGTGTTGATTAGCTGGAGGGAACACGCGGCAGAAGTGCGGACCCCTCGCTAACCCGCCGCCCTCCCAGAGCTCTCTTGCAGAAAGCTGGCCGGCTCCCCGCGGTGGCCCTTCGCGCACAACTCGTCGCGGTCTAGTTTCTTCACCCTGGAAAACTCTGTGAGGGGCACCCCAGCCCCAGCTGGGCCAAGAGTTAAGACGAGTAGCCCCAAGAGGAAGGAGCTTCAGAGAGGCTTTCTTCCTGTTCTTCTTCGTCTTTTTTTCTAAACGAAATCTAATACTATCTGGCTGCAAAAATATATTATCACCGGCTCTGAGCCTAAGAGATTAACATTTGGATATGTAGGAAACGTAATCTGCATGGCTAATTGATTCTCAGCGTATCAGTTTAAAGGATAAAGATCGATATCTACATGATGGATATTGTATTAATAGGGGCATAAATAAAGGCCGAAAAGTCGTTACCGAAACCTTTGAAGCCACTTTTCGGCTCTCGGGCCTTCCACGCGGCAACTGGGTCTTTCCCACCTCCCCGCCCCCAGCTCCTGCTGGGTAGGGAGCTCTTGCTTCCCCCTCCAACTCGATACTAGGGTGGAGAAGTCTACGGTTAAAGTGAAAGTGTTTCACTGCGGCAACGCTAGGGAGAGGTGGCTCTTTTTTCTTGGGCTGCAGCAGGTGGACAGTAAGGCCAGAGAGAAGGTAGTAGTTTAGCAAAACGCACCACTCTCAGATGTTTAGAAACACAGAAATATGCGACCCACATAAGAACACACACACACACACACACACACACACACACACACACAATCACGCAGGGTGGGGAGGGTTCTCCCTGAACACCTTTTGGCCTTAGAGACAAGGAGTAAATGCTTCTTTCCATCCCTTGGGCCTCCTCCCCCAGGGCAGGGACGGAAGCCCAGGCCCAGCCCCAAGATCGGTGATCTAGGCTCCTGGAGGTGTCCTCTCGATGGGGTAAGTACAGGGCAGAATCAGGAGACTCTGCGAGAAGAGTGAGGGGGCTGGGGAGCAGGGGTGCCCGCCAAAGTCCACAGAAAGCAAGGAGGCCCACTCGAGGAGGGGTGGATGTAGCAGAGTTGAGTGAGGGCCTGAGCCCCTGGGGCGAGGGGAACAGAATGGGGTACACTTGATCCGGAACAAGAAAGCCTCGGCCGGGCAGCTGCCAATTAGTCCCCGATCCCAGCGGCCGCTTCAGTGCGGAGCCCAAGCCACCCAGGGAATTTTCCAAATGTAAATCAAACACCCTTGGCGCCTCCCTTCTTCATTAATTAAGAGGAACGTTTCGACAAAACCGGCGTAATCTTTATTAATTACGCAGCCCTCCGCGCGCCGTTCGCATCAATCACGCCCAAATCGAAAGTGCAGGGGGCGTCTAATCCCTTCCCAGAGTGTGTTTGGAGAAGGAGCCGCGTGGACGACGTTTCTACCGTGATTCCCACCTTTCTGGGCTCTCCTTGAGCTGGCTGCTCACCCGGCGCGCAGGGAGGCCTTTCCCTGAAACCCGGTCTCGTTGAGCGCTGGCAGGACCGCTCTAGATTCCCGGACAGGCCTGGAAATGCCCCCCACTCACCACTTGGGCACGGGCTTGTACTCAGAAACTCGTACTGGGACTCCCGAGGACACTGTGTGGCCCATTTCTTCCTTACCCTTCCCCCCAGGCTCAGCAGGGACCGCGCAGTTCTCAGTCCACCTCTTCCCTAGGACGCTCTAAAGAGGAGCCTGGGGCGAGGTGACAAGGATAGGCGGAAAAAAAAAAAAAAAAAAAAAGTCCAGTAGGCCCAGGATGCCCCAACACTGTTCTGGGGCATGGGTCAGGAAAGACCTTGGAAGTAGTCTGAGAATACCAATTCCTCTCAGGTGACCGGGTTGCCTTGGACCAGCACAATGTTCAGGAGTGAGTGCTGGGGAGAGAGAGGGGGTCCTTCAGTTATTGGCATAGAGAACCGGGAAAGCTCGCAGCCTTCTGATTGCGAGTGGGAAAGCTGGCTGGAGATTGGGGGTAAAGGGGGTGTGTGCAAATTCAAGTTATTTCCCTGCAGCCCCGCCGAAAGCAGGGACCCTGAGCTTTTATGCGAGAACGCTTTGGGGCGGGGTGTCCTGTGCGACCACCTCTCTCAGCAAGGCAGGGTTTGGCCTCTTGGCCTGACCTTGCTCCCTAGTCCCACCCTATACTAATAGGTCCTAACCTTTATGCGCTTTGAGCCTGGACCATTGCCCCTTCAAGAGATTCCGCTGGATAAAGAAAAATTATAAAATCTGGATCAAGCTTGGCGTCGGACGTCTGGCCCTCAGCCTGTCCCCACCCTAAAGAACTGGTCTGCCCACCCTCGCGTCCTATGGCGCCCTCGCCGGGAAGCAGAAAGTTGCACTGCACACTGAGCCTTTCTTCGAGCGCTCTGCCAGGAGCTGCCGAGCCCCGGCACGCAGCCTTGGGCACCTGGTGGCCTGCGAAGAAACCTGCCCCATTGAGCTGCTTGGGCCGCACTAGCGGAGACGAGAGTGCATGTGGCAGTGGCCCGCGAGCACCACGCGCCAGGGTTTAGCAGCGCCTGGAACACTGCCCTCTTCCCAGCCGTTTCCTTCGTGCCGGAGCTGGGCACACTCCGGTGTCCGGCATTCTCACATTCAATCATTCATTCTCCCTCTGAAAGTTCTCATTAAGTTCTCAGGCTCCTTTCCTCATGGGTCATCTCCTGGACCTGAGGCGCCTGTGAACCTTGCGGGTCACCAGATCATTTTATGGTCTCCCTCTTCTCCCACTGAATCATCGGCTGGGCCAGTCTTCTGGCTACGGCCGGAGTCATCGCACTGACACACGTGGCCTTTGATTTATTCCACATATGCTCATTGAGCTTCTACTGCGTGCCGTTCCGAGTGTTGGCGCTACAGCAACGAAACAGACCAAAGTCCTTGCCCTGGCAGAGCTGATGGTCCAGAAAATAGCAAAAAATAATATATAAATGCACCCTGCCAGGAGATTGGTTTTAAAACTGAGGCTCAGCTCTGGAGAAGCTTGAAGGACCAAGGGTAGGGTAGTGAGTAGGGGGGCCGGAAAGGCTGGGGTGCAGCTGACATTTCAGCAGGAGAGGTCTGGGTCGGCTCTACCGAGCTGTAGCTTCTTCCCTTCCAGTGATTGCGGCTCCCAAATCCAGGATGGACCCAAGCCTCTTCATCTAGCCACCATCTACTGAAAATTTGCATTTTTATTTGATAGAAAATGACAGCTCACCTTCTTGGTGTCCAAATCCCCCACTCTAAGGGACATGTCACTCTCATTTTCCATACAAGAGGAAACTCCCTCCAAGGCAAGGGAGATGTCGGGAAAGCTAGGAGTGCCCTGCTCCAAAAGGTGGGGGCAAGTCTGTGTGTTCCTCCTCGGTGATTTGGAGGAGCTGCTATACCACACTGGCAGTGGGAGGGGAGTGGAAGATCCCTCTTTCCAGAGAATCCAGGGGAGCCCCAAACCCTAAAGAACCAGTCATCATTCCTTGGCTGGTAGCTTTGTGAGATAAATGGAAAATAAACCAGCAAGAGGAATTTGGGAGGAAATATTTTTCACAGGGCTCCATAAGTTATTAGTACAAATTCTTTGAATACATTGTTGAAAGCCTTAGAAGTTTGAAACCAAGGAATGCAACAGATGAAGTGAAGGCAACAGCATGTGATCCTGCAGTAGAGGCTTGAAAAGAGACCATGGGACTTGACTTTCCTTTCCCTCCCCTCCCCTCCCCTCCCCTCTCCTCCCCTCTCCTTTCTTTCCCCTCCCCTCCCTTTTCTTTCTTTCTCTCTCTCTCTTTCTTTCTCTTTCTTTCTTTCTTTCTTTCTCCTTCCTCCCTTTTCTTGTTCTTGTTGATCTTCTACCTCTCTCTCTCTCTCTCTCTCTCTCTCTCTCTCTCTCTCTCTCCCTCCCTCCCTCTCTCTTTTTCTTTCTTGAGATGGAGTCTCAAGGTGGTCTTAAACTCTTGGTTTCAAGCCATTCTCCCACCTTGGGCTCCCAAAGCCACTGTGATTATAAGAATGAGCCACTATGCCCACCTGACATTACACTACAGATTTCTCTATAGTGCTTCACAGTCAGAGAGTAGTTCTTACTTATCACAAGAACCACTGATAAACTAAAACCTACCAATACATAACTTAGAGCTGCTCAGCAGAGAAGTAAACAGAAACCTGTCCCCTTGGAAGAGGTGAGAAGGCCCATGTTGAAAAGGAATCTTCATGGCATCTCCAAACCTAATCTTCATATCTTCAAAGCAATCCAAAAAGGTTCTCAGAAAGACCAGGTACCTCTGTCATAATGGGAACATGAGAATCATGCCTGTAATAGAAGCGATTATCTCTGCTCTGTCAGTACAGACCACTCTTCTGCTTGGTGAAGCAGTTTGACTTTCAGAAGAGCAAGCTGTGTGAGTTTCACTGGGGGAGGTTGACTCAGGAGGGCAGGAGCCAGACCAAGGGACATTCAAAAGCAGAGTGGCAGAAAAAAATTAGAAGTTTTCCAAGCTCAAAAAGCAGGAAAGTCCTAGGAATGGATGGTCTTAGAGACAGAAAAAAGGAAAAACTCCTGGAAAAGAGAGGCTTGCTCCAAACTGAAAAGAACACTGGAAGAAGAGAGAGAAATAGAGGGAGGCATCAAACATCAGAATATGATTACTAAGGTATTTGTGATAAAATGAACCCTAACTGATGTTCTGCATGCAATCAAGGTGGTATTACACTAGGCAACAATGAATGACCCATTTCCAATTTGAAGGACACATTTGCAGTGGGAGAATTGATCTGCATCCCCAATTCCCTCTTCCATTATAGGGGAGATTCTTGTATACTTGAGAGCAGCAGAATGTAGGTGGTTGATGTAGGGGAAAAGACATTAGAAAGGACAATGCAATAGTTATGATCCTATCATGAGCTAGACAAATTACATATACCCTTACTTAGTACTGATTTGAGAAAAATCCTATTTGGTTTGCTACCAATATTTTAAAATAAATAGAATTTGGACTTTGCCTGCTCAAATCTTTCAAAAGTGCAGAAAGATAGGGGAAAAAGGTGAATGTAAATAAAACAAATACTTGGAATAAACCCTTTTAAAGTAGAAGTCACCCAAGTGTCCGGATGGGGACATCAGGGAAGAGGATGCCACCATGCCCTGCTTAGCATTACAAACTGCTAAGCCATCTCACCTTCCACCTGTCACAGTCTCTGTCCTGGGAATCAGTTGACACTCTCCATGAGATTTCTCAGAGGACAGGTTCAGTGTCTTGGCGTGGGCAACATGAGAGCTGGGAGGGCCTGCTGTTTCTTGGTCCTGTTGCATGGGGTCTCCATCCAAATAAGCTGAATAAGCTATCTTAGGAGAGCCAAGGAAATCCACAGGTGGTGAAGTCAGTACTTGATCACCGTGAATCATAATAGTATATGTTAATTGAGTGTTTAATATATAACGGCACTGTTCTCACTATATTACAAAGATTCATCTATTTATTGCTCAAATCAATTAGGTTATATCTAGTCAAAATGAGGAAAAAGAGGTACTGAGAGGTTAATAAACTTGCCCAAGGTCACACAGCTAGGAAGCTGCTGCGTTAGGGTTGAAATCGGGACAAGGTTATATTGCCAGTCCTGGTCCATTAAAAGTCCTAGTTTTCTGCTACTTTGATCAGCCCCAGAAGGCACGAGGTCTAGAAGCTACCTAAATACTTAATCTTTCATTGTTTGCCTTGTTCTGGCAGTAAGCAAATGTCAACAAAAGTTACCTTTAATGCCTTCAGGAGGCAGCAAACTAACTTATCTCAATTGAAAATAATTTAGAAATTTACTTCACCTCATTTCCCTTTTAAAATACACCCAATAATCCCACTTTAAAGTGCTTGCTTATTTGGATTGATTGATTGAGACAGGGTCTTGCTCTGTCACCCAGGCTGGAGTGCAGTGGCTGGATAGTAACTCACTGCAGCCTCGAACTCCTAGCTCAAGCCATCTAGGTAGCTGGGACTACAGACGTGTGCCACCATGCCCGGCTAATTTTTGTATTTTTTGTTAGAGGATCACACCGTGTTGCCTAGGCTAGTCTGGAACTCCTGGCCTCAAGCTATCCTCGGGTCTCGGCCTCCCAAAGTGTTGGGATTACAGGTGTGAGCCACTGCTCCTTGCCTAAAGTGTGTGTGTGTGTGTGTGTTTTTTTTGTTTGTTTGTTTGTTTTATTTTAAACAACCTTTTTTCCCCTCCCGGGGAAAATTTATTAGCCAATATTTCCATGCAAAAAAGAACTTGAGACACTTCAGCCTCAACTTTCCGCCTCTAATTCGGTAGGGACAATAGCAGGTGGAAGATGAAGATACATAGTAAGAATTCCAACCTTCTCACCTTCCCGTTACAGCCGATCCGCTCCGCATTTCGAACGCAACGTCTTTGCGGGCGTTCTAAGTCCTTCGTATTCCGATGCAAGCCCCGCAGCGAACCTCGCCTTCTTCCCGACCGCCACCTCTGATTGTGGAGACGTCATAGAAGGCCTGGGATAAGGACTGTGTCGCTGCAGAGACCGTGTCTTGGGCTCTAGGGCACGCGGATGCAGGCTCCGCCCCTGGGGAGAAATTCACAAACTCACCTCAAGACTCCCAAGGTGTTTCCAAGTTCCCCTCCCACTTTCCTGTCCAGGTCACGCTGCCCCGGCCTCGGACAATGAGAGGGTTTGTCAAGATGCTCTTTGCACCTCTGGAAGCCTCGAGAGAAATGAGGGACTTTCGGCGGGGAACACGTTTTCGGAAGCTGTTAGGGGCTGAGGTTCTCGAACCCCTGCTGGGCGCCAAAAGCACTGGAGAAAGGCGGGACTAAACTAAGGCGACCCTCCGCAGGGCGCGGGCAGCCTCAGGCACTGTACCCGGCGTCGGCTTCTTTCTTAATTTACTTCTTTGGGCACCTCTGCAATTTTTACGAATAGATGCAAACGCGGAACTTTCGGGCGGGCTCTGGGAGCGGCCCGTGGGCATCTAGGAATATGAAAGACGTCATCCGCTTGTAAATAACCTACCTCCCAGCCCCAGAAATTGAGGACGTCACAGGTGAGGCTGAATACCAGGTTCCGCACAAAGGTCAACCAAACTGAGCCGGGATGGCGAGTGACTGGGTCGACAAGATACCGTGGCCACTGGTTCCCTCCACGCGCGACAAGAGGGCTCGTGACAGCGTCCTTGTGCCTTCGATTTGTCCCGGAGCCCTCCCCTGCCTTTTTGATCTCAAACTCACCCGTAACGGGGCAAGGAATTGGGGCGAAGGGGACAACCTAAAGTGTCGTTGGCCCGGAGGAGAGGGTCTCAGCGCCTGTCACCCAGGGAAGCCTAGGGTCCTTTCCTGCCCGAGAGGCTGCAGGTGGGGGAGGAAAACCCCGCCAGCTCCAGGGTGCGGGATTCTGATCCTCCCACCTGAGAGCCTCCCCTGGTGTCCCACGTCCCAGTCGCTGTGACTGCCCTGGCCGCGGTCGCAGAGTAAGCAGGAACCCAGTCCTTGGCCCGCGTGCCCTCCTCTTCCCTTGAGAGTCCTTGAGCTCAGCAGGAAGCCACCGTCGGCGTGTGCACCCTCAGGTAAAGTCCAGTTTGTATCCCCCCCACCCCAGAAAAAAGAAATGGAGGTAATCCCATGTCTCCCACCAACTGCAAACCCAAGTATACCTGCACCCAAGAGCGTGGAATTAATTTGCACGCTGAATGGCTGCTGTTTAAAAAAGGGTCTTTTTAGCAGCTTTCCTGGCGAGTATTTTAAAACACGACTCTGCGCCACATCAGCTCGGTCGTCGGCACCTGTCAGCGACCAGCAGACAAGCTGAAATTCCCCTTTCAGCTGTCGCTGGCGATGACACCCACATCTATCACTGGCGATGTTTTGTTAATTTAACCTCGAGACTTCCCTGATTATCCGCATAATCCGTCCTCAAATCCCCTCGTTGTCACTGAATTTTGCTGACTCAGGGGACTTGGAAAGCACTCACCTATTTTGTGGGGGATGGGAAAGCCCACAGAAAAGCCTCCTGCAAGGGGAAGGAGCAACAGCCCCCGCTCCCCAACGTGAGAAAAGACCCCAGCAGCCAAAAGCGGATGCAAATATTTACTTAACTTTCCTGGGAGTCCAAAGGTACCCGGAGTGTGTGTGTGTGTGTGTGTGTGTGTGTCTGTGTGTGTGTGTGTGTGTGTGTGAGAGAGAGAGAGAGAGAGAGAGAGAGAGAGAGAGACAGAAGCAACGATTAAATAACCCTCCTTTGGTGATCCAAGCCCACTTTCAAAATCCAAAATCCTAAGCATTGCTTCAGGATCTCCCAATTGGTTTCTAAGACAGGGCACCTGGTGGCGTTTAGTTCATTAAAGTGAGATTAGTAAGACAGTTGCCTTTCAATAAATACGTTAAATCTAATGGCTCTCAAATCTGGCTGCACAATAGTCTCACTTGGGGTGCCTTTAAAAAAATACCGACGCATCTCCTTCTCCACTGCCCTGATCAATTAAATACATGTCTCTGGGGGAGGAAGGGTGCTTCAGTACATTTTTTAAAGCTCTCCAGATAATTCTAATATGTGACTAGGGTTGAGAGCCTCCATAAGGCTCACATCGGTGGATAAATTGCTATAATAGGAAATGAGCTTCTAGGGACAAATTATTTGTCTGGCAGAGCTTGACCCTCTGATTTTTTTCCCAAGCAATTACTTTCTAATTCTCACTTGAAGTTAATTCTTCCCTAAACTTTGCTTCAGATAGAACTTGTTCTCTACCTCTCAAATTCAACTACAAAATATTTTTAAAGCCACACAGTAGTGACACAAATGAGTTATTTACATATGATGGAGAATACTTGTTTATGTGCTATGAGATAGTTGAGTGGACCATACATTACCACAGTTCTTGAAATCATAGCTGTTGAAATAAAAGTGTTCTATTCTTTCAGTTATTAAACATGCTCTCTTCTGCTTATTTTGTGGTACGTTTTGTAAGATTAGAGGCTAAAAGAACTTTTTGCATATTTTCTCCACTCTCTTCCCACTTCAATATCCCCAACTCAACCCCATGGAGATGTGGTATTTCTAAACCAAAGATAATCCAATTTTACATGCACAGAACTTTTTTTAAAAAGAAAAAAAAGGAAGTGTGCACATTTTTCCTCAGCTCCTAGGAATATTCTTGGAAATGAAACATTGAACATTCTTACTTCTCCAAGTGTATTTTATAATCAGAAGTTATTGTGAATTTATCACAGAAACAAATTTGCTTTTCTTTGGCATATTTTAGTCTGCATAAGAGTACAGAAGGCTTAGAATCAAACCTGATTGAAGGAAAACAATGCTGATATATATTACAAAGCTTATCTTATATGGAAAATCAAAAGAGATATCTAGCAGAGGATAAATGCAATCTCTTACACTTTCTTCATTTACATAACTTCAAACTAAGATCTGGCTGCAGTCATTTCTAACACTCATTTCAGAAATAGTTACTACGGTAAATATTAGCTACTCCTCAAACTCACGCTATAACAAATACAATTTTAAAAAACATGATTTCAAAACAAGAGGTGTAATGCATATTTAGCAAGCATGCAGTTCATTGTCCCTAATGTGAATTTCATTATCTTTGTATAATAGCAGAAATGTGAAATACAAATATCACCTAACAGAAATTCAACGATTAAAGAGGGTGCGAGTTGAATCACAGAATAACTGGGGGGTTGCTCAGTTATCAATATTTTAAAATTATCAATTCTATAAAGAATGATTTATTAAAATGGCAAAGATTGAATACTTAATAAAACAGGGAGTAACAAATAGTAAGAAATTTAATAGATCTTGTTCTCATGTTGGAAATTCCACTGCAATGTGCTTTAGTCCCAGTTACACAGGTGCTGCTAGCCTTGGAGGCGACAATGTAGACACGTTCACAAAGATACCTTAAAATGTCACACAGTGCAGAACTGATTAAAAATGGAGGCCAAATATCCTTTAGTCTCTTTAGTGGTTCCTGTCACTGAATATAAAACAGTGAGAGTTCCACTGTTATAGTGCTAATTTTTCTCAAAACTCAAGGTGCTTTCCATAATATTTTTTCACCTTTCAAAAATTCTTATGAAGTAAAGGAAACTGTTTACCTCAGCTTCCCAGGTTAGTGTGAGTCTGGGAAGCCAAGTCACCTAACATTCATTCCAGAGTGTCCTTTCAGCAGACTCAACAGAACGTTTAGCAGTCACTCACTATGTGCCCAGAACTGGTTAAGGCTTTTTGGATCAAATGGATGACCAGATAGACAAAGTTCCTGTTCATGTCTTTACATTCTGGTTGCAGGGATTGCTGAAAAATGCAACTGATAAGTAAGACTACTGCAAACAGCATAACACTTATTAAATAAAGTAAAGCTTATTAAGAGAGTAAAGCTGGGATAGATATCCCCTGAGATTAGAGTGGTCAGAGCAGACCTCTCTGGGGAGGTAATATTAGACCCTTGGAGACCTAAACGAAAGAAAGGTCCATATAGGGCTTTAGTTTCCAAAGAGTTTTCATGAATTTATCCTCTTATGTGTACAAATCTTCACATCAATTCCATGAGGTAGGTGGGGATGATACTCTCCACCCCTAATTTTATAGATGTTGAGCCTGAGACTCAAAAGAGGTTAAATGAGTTTTAATGGCCTTTCTGACTAAAGAGAGAACGAGTATTCAGGCTTATACCTCCCGGTTGCAGATACTGACCCCAAACCCAATATGCTGTCTAGATGTGCATGTTCTTCACTAAATCCTATTGTATTTAGAGGCTGAATGTTTAGTTCATCATCTGCATCATAAGTTTCTTTCACCGATAACTCTAACCTGTAGTCACAGAACCTTGGCAGAACACTGCACATGGGGACCAGGAGTTTCCGACCAGGTACGAAGACCAGGCCAGGCTGGGTTTTTTGTAGTGACTCTACTTGGTAGTTCTCACTCATAAGGTGAAGAGGTGTCCAGGATTGAATCAAGCTTTTCCAAGATGATGAAAGTAACCATGGGAAGGGAGAAAAACACTTCATTTTCACCAGGAGTCCTCTAGACAACTCACTTGTTATTTGAACAATTACTTCTTAAACTCCTGCTTTGTCTAAGGTACTGGTGTGCAGGTCCTTCCAAGTGAATAGAAATGATTAAATCAAATCTGCTGAATGAAGAGAGGTGAGAGAGACACCTGAATACCAGATAACCATGAGAAACCAGACAGATATTTCCCATGATCACATCCTGTCACTCAATTCCTGGTAACAAAATCAGAAATTAGCAATAAAGCATGGTAAGCCACAGAAAATATCTCACCGTGTTTAGATACTGAGCCACTAAGTGTATCTCTTTGATTTAAAAGTATTCTGACTCAAATTTTAATTAGATGAAATTTACACATGCAATCCATAAGAGAAGCAAAATGTGGCTGTTGTTGTCACTGAGGTGATTCAAGAATGTATTTCCCAGTTATGAGGAATCTTTTAGGTTACATTAGTGGTGTATTTTTCTGGAACACAAATTAAGAAGAAAGCTGGTGCCCAAAGTAACTTTAAACAGACTTCCAGGTTGCCAGTTTAACACACATAAAAAACTCATGTGTGTGTACACATGTGCAAATCGTTACATCCACAAAGCCAAGTTGTTACTAGTATGCATATATTTTATACGTGATACATCTTTATACATATACCTAATACGCACATATATACATGTGTAGCTATACTTCTGCAACTTAACAGTTTTTAGTGGAAACAGAATTTCAGCAATGAAGGTAAACAAAGAATGAATAAAAGGTAAAAATGGATATAGAAGTAAAACTATGGAGACATGGGGGTATAAATAAATTAAAACATCTCTGAAAAGCGATTTTTAGCAATAGAAACCTAAAAACATTTCCTAGAAAGCAGAACAAAATCTAACAACAGAGTTCAATTTTAGTAGATGTTGTGGTAGTAATATGTAAGTTACTTCTCTCTTTGGACTACAACAGATCTCACTGGGCTCCTATTAAATCCTAGAAATAATCCCACGAAACACTCATTTTAGCAATGTGCATTTCCATGTGTGAGTTATTTCTCGCTCAGCCCCATTTAAAAATGTGAAATTTGGATTTAGATGGGGACATATTTAAAAAAGAAAAGTGCCATACAAGTAATGGAGGACTTTTACCATGAAATTAATGTCATAAAATAGATTTTTCTATAAATACCTCTTTTTTATTATGAAGACAATGCAGACATAAAACACTTCATACTGTAGTTTCTACATCGCAGCCAACCCACTTATCAACGGCCAATAAATTACTTCACCCCTATGATAGATAAAAATGCTCAATTCAAGTTCAATTAATAGAATAGTGTCAGAATATCATGCAGACAGCTTGCATAAATACTCGAGGAATAACAGCATACCTTCAGTAGCTTCTGCGATTTTTAAGCATGAAAACTTTTTCTCATTCCAAATTTCAAAAGATGGAATAAAGAATGTTTTCATATAAAATACATTTGGAACACTTTTCCTTCTTTAAAAGAGGCATCTAACCCACTTGCAACATACACTGGTAATTCATCTTTGTAATTACAAAATGAGATAGATATGTATTCTTTTTCAACTCATGTGACTGTATGTGAACATTTCAGTAATTCCCACAATATCAAACAGCTAAATTCAAAATCATATTATACTTTCTAATATGTGTATATGATATATATGTTTGTAATCAAAGGCAGAAAGACCTTCAGTTAGTTGATTTCATCTTTGGGCACTATTTTATATTTTATCAGACAATTAAGAGTCATTAGTTATTTCACAGTATAAAATATTGAATCAATTACCAACAGGCCTTTATTTTCTGCTCCTAATTTCGAAATGTATTTGGACACGAGGTATGGAACTAATGTCACTGCTTATCAAACAACTTTTCTGGAAATCTTAATGCACAAAAATTTCCAGATTTATATATTGAAAAATAAATTATATCTTAAATGAAATTGAGAAAAAATGGCGAGGGAAAGGAGAAAATCTAGTTCATACTCGGCGTGAATATCTTTCAGTATCTTCCAGGTGGGGGCAACAGTAAGTCACTTTTGAGAGAAGGGAGAACAGGCTCTTTAAGCTCCCTGAGTCCAGTTAACAGAAGATGAAATGACTTCCTGGCAGTAACACCGTGAATAAAACAACCACAAGCTTCCAGGAGATGAGACTTCTGGGCTCTGCTCCAGACAACACCCGGTCGTCGGTAAGTAGGGCTCACCGCCCTGGGCGCGCCACCACCTCTGCTGCGCGGAGTCCGCCCCGAGCGCGCACGCGCGCCGTGCACCTGCCCCAACGAGCCCAGCTGCTGCCCGCTGGTTCTTCCGTCAGCTCTGGCTACGCCCGCGCTGTGCCTGCAGGGAGCGTCCGTCACTCTCAGCTCTCAGGGTGTCTCCCTTTCCAGGACCGCTAGGAAGTAGGGTACCCTTTACCTCTCATGTTTACATCCCTTTCATTCTTCCTCCGGGCAATTCAAATCCATTCACAGCCGCCACAGATCCACTTGCGCGCGCGCAGCTGCACCTTTAAAGAAACTCTCAAGTCCTGGCAGCCAGAAAACCCGCTTTCGGGCGGGGCGGCGGGGCTCCCCCTCCCCTTGCCTCCTCTCCGCAGATCTTTATGCTCTGGGGAGGGATGGCCGCACACTCTGGCGAGGACGAAGGTGATGCATAACGCAGAGGTCAGTTTTGCACAGTCCGAGCAAAAGGGACCCCCCACCAGCATCCCCACCTGGTCAGTTTCCCTCTCTGGTACTCCTCGTCGCCCGAGGGACAGAAAACTGAGGCCCCGCGGTGGCGGAGTTGGAAGGGCATGTGAGTCCGGGAGAGTCCGGGGTCCGCAGGGAGAGGGCGCAGAAGCTCGAGCGCACCGAGCCAGAGGCCCCCTCTTCCGTCGCGCGGTGCTGGAGGTGCAGGCGCCAGGTCCGCTGCGCGGCCCGGCTACGTGTCGCTCCTCCGCGCGCCGCCCGCTGCCGCCGGTACCCGCGGGCCGCCGCCGCTGCCCCCCGCCGAGCCTGCGGCCGCACCCTCGGGCCGATACTTGAGCCAGCAGATGACCCAGGTGACAACGACCGAGAAGAGCGCCAGGATGCTGGCCACCGACAGGCAGATGGGCCCCACGGGCGAGGGCGAGGGCGACCCGGTGGCCGGTGCTTCGCCAGGGGGCGCCCCGCCTCCGGGGGGTCCCCCGCCGCCGTAGTGGTTGACGAAGATGAGGCCGGTGAAGAGCAGCACCACCATGGAGAGGAAGGAGAAGACCACGCACACGCAGCCAGCGGTGAGCGCCGCGCGCTTGCAGTTCTGGCAGCTGTCGTAGGCGCCCGGGGCGCGCAGGCCGGGGCGGGCGCGAGACCCGGGGGCCTCGTCCTCGGCGTGCGGCGGCGGCTGCGGAGCGGCCGGAGAGGGCGGCGGTGGCGGGGCCGGGGTGGGCGGCGGGGTGGCTGCGGGCGCGGGCAGGCGCGCGGGCAGCGGCGGGAGGCGGTCCTGAGGCAGCGGGTCGTGCGCGGCGCGCAGAGCCAACGGGAAGGCCTCGGCGAGCTTGGTGTTGTTGGGCAGGCCGTGCACGCGGCTGTCGGGCAGCGGCGTGCGGTGGCGGCACACAGGGCATGCGATGGCGCCGGGCGGGCCAAGCCAGGGCGGCGGGCGCGGCGGGCGCTCAGGCGCGGCAGTGGCGGCGGCGGCGGCGGCGGCGGCGGCGCGGAGCTGCAGCTGGCTCAGGCACTCCTGGCAGAAGGTGTGCAGGCACGCCAGCAGCTTGGGCGCACGCCGGTCCGCGTCGAAGTAGTTGTAGCAGATTTTGCACTCGTAGTCCTCGAGCTGAGGGAGGCCAGGGACCGTCTCCGCCGCGTCCCGGGCTCCTGCGTCCCCGCAGTCCGGGGATCCCTCCACGGCGACCCCAGTTCCCTCCCGGCTCCTGGAGCTGCCGCTCGGGCTCTGCTGGCTGCTGCCGCTGTCGCTCGCCAGCGCTGCCATGGCATGATCCGCCCCTCATCGGGGGCTAGGTGAGGTGCCTTACTCCCCCTGCGCCGCCGCCGGGGCTGCGGGCGGGGAGGAGGCGCTTCTGCCTCCCCCACTCTGACTGCTGTCGCCTGGCGGGGGAGGCACCACTGGCTGGGCCAGGCGGGGGCGCAGCGGCGACCGCCTCCCCCTCGCGCCTCCCCACCCCCAGCCCCCGGCGCGTGCACCGCGGTCCTTCCCCGTCCCTGGGCGCCTCAGCAGTCCCCTTCGTCACCCTCAACGCAGCCTTCCCGGCAGCTTTGGATATAGGCTTTAGTTGGACTTGGAATTGGGAGTTGAGTGCGGCCCGGTGGCGCGCGGTAAGGAGATTTGGGGTGCGGCTGCTTTATAAAGATGTTGCTTTTCACCCCAGCAACTCCCCGCCCCCCACGCGGGTTCGTGGCAGGAAACCGGGTCCTGAGTTTTCCTTCTTTCTCTTCCTCGACACCACCGCCCCACCGGTGTGGTTCTGTTTATCCTCCCCGGTCTGGGGCTGGGTCTTTGGCGAAGCCTCCTTGTCACCCATCCACCCCCAAGCCAGAGCTCACCAATGATGTAATGCGGGACCCGTGCAGGGAGGGGAAGTGGCAGCCTCAGCGGCCTGGCAGCGGCGGTTCCTTCTCTTCTTGAAAATTGTGATCTCATCTCTCCATCCGAGGGAGAAAAAACAGCCATCACCAAGCCGTTCACGCTTTGTGCTTTTGTTAGCGGAGCCCCGGAACCCCTGCAGCGCGCATCTCAGGGTGCAAACCGAGCCTCAGCCTTTTCCTTGTATATCATTTGGAGCAAATTTTTGAGCTGAACAGTATTTCTCTCTCTCTCTCTCCCTCTCTCTCTCTCTCTATTTCTCTCAGAAATATTGCTGAAATTTAAAGGAGGACGAAGACACAAACTCATAGGTGAGTCTTGCTGTTTTCCTGACGCTGACCACAGCAAATCGAGGTAGCTATTTCGTTGGTGCACAGGCTTTCACAGAGGCAGACGGGGGCGGGGCGGGGAAGTTGTCAAACAGATTCACAGACTTTCAAAGTGCGGCTCAAACCGAGTTCCTGGGCTCCCTCACTCGCTTGGTCCACTTAAACTTTTAACATACACATGCAGGGAGCTGAAACTCCAGGGGCAATGTGGGACAGGTCTTCTTGATTTAATCAAAACAAATAGATCAGCTGGACCGGGTAGCAAGAAACAGCTTGCTTAAGAAGCACTGAATAGGTGACAGGAGTCGGGGGGGGGGCTTGAGGGCGGACCATCTGAGGGGTGTTCAGATATTCCTAACCAGAAAGTCTGCGCCCGGATTTCTCAGGTTGGGCCTCACCCTACGAGCAGGGAACCTACCTTCCTCCTCAACACAAGAAAAGATGGCTGTGGAATGTTCTGGATTCCCACAAGTTGGGAATGTTCCTACTTTTTCTTCAGATTCTCTGCAGAAGACAGCAAGATGCCCCCAGGGAATGTTTGCGAAAAGGATGAATGGATTGAAGCAAGCTGAAGAAAAAGAAGGAAGGAAAGAGAGACACCAGTAAATCACCAATGTAAAGAAAAGAGGTGGAGAAGAGGACTTACACATATTGTTTCTATGACATTTGAAAATAATTTTTTTACTCTATACTAATGGTGAATGTAATGTCTTCAGTTTAAGGGGCTTTAAGTGAAGTTCATTAAAACCCACTACTTTCCATTTTCTAGTTTTAAATTTTGCAATTATTACTTGGGGTGATGACATTATTCTTTCAATTTTTTTAAGCATTTCACTTTGTGATGGGGTGGTGATCAGAGAGGGTGGGTTCAGGGGACATCAGGAGAAGGCCTTAGTCTGGTCTTGGAACATTGCAGTGTCACAAACCTGACTGTGTAGGAAGTGGCTTTCTGTCCTCTCTCCCTCAGTTAGTTGTATGACTGTGAAAAGCCTGAAAATGTGCGTTTGTGCACAGTGTTAAACTGGGCTCTTGTGCTTTAAGCTCTGAGTAGCTGTGGGCTGAGAAGAGACTTAATGCTGATGTAGGACATATTGAAAACAGAATATCCGGGAGAAAAGAAGCACAGGAACAGGAGGGCTAGTGTGACCTCCACGCCAACTGACTAAAAAAAGTTCTGAAGGCCTATATGTTTGCATATAGTGTGCATATGGGCAAAACATTTAAGATTTTGAAGTTTCACTTTATTATGCATCCTCACTATTCAATGACAGATTTGAGGAACAGAGTGTAGGATGACACTGGGGTTTCTCCAGCTCAGCAAAATTGACATTTGGAGCTGGCAGTCTTTGATGTCAGGCTGTTCTGGGCATTGTTTACTGTTTAGCAGCATCTCTGGCCTCTACCTACTTGATGTCAGTAACATCCCTCCCTATTGTGACAACCAGAAATGTCCCCAGTTGAGGTCCATGGAGCTACAACAAAGCCACAGATTTGGTTAAAGTGAAACTGAAACCAGTAATCTCTTACAGCTCCTGACTAGTGTAAGATAGCATTCTCAAAGAATTTAGCGGCTACAGGCATTTCTTCTACAGCTCACGGTCATTTAGATGCCACTGAACTCTCTTTGAGAGATCCAGTACAGTTTTTGTCAATAACACATCCTGCTGTTGGAGTCATAAACAATTGTCAGAATTTGGTTAACAATGCTAAAATTTACACTGTGTTTGGATAAGTTTTTCAGAGGAACCTGAATCTTCAATTATTTTATAACCTGGGGCCAATCATTCATTTTTAGGACTCGTAAAAATGTCATGTGGGGCTTCTGTAGGCACAGGGCATGACATTGCTAAAGAGTGTGAGTTTGTGTGATGCAGGCCATAGGCATCCTCCTTACTAGACTGTAAGGCCAGTGCTAGTGTTACCTGCAGGTTTAAGTAGTAAAGCTTGGAAATTCGTGTAGAAATTAGAGTTCCACTTTGGAGAAAGATGTGTTGAAAGAGGTAAGAGACAAAGAACTCAGTATAGGTTGGGCGTCCGTAATCTGAAAATCTAAAATCCCAAACTTTCTGAGCACCAACATGATGCCACAAGTGAAAAATTCCACACCTGACCTCATGAGATGAATACATAAATTAATATTTTATAATATTAAAAATATTATATAGGCTGGGCACGGTGGCACACGTCCATAATCCCAGCACTTTGGGAGGCTGAGGCCAGTGGATCACTTGAGGTCAGGAGTTCGAGACCAGCCTGGCCAACGTGGTGAAGCCCTGTCTCTACAAAAAAATACAAAAATTAGCCAGTTGTGGTGATGGGCACCCATAATCCCAGCGACTTGGGAGGCTGAGTCAGGAGAATCACTTGAACCTGGGAGGCAGAAGTTGCAGTGAGCCAACATTGCACCATTGCACTCCAGCCTGGACGACAGAGACATTCCGTCTCTCTCTCTCTCTTTCTCTCCCTCTCCCCCCATATATATATATATATATATATATATATATATATATATAATATATTTATACATATAATATATGCATGTTATATATAATATATATATTATATGTATAATATATACTTATATATAATATACATAGAGTGAGACTGTCTCAAAAATATATATACATATTATATATATATGTATTGTAAAATTACCTTGTTATATATGTAAGGTGTATATGAAACATAATGAATTTAATGTTTAGGGTCCCATCCCTCAAATGTCTCATTATGTATGTGCAAATATTCCAAAATCTGACATCTGAAACACTTTTGGTCCCAAGCATTTCAGATAAGGGATACTCATCCTGTATTCATGTCAGTATTTGAACTGACTGTGCAAGAATCTTGTTCATCCTTGAACATGTTAGACATCCACTGTTTGGTGAATTGTTTTATTTTTGAAGATTTGCATATAAATGGGAGACAGCTATGCTGTCAGGCAGTCTCTTACGTAGATTCCCTCTACTGACCACCTAAAGTGAGAGGATGCGTTAGTTTTGGAGTTACTGTCTCACAAAGGACTTACTGGTGAAAAAGCATTCACACAGAGTGTGAGTTGACAGTCCTAAGTCCAAATCCTAGTTCTGCTGCTCATCCTTTGTGTAGTGCTAGATGTGCGACTTAGCTTTTCTGTGCCTCGGTTTCCCAAAGTGTAAAATGAGGATAAGGGTGGTTACTGTACAAGCCCATTGTGAAGACTGAATATGCCGTACACATAACATACAAAGACTCCTAGGCTGCTGTTAACATTCAATATTATCTATGACAGGGATTCCTATACCTGATCTCAGTGATTCTTACGAAACCCTGTGAGAGAGGCTCAGAAAACTTATGTAATCAGGCCAAGGTGACACAGACAATAGGAGCAAAGTAGTTTTCATGCAACTCTTCTGCTATTTCAGAGCTAGAGATACAGGTAGTATCTCAGTCAAGAAGACCAAGCAGAGGCCTGACCTATGAATTTAATCGCACATTATTGATCTGCTAGTTGCAATTTAAAAAAAGCCCTGCATAAAACATCAGGACAAAGTGAAATCTCACTGGAGGCATTGGAGGAATATATATATATATATATATATATAGGCAGCTCATGCCACTCAGAAGCAGGTAGTAGATGACTCAATCGAAGCCTTGGCATTTTAAAATAGAAACTGGGTCAATTCAGTCAACATTTTTTGAGGTCCTATTCCAGAAGCCATTGGTGCTGGTGATAATATACCTGGCCTCCTGGACTCAATAATTTAATAAATGAGCCAAGAGGAGCCTGAGGAGGCAGGCTGATTTTATGTGATGTAGTAATATCCTGGAGGGAATCCTAGAACAGAAAAAGTAAGAGCGTTAGGGAAAAGCTAAGGCAATCTGACTAAAGCATGGACTTCAGTAAACAGTAGTGAATCAACAATCAGATTGTCATAATGTATGAAAATGGGTAAAACTAGATGATGGGGATACAGATGCTCATTATACTACTCTCTTCCATGATATTTAAAAATGTTCATGACAGTCATCAATCTTAGAGACACACTCAAAATTGGCATCATTTGTATAAATATAGCACAAAGAATGCTTATATTTTTGAAGACCTCACTAAGCACATTGGTTTTGAGGGATTGGAGAAAACGATCTGGAATCTAGCTCTTTTGTTCACTTTTTTTTTCCCTTCAGTCTTTTTTTGTTCTCTGCCTTCTTTAAGAAATCTACAGCGGGGTGCAGTGTCTCATACCTGTAATCCCAACACTTTGGGAGGTAGAGGTGGGAGGATCACTTGAGGACAGAAGTTCAAGGCTAACCTGGGCAACATAGGGAGATTGTCTCTACAAAAAACTAAAATATTAGCCAGGTGTGATGTTTCATGCCTGTAGTCCTAGCTACTCAGGAGGCTGAGGCACGAGGATTCCTTGAGCCCTAGAGTTCGAGGCTGCAGTGAGCTATGATCACACCACTGCACTCTAGCTTGGACAGCCGAGCAAAACACTGTCTAAAAATAAAAAAGAAAAGAAAAGAAAAAAGAAATTAAGGAAGGCCAAGGGTGGTGGTTCACCTTTAATTGCAGCACTTTGGGAGGCAGAAGTGGGAGAATCACTTGAGGCCAGGAGTTCAAGACCAGCCTGGGAAATACAGCCAGCCCCTATCTCTATAAAATATAAAAATAGGCAAAAATTAGCCAAGCGTAGTGGTGTGCACATCTGGTCCCAGCTATGAAGAGAGGCTGGGGTGGGAGGATTCCTTGAACACAGGAGTTCAATGCTACAGTGAGCCACAATTGTACCATTGCATCTAGCCTGGGTGACAAAGCAAGATTTCATCTCAAAACAAAAACAAAACAAAAAGAAATCAAGGAAGCACTGAAGACGACGGGGACCCCAGGTGTCACCTTTTTGAAACAGGAAGGAAAATCAAGGCTGAGCTCACTGCCCAGCACAAGTCCAAGGAGCCCTTCTCTTCCTCTCTCCATTCTCTGCAGGCACTGCTCAGGCCTCAGAGCAGTGCCCTTATCACTCCAGACGTTAGTGATAATCCTTGCTCCAAAACCCAGACTGCATGGACCACAGCAGATAAACAAGAAATATGGGAGCTTATCAATGCTATATAATAAATAGAATAATGAGAAAATGGCAGAATGGAAAATAGGAGCTCTTCCATAGTGGATTTTGTAAGAATTACTAAATCCACTGTAGAAGAAATACCTGTTTAAATACCTGTTTCT
This sequence comes from Cebus imitator, assembly GCF_001604975.1. Lineage (NCBI taxonomy): Eukaryota > Metazoa > Chordata > Mammalia > Primates > Cebidae > Cebus > Cebus imitator. The sequence continues at coordinate 6,478,813 of NW_016107406.1, forward strand.
AACCTATACATGGTCTTTGAAGCTTTTTGCTTTTCAGAGTTTTAAACTATGCAGGTCTGGAAGGCTGGACCCTCTCCTCATCTGGGAAAATGATTGCCCCACTTTAATCTCTGGAAGCCATTCATGAGCTTATGCCTTCTATGCCAACCAGATACAGGCTCAATTCTAAAATAGCTTTTTCTTCCTAACATTTGCTACACTTTGTATGGCAAAGGCAAGATCAAATGGAAATGCATGCAATGTACTGTGCTTCTGAAAGATCATTCTGCAGCCTGTGACTCCTTTTTTTTATTTTTTGAGATGGAGTCTTGGAGTCTTGGTCTGTTGCCCAGGCTGGAGTGCAATGGCATGATCTCAGCTCAGTGCAACCTCTGCCTCCCAGGTTCAAGCAATTTCCTGCCTCAGCCTCCCAAGCAGCTGGGACTACAGGTGCCCACCACCACACCTGGCTAATTTTTCTATTTTTAATAGAGACGGGGTTTCACCATATTGGCCAGGCTGGTCTGGAACTCCTGACCTTATAATCTGCCCACCTTGGCCTCCCAAAGTGCTGGGATTATAGGCATGAGCCACCATGTCTGGCCACCTGTGACTCTTTCAATCAAGCCTGCATTGTTGTCAGAAAATTTTTTCCCTCTTATAATTCTATCCTTTTATCTGATGCTATTAATATAAAAACACTTATGTCAAAAATGTGAGTTGAAATTGAAAAAGCTCTTTCTCTTTGAGCAATGAATATTCTCTCTGAGAAATAAAAGTAAAATACAGCACTTTTAATATAAAGAAATATACCTTCTTGGATGTCACAAATAGGAGTAAACGAAGCTGCCATTGTATTGCATTTCTTACCTTTATTTGTCGTGGCAGTTCTATCAAAGCAATGAATCTCAAAACCCAAAACGTTGCCCTAGTGCTGGGAAATATTAAAGGCACTCAAGTTCCCAACCTGACACCAGGAAACATCTTGACCTTGAGGGAGAATAAAAGCCAAAGATGGTGTTAAGACTAATCAAGTCTTTGACTGAAGAAGAGGTACTGTAAGTTCCCATGGACTGGAGGAGGTGAGGAGACGGCCCAGCTTCTGAGACTCTAGTCTCTTTGATACTTCGCAAAGATCTAAGTAGTAAAAGACATCACAGACTGTATGGCCAAGCAGTTCTTGATGTGTTCGATCACCAGTTGCAATATTTGAAAGGAAAGGAAACATCAAATGAAAACATTTCAGACCTGGTGTCAATTTCTCACTCTTTAATGCCCTTTATACACATATGAAGTCTATTTATAATCTCTTGAGCATCCTGGCTCCAAGGGGAATTTATTAAAAGAATTACATTTGATTAGAACAAAAGTGAACAAAGGTCCACAGAAAGAGAAGGACAGTCAAACAACATGGGTTTGAACTGGGTGGGTCCATTTATACATGGATTTTCTTCTTCCATTGTCATCCCTGAGACAGCAAGACCAATCCGTCTCCATCCTCCTTCTCAGCCTACTCAACATGACAAAGACAAGGATGAAAACCTTTATGATAATTTAATTCTACTTATGAATAGTAAATATATTTTCTCTTCCATATGATTTTCTTAATATTCTTTTCTCTAGCTTGCTTTATTGTAAGAATACAGTATATAAAACATATACAAAGTATGTTTGAATCAAGTAATTTGTATTAACTATAAGGCTGCTAGTCAACGGTAGGCTATTAGTAGTTAAGTTTTTAGGAAGTCAAGAGTTATATGCAGATTTTTGACTGAACAAGGGCTGGTTCCCCTAACCTCCTAATTGTTCAAGAGTTAACTGTAGGCCGGGTGCAGTGGCTCACGCCAGTAATACCAGCACTTTGGGAGGCCAAGGTGGGTGGATCACTTGAGGTCAGGAGTTTGATACCAGCCTGGCCAACACGACAAAACCCCATCTCTACTAAAAATACAAAACTTAGCCGGGCATGGTGGTGGGCACCTATAATTCCAGCTATTTGAAAGGCTGAGGGAGGAGAATTGCTTGAACCTGGGAGGCGGAGGTTGCCATGAGCCAATATTGTGCCACTGCACTCCAGCCTGGGTGATGAAGTGAGGCTCTCTCTCAAAAAAAAAAAAAAAAGTCAACTTTTCTAGAAAGTCTAGTTGTAAATGGCCTTCATTCATGTTTGAGTAGCTCCCAGTCACTGTTTTATGGTTGCTTTTGTGTGTGTGTGTGTGTGTGTGTAAAACCCATAACAAAATTGACCATCAAAACCACTTTTAAGTGTACAGTCCAATAGTGCAAAGTATATTCACATTACTATGAAACAGCCATCCATAACTTTTTATCTTGCAAATCAGAAACTCTATACCCACTAAAGAACAAATTCCTTTTCCCTACTCCCCCCAGTCCCTGGTAACCACCATTTTACTTTCTGTTTCTATTAGATTGGTGCAAAAGTAATTGCGGTTCTTGCTATTAAAAGTAAATTTCCCCATTTAGGTACCTCATATAAGTGGAATCATACGCTTTTTGTCTTCTTGTTACTGGCTTATTTTACTTAGCATAATGTCCTCAAGGCTTATTCATGTTGTAGCGTGTATTAGAATTTCCTCTTCTTTTATGGCGGAATCATATTCCATTGTATGTTTATATCACATTTTATTTATCCATTCAACCATCAATGTACACTTTGAGTTGCTTCCACCTCTTGGCTACCGTGAATAAGGCCGCTCCGAACGTGGGAATGCTGATATCTCTTTGACATACTAATTTCAGTTCCTTTGGACATAGACGCAGGAGTGAGATTGCTGGATTCATAGGGCAATTCTGTTTTTAATTTTTTTAGAAACGTTCATACTGTTTTCCATGGTCGTTGCATCATTTTACAATTCCACCAACACTATGTAAGTATTCCAATTTCTCCACATCCTTGCCAACACTTATTATTATTATTTGTTGTTGTTGTTGTTTTTGATAGTAACCATCCTAATGGGTCTGAGGTGAAATCTCATTGTGGTTTTGACTTGCATTTCTCTGATGATTAGTGATATTGGGCATCTTTTCGTATGCCTCTTAGACATTTGTATACCATATTTGGAGAAATGTCTATTCAATGCCTTGTCCCATTTTCTGATTAGGTTAATTTTTTTGTTGTTGAGTCATTGTAGAAATTCCTGACATATTCTGGATATTGACCCTCTATCAAAATATATGATTTGCAAATATTTTCTCCCATCCCATAGGTTGCCTTTTCATTATGTTGACGGTGTCCTTCGATGTGGAGAAGTTTTCAGGTTTGATGCAGTCCCATTTATCTATTTTGCTTTAGTTGCCAGTGCTTTTGGTATTGTATCCAAGAAATCATTGTCAAGTCTGATGTAATCAAGCTTCACCTCTATATTTTCTTCTACAAGTTTTATAATTTTAGGTCTTTAATTCATTTCGATTTAATTTTTTTACGTGGTTTAAAATAAAAGTCAACGTCATCCTTTTGCACATGGATATCCAGTTTTCTCAGTACTATTTCTCCATTTCTCTATCCTTTCCCCCTTGAGTGATCTTGGCATCCCTGTCAGAGATCATTCGATTATACACATGGGTTTATTTCTGGGCTCTCTATTTTTTAACTTAATTAATTATATTATACTTTAAGTTCTGGGATACATGTGAGGAACGTGCAGGTTTGTTACATAAGTATACACATGCCATGGTGGTTTGCTGCACCCATAAACCCCTCATCTGCATTAGATATTTCTCCTAATGTTATCCCTCCCCTAGCCGCCCCAAACCCTGACGGGCCCTGGTGTGTGATGTTCCCCTCCCTGTGTCCATGTGTTCTTGTTCTCATTGTTCAATTCCCACTTAAAAGTGAGAACATGCAGTGTTTGGTTTTCTGTTCTTGTGTTAGTTTGCTGAGAATGATGGTTTCCACCTTCCCCTACAAACGACATGAACTCATCCTTTTTTTATGGCTGCATAGTAATTCCATGGTGTATATGTGCCACATTTTCTTTATCCAGTCTATCACTGATGGGCATTTAAGTTGGTTCCAAGTCTTTGCTATTGTGAACAGTGTTGTAATAAACATACATGTGCATGTGTCTTTATAGTAGAATGATTTGTGTATATATGCAGTATAGTAGAATGATTTGGGTATATACCCAGTAATGGGATTGCTGTGTCAAATGATATTTCTGGTTCTAGATCCTTGAGGAATCACCACACTGTCTTCCACCATGGTTGAACTAATTTACACTCCCACCAAAAGTGTAAAAATATTCCTGTTTCTCCACATCCTCTCCAGCATCTGTTGTTTCCTGACTTTTTAAGGATCGCCATTCTAACTGGCGTGAGAGGATATCTCATTGTGGTTTTGATTTGCATTTCTCTAATGACCAGTGATGAGCTTTTTTTCATACGTTTCTTGGCCACATATATTTCTTCTTTTGAGTGTTTGTTCATATCCTGTGCTCACTTTTTGATGGGGTTGTTTGTCTTTTTCCTGTAAATTTGTTTAAGTTCTTTGTAGATTCTGGATATTGGCTCTTTGTCAGATGGATAGATTGCAAAAGTTGTCTCCCATTCTGTAGGTTGCCTGTTCATTCTGATGATAGTTTCTTTCACTGTGCAGAAGCTCTTTAGTTTAATTAGATCCCATTTGTCAGTTTTCACTTTTGTTGCCACTGCTTTTGGTGTTTTAGTCATGAAGTCTTTGTCCATGCCTATGTCCTGAATGGTATTGCCTAGGTTTTCTTCCCTAGTTTTTACGGTTTTAGGTCTTACATTTAAGTCTTTAATCCATCTTGAGTTATTTTTTTGTATAAGGTGTAAGGAAAGGGTCCAACTTCAGTTTTATACTGGCTAGCCAGTTTTCCTAACAGCATTTATTAAATTGCTTGTTTTTGTCAGGCTTGTCAGAGATCAGTTGGTTGTACATGTGTGGCATTATTTCCGAGCCCTCTGTTCTTGTTCCGTTGGTCTACATGTCTGTTTACTCTAGCCTTGTAGTATAGTTTGAAGTCAGGTAGTATGATGCCTCCAGCTTTGTTCTTTTTGCTTAGGAGTGTCTTGGCTATATGGGCTCTTTTTTCATTCCATATGACATTTAAGTAGTTTTTTCTAATTCTTTGAAGAATATCAATGGTAGCTTGATAGGGATAGCATTGAATCTATAAATTACTTTGGGCAGTATGGTCATTTTCAATATTGATTCTTCCTATCCATGAGCATAGACTGTTTTTCCATTTGTTTGTGTCCTCTCTTATTTCCTTGAGCAGTGGTTTGTAGTTCTTGAAGAGGTCCTTCGTATCCCTTGTAAGTTGTATTCCTAGGTATTTTATTCTCTTTGTAGCAATTGTCAATGGGAGTTCACTCATAATTTGGCTCTCTATTATTGGTGTATAGGAATGCTTGTGATTTTTGCACATTGATTTTGTATCCTGAGACTTTGCTGAAGTTGCTTATCAGCTTAAGTAGATTTGGGGCTGAGATGATGGGGTTTTCTAAATATACAATCAAGTCATCTGCACACAGAGACAATTTGACTTCCTCACTTCCTATTTGAATACACTCTATTTCTTTCTCTTGCCTGATTGCCCTGGTCAGAACTTCCAATACTATGTTGGAGAAGAGGCATTCTGGTTTTTGGAATCTTCAGCCTTTTTACACTGATTTTTTCCTTATCTTCATTGATTTATCTACCTTTAGTCTGATGTTGGTGACCTTCAGATAGGGTTTCTGTGCGGACATCCTTTTTGTTGATGTTGGTGCTATTCCTTTTTGTTTGTTAGTTTCTCTTCTAACAGGCCCCTCTGCTGCAGGTCTGCTGGGGTTTGCTGGAGGTCCACTCCTGAACCTGTTTGCCTGGCTATCACCAGTGGAGGCTGCAGAACAGCAAAGATTACTGCCTGTTCTTTCCTCTGGAACCTTCGTCCCAGGGAGGCATCTGCCAGGTGCCAACTGTGAGCTCCCCTATATGAGGTTCATCTCATTGGGACTGATTAGTTAGTGAGTGTAGCCTATGGAGGGTGTCAACCCCTGCTAACTAGGATTACAGGCATGTGCCACCGCAGCCAGCTGGTTTTTGTATTTTTTTTTTTTTTTGTAGAGATGAGGTTTCACTATGTTGGCCAGGCTGCTCTGGAACTCCTGACCTCAGGTGACCTGTCCTCCTTGGCCTCCCAAAGTGCTGGGATTACAGGCATGAGCCACCACACCCAGCTGGGACTCTCTTTTATTTCATTGGTCTATTTGTCTGTGTTTGTGGCAGTGCCATACTGTTCTGATTTCTGTAGCTCTGTAGAATGTTTTGAAATCAGGAAGTGTGAGTCCTCCAACTTTGTTCTTCTTTTCCAAAATTGTTTTGGCTATTCAGGGCTCCTTGAGATTCCACATGAATCTTAGAATAAATTTTTCTACATTTAAAAAAAAAATGTATTGAAATTCTGATAGGGATTGCATTGATAGTCACTGTTCTTTAATACATGCAGTGAAGAATCTTAAAAACATAGTGAAAACTGCTGAGGCCACAGGCAAAATCTTGATAGCTAGAAGCTTTTATAATTTTTCTCAATTTCTTTGTAAAATAAAACTATTACAGCAGAAACTTATGAAGTGAATATGTTTGCCTTAGAGTATCTTCTTTTCAGATCTATACAGATAGTTTAAATGACCCCTATTAGAAAAGAATGAGAGAACCAATTGATTCCTTTGAACATGGTAGTCTTAATAATAATAATAATAATAGTTGTTATCATAGTACCATATAATTTGTTTGGTTTTATGTTAATTAAAGCATTTAAATTATATCGTCTCATTTCATTATAGTCTGAAGCAGAATTTCCTAGTTATGGTCTCTAAAATAATAGTTCCTCAAAAAAAGGGTTTTGTCATTGAATAATCTGGAAAGCATTCCAAACCACATTCTACATTTTCTACTCAGAGATTGAATATTAAAGGCTCTGAGAAGTACTGTTACAAAGATGTAAAGAAATCAGTTTGATGTGGTATAAACAAGTGTTTATCAAACTTTTACAGCCTCCAAAAATATTTTTTTAGTAAACCTATTAATGTATCTTATGTATGACTAAAAGTGTTAAGAGAAGAGAATTTTGAAGAAACAGATTCAGATGCTGCATCATAAATATTGAAATGTTTCAAAGTAGTGCAGGAGAGAAAGTGCATAAGACAAAGGAGCACATCTACCAACATAGGAATTGGCCTCTCCCATTATACCTAGAAAGGGCTAAGGCTGGAAGTGAGACTCGATATGCATGGAGAACCAGATGTATTAACAATAAAGAAACAGGGTAATTTTTTCCATATGCCATTTGTATCATCTACATGAAGCCATGTACTTACGTGCAGCAGCACCCTTGCTGAAAAGAAACAAACAGAGTCTAAGCACACATTGAGCCAAGATAGACTGCCTCTGTTAGATGGTATCTGCTTAATTGACTCTTCACATGATGATGATTTTGTAAAATTTCCCATAGATGGAAATAAAAGACAAATCACCTTTCATCTAGCACGGTTAATCATAATTGGTTGTTTATGTATTTTTCTCCCCGACCATGATATATCCTCCCTCCTAATTTATTTTGTATTTTAAAAAATGCCTTCTTCCGAAACATTGGAAGAGTTCAAAAACCTTTCAACAATATATTATTTATCTTTCTGGCCACACAGATTCCTTCAGAGTCATTACAATCCATCAACTATGCATTTGCTGAGTTAATAATAAACAGATTTGGTTTTCAGGAGACTGAGGCCATTGTAAAGGGCACATCCATTAGGTTTTTTCCCATCCACTATCAAAGTATGTGGGTGAGGTACTCACTTCAACCAGGTGCAAGCCTGTGGGCCTGAAGTTTATATTGTTTGGAGGACCTTTTTAAGAAAAATAATTCAAACTACTTGGAAAGAAGTCAAGTATTCATGTAGAATTATAAAATAACCACTGCCACAACAAAACATTTAAAGTTGACAAATTCAGGAAGATATCAAAATCCAGAAAAAAAATTTTTTTAATTAAAAATTTTTAAATACCCCTCAATAAAATTATTTGTCTGCATACCATTTGATTTTCTATTCATACAACAAGAATTTTGTCATACTTTCTACAGAGAGACTAGAAGAAGAAATCAGTCTTTCTTCCAGCATGGCAGATCAAACAATGTATTGTTTTTTTAAAGTGAATAGTATGGAAAGGTTCCTTTTGGTTTCCCAACTTGTTGGTATTGGTGTGTACATTTTTAGGATTATTATTAATTTTAGAAACCCTTCTTTAGTGAATTTCATATATGAGCTGTAAAATTGCAAGACATTTTAGGGATTTGTTTGTTGCAGGGACTAATTTTAAGTACTCTGAATTGACAACACTCACTGACCAGCTTGTCTTTGGTGTCCCTAATACTGTGGCATATTACTAGGGTTATATGAGAACCTGCACCTTCCTTTACAAAGTTAGATGCACAGGTATATGGGGTGGTAAGATTAGGACCGAAAATTGTTTTTTGCACTGGTACAGCTAACTTCTACAATGAAGAATCTGTGAACTATGTAAATATTTCACTAAACCAAAACTAAAGATCCATTTCCTTAGTCACGGTCCAAAAATGCCCATGGCTACTTCGATGCCACCTAACAAGGGGAAGTTGAAGTGGAAAGAAACAATGGTCTCAAGCATTTGCAGTTAAAATTTATTCCTGTGAATTTTGTGAGAATATATGGACATGGGAATACTTTTAAGTTCAAATGAAGGGCCTTGAAACACATGCTTCATTACTTTCCTGGTAAATCCACTTCTGGTTTAAACTCAAATTTTCTTCCCCAGAGTTGCTGTCGTTTCTTTTGAAAGAATGCACATTTGCATATTGAACTAAAGGGACAGAGTGTGTAGAAATGAAGCAAATACATGAAAGACAGATAGATATATGACTGTAACCCAGCTGGCCAGATTATTAATCTAATAAATCAAAGAGGGGCTTCAGGATGGCTGACGAAAGACATGTGGAGCTACCTTCTCCACAAAGAAGAACCAAAATAGTGACTAGACAATCACATTTCAAACAGGTAACCTAAAGAGAGAGAGAGAGGAGAGACAGAGACAGAGAAAGAGACTGCTGGAATTCAACAGAGAAGTGACAGGAAACACATAAGACAAGGAAGGAGTGGGGAGCAAGGCAGCCTGCTCAGCAGGGATCTGCTGGGAGCCTGGAGAAGCTCTCCAATGTGGAGAAAGGGTGAATGAGAAACCCTCAGCAGGTTCACCTTCTTACCATGGACTCCTGAAATCCTAGCCTGGACCCTTAGCCATTCAGCTCAAGCAGGCCCTGAGACTAACATAAGGAGCTGCTTGAAGACTACACCCCAGTATTCCTTCTGAGAGGAAGCTCATGCAGGGTCCTTACAGAGCTCCTAAATCCTAAGCAGTTACAGGAAGGAGCCATTTTGGGAACACAGCCCCTATCATACTGTATTCTGCTGAAGGGCCCAATAGCCCCTGAATCTTCACATCCCTGGAGCCCCATTGACATTCTCCACCTACATTCACCACCATGGCTGGCTCTGCTGGCAAGGCCAAAACACAAGCCATTGGCAGTAACCCAGCTACCTCCAGTATCAGGGCCACTGTGCATTTAAAATCACCCCAAAAAAAGGCTACCTCACCTATAGCAGCTACCTGAGGCCAAAATGTGTGCTCCCCAGCCACCTTTTTATGACTGTTGCCACTGAAAGCAACCCTTCCCTCCCTAGCAGCAAGGTCATGGCACAGCTGCTGCTGCTCCCACCCAGGCATTCTGCCAGTGGCCTGGGGATTACTCCATTCCTGCTTATCACAGCCAGCACCCATATGTACCACCAAGGGGCTCTGAAGATAGGCCCACCTGACCCGGTGCCATCCCCCTTCCCCTAGTGTCTAAGCATAATGTCTGGGTGCTTTGGGATTGCCCAACTTTATCTACCACTATTGGCATCTAAGCACTCCTTCCAGGGGCCCAAGGACAAGCCCACTAATCTGCCACTACCACCACAGCTGCCACCCACTTGTATGCCCCACCTGCAGGCCTAGGGACTAGCCCACCCTGCCCAACACAGTCAGCACTGACACCAGCACAGCCAGAGATTGCCCTGTCACTGCTACTGCCATCACCCATGCCACACTTGCTGCCCAGGGGCCCAAGGATCCTCCCACCCACATGGCCCACTGCTGTGACTGCCAGCACCCAAGGAAGCCTCCTGGTGGCCCAATAATCAGCTGACCTAAACCCATTAACACAAGTGCCAGTGTATACTACTCTGGGGCCCAAGCACAGGGATGCTTGGACTGCTGGTGGCACCACTGGAAACTGAGGACTGGCTCACTTGGCATGTCTGTTCACAGCAAAACTTTACCACAGTCCCCACTAATAACAGCACCGTCAGCCATTGAGGAAATCATAGACACTACTGACATTGTTTATAGCAAAAGAAATCATATGGAGACTGCACTACTGCACACACCTAGAATCAAAGCCAAAGTGTCCTAACCAGCCAATATCCTCCCCTATGAAAGCAAATTTAGAGAACTGGAAGAGGTGGCTATTATGCCAGCTGCACAGAAGCAAAAAAACAAGGAAATATGAAACCTCCAAAGGAGCAAATTAACTTTACAGCAACAGATTCCAATGAAAAAGAAATTTACAAAATTCTGGAAAAAGAATTCAAAACAATGATAGTATGTTATTAAAAAAGCTCAGTAAAATTCAAGAGAAGTCAGAAAAACAATACAAAGAAATCAGAAAAACAATTTAGGTTATGAATGAGATATTTACCAAAAGAACAGATATCATAAGAAAGAACCAAACAGAAATTCTGGAACTGAAGAATTCATTAAGTGAAACACGAAATACATTCAAATGTTTCAACAATATACTAGATCAAAAAGAAGAACAAATTTCAGCACTTGAAGATTGGTCTCTTGAAATAACTCAGTTGGACAAAAACAAAGAAAAAAATAATAAAAACAAATGAACAAAGCCGACATGACATATGAGACAACATAAATCAACCATATAGTTGTATTTTCAGTGTCTCAGAAGGCAAAGAGAAATAAAGAAATATAAAACCTATTTAATGAAATAATAGCTGAAAATTTTTTAGTCTAGCAAGAGGTTTAGACATCCAGATTCAGGAAGCTCAGAGATCCCCAAATAGATACAATTCAAAAAGGTCTTCTTCATGGCACATTATAGTCAAACTGCCAAAAGACAAAGAGATAATTCTAAAAATGGCAAGAGAAAGGTGTCTACTCACTTATAAGGGAACCCCCATCAAGCTAACAGCAGATTTCTCAGCAAAAATCTTAAGACCTAGAGAGAATGAAATGATATATTCAAAGTGCTGAAAGAAAAATAAAATGCCAGCCAAGGGTACTATATCTAGTAAAGTTATCCTTCATAAATGAAGGACATTTAAAGTCTTTCCCAGAAGAGCAAAAACTGAAGGAATTTATCACTGCTAGACTGGCCTTATAAGAAATGCTTAAGGGAATCCTACAAACAAATAGAAAGACATCCTATGTTCATGGATTGGAAGAATTAACATCATTAAAATTACCATATTACCCAAAGCAATCTACAGATTCAGTGCAATCCATATCAAAGTACCAATATCATTTTTCAAAGAATTAGAAAAAAAAATCCTAAAATTTGTTTTAAAAAAAAGCCCAAATAGCCAAAGCAATTTTGACAAAAAAGAACAAAGCTAGAGTTATCATACTACTTAACTTCAAAATATATTACAAAGCTATAGTAACTAAGACTGCATAGTAGTTGTTTAAAAACAGACACATAAACTAATGGAATAGAATAGAGAACCCAGAAATAAATTCACATATTTACAGCCAACTGATTTTTGACAAAGGTCCCAAGAACATACCTTGGGGAAAATGATATCCTTTCAATAAATGGTGCTGAGAAAATTGGATATCCATATGCAAAAGAATGAAACTGTACCCCTCTCTCTAATCACATATAAAAATCAACTTAAGATGGATTAAATACTTGAATGTAAGACCTGACACTATAAAACTATTGGAAGAAAACATAAAGAAAACTCTTCTGGACATTGGTCTAGGCAAATATTTTATGACTAAGACCTGAAAAGTATAGGCAACAAAAACAAAAACAGAAAAATGGGATTACATTAAACTAAAAAGCTTCTGTACAGCAAAGGAAACAATCAACAGAGTGAAGAGACAAGCTGTTGAATGGGAGAAATATTTACAAACTATTCATCTGACAAGTAACTAATAACAAGAATATACAAGAAACTGACATCAATAGTAAAACAACTACAAATAATTAAAAAGTGGCCAAAGAACATGAATAGACATTTCTCAAAAGAAGACATACAAATCGCCGGCAGATATATGAAAAAAAAATTCAGCATCACTAATCATCAGGGAAATTCAAATTAAAACCAAAATGAGATATCATTTTATCACAGAATAACTATTCCCAAAAAGACCAAAAATAATAGACGCTGGTGAGGATGTGGAGAAAAGAGAACTCTTATACACTGCTGGTGAGAACGTAAATTAGTATAGCCACTATGGAACAGTATGGAGAGTTCTCAAAAAGCTAAAAATAGACCATACGATCAAGCAATTGCACTACTGGTTATTTATTCAAAGGAAAAGAAGTCAGTATATCAAAAAGATACCTGTACTTACAATGATATGGGTACAGGTTCTTTCTCATTATAAGTTTTTGGAACTATATGAATTTTTAAACTGTGTGCTTTATTACTTGGATTTAAAAAGTGTTAAATTTAAAAGTCTAATTTATGGCATTTCACCCCATTTACAGAAAATACATTAATAAGGATTCCAAAAATCTCTTGGCAACTATAGATTGGCAACTCTCCACAGCTGTAATAAAATAAAACTAAGGTTTAAAATGATCATTCAGATGTATTTTGAGATACCAATGTGCATTTATTAATGAAATATAATACCGTGCTTTTAAAAGTTTGTGTTGATAGGCTGGACATGGTGACTCACTATCCCTAATCCCAGCACTTTGAGAGACTGCGATGGCTGGATCACCTGAGGTCAGGAGTTTGAGACCAGCCTGGCCAGCATGGTGAAACCCATCTCTACTAAAAACACAAAAATTAGCCAGGTGTGGTGGTGCATGCCTGTAATCACAGCTACTTGGGAGGCTAAAGCAGGAGAATTGCTTGAACCCAGGAGGTGGAGGTTGCAGTGAGCTGAGATTGTGCCACTGTATTCCAGCCTGGGCAACAGAGGGAGACAAGACTCTTGTCTCAGAGAGAAAAAAAAAAAAAAGTTTGTGTTGTATTTAATTCTATGTTAATTTATAATTTTTTTATTTAAAACATGGTGAAGACAATGACTCCTTACTACCCAAATATTTTATTAAGCTAGACCTTTTTTTTTCTCTGCACAACTTCTTGTGAATTTACACGGCTCTCAAAATTTAGCAAAATCAAAGAAAATTTCCAACTTTGATTCTTAAGAGAAACTATTAAAAAGAAATGCGGAAAAAATCTTCACTTAAAAGAATTATGTATAAGAATTGTATCAACCTAGAATCAATCTCTGTATGTTACACAAGGAGTTTTAAAAAGTTCATGGGACTGCTTAAAAGATAATGAGTTATCTCAATTGGTTGTTCAGTCGGTTACAGATCAAATTCGTTGTTCTACTCTTCCGCCCCTTCTCACTACTGCACTTGAATAGTCTTCAGAACAACAACAACAAAACCCCTCCAAAAGCTCATGGAAAATAGAACTTTTTCACCATATGTGAAAATTTTGTGAAAAATTATGCATGGATTTCAAATTCTTTTGTGTCAAAAATAAACTCATTGTTGATAAATATTAACTTGTTGTAACATGTCTGAACAAGATCGAGTTTGAAGCCCTGAGAAGGATAAGACATCAGTTTGAGGAGTGCCCCTCTCTGAGCAACATGAATTCTGCTAAAATTGAAGCAAGAGCAAACATCAAATTTATGGTAAACTTGAGTGGAAGAATGATAAAATCATTGATGCTTTACAAAAAAATCTACGGGGACGACAATGCTTACAAAGAAATCAGCAGTTTACAAATAGATAACTAATTTTAAGAAGGGATGAGGCCAGGAGCGGTGGCTCACGCCTGTAATCCCAGCACTTTGGGAGGCTGAGGCGGGTGGATCACAAGGTCAAGAGATCGAGACCATCCTGGTCAACGCGGTGAAACCCCATCTCTACTAAAACTACAAAAAATTAGCTGGGCATGGTGGTGCGTGCCTGTAATCCCAGCTACTCAGGAGGCTGAGGCAGGAGAATTGCCTGAACCCAGGAGG